>NC_057408.1:5544112-5850078 GCF_019320065.1 Cervus canadensis
TTAAAGGGGAAATGACATGTGTGGGACAAATTGTAAGTCAAAAATGGAAGGGGGTAGAAAACAGGAAATGAATATTCAAAATATAACAGCTGTTGAAACTGGGAGATTGGTACACAAGGGCTCATGGGACTCTCCACTTCTGTGCATTTGAAAATGTTCATATTATTACTATTTAATACAACAGTATTGTTATAACACATGTTATTATTATAACATTAGAAGGGTGGAATTTATATAAAATATAAATTACAAAATAATAGTGTTAAAGAACCTATCAGTGGCTGCTAGGGGTTAGGGTTGAGGGTAGCGATAAAAGAAAATTTATATTTTGAGGATAAACAAGAAATTTTAAACATAAAATTCTCTCCGCCAGTTTGGGCCTCCTCCCTCCCTCTTTACAGTGCAATATGCATCTTCATTACACATTAACCAGACCTCCTCAAAGATGGGAATGCCTTCTTCACAGTAAAGATCAATTTTTATTTTCTTCTTCTGACACTAGCAATGGAACGTCTTAGATTAGTATTCTTTCCGAATTCTGTAAGGGGCCATGGTGACTTACTGCTTGCTTTATATGTGCTTATCTGGACCATTTATATTTGGTGAACTGTATGTAAAATACCACTGTGTCATTTTGATGTATGACCCTTTGACTTGAAAAGGCATATGAACGTGCTTTCAACCACTAACAGGCAGAGCAATTCTCAGAGCTTCTGAGAGTTTGTCTCCCAAATTATAATCCTTGGTTTGACTTGAATAAAATTCTCCTTTTCTTCTTAAGCAGACCTGCAAACCGGGTATTGTACCCACTGAGTTCACCATCCTACCACAAGCATTTGAAAAAACCCACCACAAGGCGCGCCTCTTCCTCCTTCAGCCGCTGCGCCGCCTGCCTTTGCGCCTGGATGCTGGTGACCTGGGCATTTAGCCCCAGGCGTGTGTTCTCCACGAGCTCCTTCTGCCTCCTCTCCTCCTTAGCCTCTCGCCTCTCTTTGGCCAGGCGGTCTTCCTCCCAGAGTTTTGAGAACATCTGCTCTTCCACCACCTTCTGCCTTTTCAGCTCCTCGTTAAACGCTATCTGAGCTTTCCGCTCCTCGCACACGGTCTTCTGATGGATACAAAACAGCTCAGAGCGAAGCTCCTGGCAGCGTTCCCTGAAAGCGCAATTCAAAAAAGAAATCGAGCCTTTCATAAGACACTGCTCTCTTTAGGCACAAACCTGCACCGTCAGACACTGAAGTGAGAAAGTTAAAGAACTGGATGTAGGCAATCTGAGCAGCCGATACACATGGGGGAGCAGCAAGGAGGAAGACACCAGGATGCCACAGACAAAATCCAGGCCCTGGAGTCAAGCGGAGCAGCCTCTGAATCCTGGTTCTGACGTTTCCTGTGTGACCTTGGGTCACAAACTCGATCTATCTGAGCTTATTTTTATATCTGTAAAAGAACTGTCTTTTAAGGTTCTGCTAAGGATCAGGGATAAATGGATGTAAATACCTGGTAGATAATAGGAACTCAGTAAATGGTAATTACTGTGATTACTAGAGAGAAAACAGAGGAGGAACAAGTCTCTGCAACATTACAGTTAGATTAAGGCTTTAGTAGAAAGAGACCCTGTATGTACACCCAAGAAGAGATCCAAGGATAGAGTCTGCATGATCACAGTGACACTTCCCTATTGCCTCTGGATTCCAGGCAGGGCAGGACACACGTCCACTGAAGGGCTTACCCTTAGAGTTGAGAAAACAGTCCTTTTCTTGCCTTGTGGCAACCAGGTTTATGTCACCGTTCAAGAGGAAATGTTATTTCAGTAAGTGTCTAGACCTTATTCTTTCTTCAGCTTTCTTCAGATGTTCTTCATTGAACCCATTTTTAATAAAAGAGCTGTGAAATTCAGCACTGACTGTACTTTAGAATTATCCAGCTATATTTTCTAAACTCCACTCTTCCTTTCCTCCAGATCAGACTTGTTAAACCAGAATATCAGGGGATAAGACCCATCTGCATTTTCTTAAGAGTACCTCAGGTGGTTCTGACATTTAGCCAAGTTTGAGAGAACATTTGATGGGAAGGCTTTAAAAAAAAAATCAATTCTTCCTGTCTTCTAAATCAAATTCTACACGAAGAAGCTAAAGTCTGGAGAATGAGCTCAACAAAGAATTTTAAAGAAATTTGAATTGCTAAGACTGAAAGAAAGGATGAGATCTAAACTCTTATTACCCAAGGATGGCCAATATCACACAAAACGACATTTATCAGATGTGGTTGAGTATTGTTTACCATTTGATGAGGCTTAGTCTCACTTCTTTAAACGAATCTCTGTGAGAGCTGGGACTCAGGATATATTTCAGGAACATATGACCCATACTACTTACCCAATGACCAATAAATAATTGTTGGTTTAACTGATACATAATCATACTGATTATCAACATACCAGCCATCCACATTCTGTGGAAGGTGCAATAGGTAACAGAAGCTGAAGTTACTAGGTTACAAAAAAAAAACCACTTTAACACTGAAAAAAACAAATTCATCTGTCTAGAATTCATCAGTGAAATTCTCAGATTTGGCCATGATAACTTACTAAAGTCCTTCTCAATCCCATGATTCATATTCTAACAAAGCTATTCAATTAAGGGAAATCTAAAACATAAGAATAAGAAGTATGGCTTATATTTTAAATTTTTATTTAAAATAAACTCTTTCTTCCTAAGTATAAAACTTATACATGTTCATGGCAGAAAAACTGAAAAAAAAAAAAAACTGAAAATAAACAAAATTATGAAGATACTAGAAATAATGCTAGTCCTACTATTAAGAGATAAACACTATTAGTATGTTAATATATATTTCTTTCCTATGTATGTATCTTTTTACTAGAATTGGGGTCTTTCTGCATATCTATATCTCCTGTATTTTAATTTTTCTGCCTACCATTTTATTGGGAATGTTTTCTCATGAAATATTCTTTAAAATATTTTCTAACTTCAAAACTTTATTATAGTTTAATAAGCTGCATAGTAGAGACTAGAGTCTATAAATATATCACAGTTTACTTAAACATTCCCCTTTGATGAACATAAAGGTTACTTCTGACTTTTATTACAATGTTGCAATGAACATGGTTTTTGTCACTCTGCTTATTGCTAATGATTTTTTTAAGGTAATTCCTCCCTTAATATAAAACCAGAGTACAAAAACATTCTTAAGGCAACTTGATACATGCTGCCAAGAAGGCCAGAATTAACACCGTATGAAAGAGCTCATATCATATTTATTTTTTTAGATCAGTAGATCTTCAAACTTTTTAAATTATGCATGTCTTTCAGTAAAAAAATTCTAAGCACCCACAATATTATTTATAAATTATATGAGGTTATTAATATATAACTATATCATATAAATTAGCTAGCCACAAAAATTAAAATGAGCTGAGCTAAAAAGCATTAAATAGAATACCTACCTATTTTAATGATAATAATTACTGATAAGAGGAAAACTTTTTGTCGGTGCCTTACATGGTATTTTCACATATAAAATCTTATTTCATCCTCATAAGGACCTTATAACTTAGATGGGGCAGCAAGTATTATCCCTATTTCAGAGTTAAAGAAATCAAAACTCAGGGAGCCAAAATATCTTTTCAAGTCACAAAGCCAGGAATAATATTATTAACAATAGTTATTAAGTGCATATTATTTGCTAGGCACTGTTCTAAGCAGTTTACATGTCTGAACTCTTACAATCTTCATAACAACCAATACAGCAACAAACACTATTGTAAGCTCATTATTACTATTATTTTATCCTCAGGTTGCAGATGAGGAAATGAAGGCACAAAGCAATACTGGGTAGCAAAGGTATCCACTGACAAAATGAAAGGACAACCTACCAAATGAGAGAAAACATTTGCAAATGACATGACTGATAAGGGGTTAATACCCAACATATAAAAACAACCCATACAACTCAATTAAAAAAAAAACACCAATTTAAAATGGACAGAGGAGCTGAAGACATTTTTCCAAAGAGGACATGCAAATAGTCAACAGGCACATGAAAAGATGATTAACGTATCATCAGGGAAATGCAAATCAAAACCACAGTGAGAGAACTCCCTGGCAGTCCAGTGGTTAGGACGTCATGTTTTCACTGCCGAGGGCCTGGGTTCAATCTCTGGTCAGGGAATTAAGATCCCATAAATGACACAATGTGACCAAGAAAAAAAGGAACAAAACCACAATGAGATTCCAGTTGCACTTGCTTGTCCTAATGGCTATCATGAAAAAGAATATAAATAACAAAGTTGGCAAGGATGTCATGCAGCCATGGTGGAAGACAGTATGAATGCTTCTCAAAAAACTAAAAATAAAACTACCACATGACCCAGCAATTACACACCTGGGTACATATCAGAAAAAAGCAAACAAACAAACAAACAAACAAAAAAGCTAAAAACACTAATTCAAAAAGACACGTGCACCACAATGATAGCAGCATTATTTATAATTGTCAAGATATGAAAGCAACGTTAAGTGTCCATAAACAGATGAATGGATAAAGAAGATGTGGTACATATAGACAACAGACTACTCAGCCATAAAAAAGAATAAAATTTTGCCATCTGCAGCAAAATGGATGGACTTGGAAGGCATTATGCTAAGTGAAACTAAGTCAGACAGAGAAAGAGAAATACTGTACGTTATCACTTATATGTGGAATCTAGAAAATACAACAAGCTAGTGAATATAACAAAAAAGAAGCAGACTCATGGATATAGAAATCAAACTAGTAGTTACCACTGGAGAGAGGCAAGTGGGAAGGGGCAATACAGGGGGAGGGGATAAAAAATTTTTTTTCACAATATACTCAAAAGCATGATCCATAAAAGAAAAATCAATAAATTAGATTTCATCAAAATTAAAAACCTTTTCTCTGTGAAAGACCCCACTAAGAGGATTTAAAAAAAACAACAAGCTACAGACCAGGAAAAAATATTTCAAAACTATATATCCTACAAAGGACTCATATCTGTAATATACAAAGAATTCTCAATACTCAACAGCTAATCCAATTAGAAAATGGGCAAAAGACATGAAGATACATTTCACCAAATTGAATATACGCATGGCAAACAAGCATATGAAAAGTTGCTCAACATCACAACCCATTAAGGAAATGCCAATTAAAGCCACAATGAAATATAACTGCACACCTCTGTCCTAATAATGACAGTATCAAAAGCTGGCAAAGACATGAAAAAACTTGATCTTTTATACATTGCTGGCAGAAATATAAAATCATACAACCATGTTGGAAAATAATTTATTAGTTTCTTACGAAATTAAATATACATATAACACCCAGCATATGGCAATTATCTGAGAGAAAGGAAAATTTACGTTCACACAAATATGTGAACACAAATGTTCATATTAGATTCATTCATAATAGATACAAACTAGAAACAATCAATATGTACGTCAATAAGTGAATGGTTTACAGAAATTTAAATATATCCACACAATGGGATACTACTCAGCAATACAAAATGACAAACTATTAATACATGCAGCAATTTAGATGAACTTCAAAGACAATTCATTGAAAAAGGCCGATTTTGACAGATCACATATTGTACAAGTTCATATATAAAATATCAGGAAATTATGAAGATGAGGGTGAAAGTGGTAGTTGTGACTATAAAGGGAAGCACAAGGAAGACCCTTGTGGTGATGGAATAGTTCTTGATTGTGTGGGGTATTAGATGGATCCACATACCTGATAAAATGGCACAGAATTATACATATACATTATGCCAATGTCAATTTCCTTGTATGATATTGTGTTATAACCACTGAAGGAAAACTGGGGTAAGAATATATGGTATTTCTGTACTATCTTTACAATTTCTGTGAATACATAATTATTTACAAGTAAAAAGTTTAAAAAGTCACTGGTTATCTTGTTGTTATTATTCATTTCCTTTCATTATTGTTACTGAAAGTAATTTTGATGTTTAGAAGACCTGGAACAATTAAAAATGACCCATTCTAATTATCAAATATTCTAGGTATGCCACTAAATATACTAAAAGAAATTAATGTACTTCTCTGCCAGAAGACATGTACAAGAATGTCCACAGCAGCTTTATTCATAAGGATCCAAAACTAGAAATACATGAAAAGCCTATAACCTGGAGAATGAATAAACTGTGGCATATTTATACAATGGGATACTAAAAGGAAGAAGAAGGGGAAGCAGAGGAAGAGGAATAATTTCATCTTGCTTTATACATACATTAAAGCTTCAATTATATTTGCAGTAATGGGGCATAATTTAGTATCCTTGATCAAAATTTAATCCTGGCCTTTCACTCTTATAATGAATTTAAACTATATTTATATTGCAGTTCTGTTAGAAGTACTGCATTAAAAAGCACTGAAAACGGTTTGCTTTCAAGTAAATTATGGTAGTCTCCCTTATCCACCATTTCACTTTCCACAGTTTCTATTACCCATGGTCAGCTATATTCTGAAAACATTAAAAGTAAAACTCCAGAAGTAAAAAAGTTTTCAATTGCACATTGTTCTTAAGTGTGATGAAATTTTGTACTGCCCAGCTCCATTCTGCTTGGGATCTCCAACAACTGACATCATCTGTTCCTGACGTTCAGTCATCAACATCGTCACAGATCAATGATCCAGGATCACCCAAAAGCAGATGACCTGCAGTCAGGTCAATAGCCTAACGCTACATCACAATACAGGGCTTCCCAGGTGGCGCCAGTGGTAAAGAACCTGCTTAAGAGGCTTAAGAGACCTGAGTTTGAGCCCTGGGTCAGGAAGATCCCCTGGAGAAGGGTATGGCAACTCACTCCAGGATTCTTGCCTGGAGAATCCTATGGATAGAGGAGCCTCGCAGGCTACAGGCCACAGGGTCACAGAGTCGGACAACTGAAGCAACTTAGCACACACACACACACACACACACGTGCACATCACAATACATCATTCATCTTACTTACCATATAGACATTTTATTAATTTCACATCATCACAAGAAGAAGGGTGAATACAATACAATAAGATATTTTGAGACACAGAGAGAAAGAGGGAGACCACATTCACAAATTTTATTAGAGTATATTGTTATACACTCCATTTTATCATCCACAATTGTTACTAATCTCTGAAATGTAATTTATAAATTAAACTTTGTCATAGGGGTGTATAGGAGAAAAACATAGTGTATACAGAATTCAGTTTCAGACATTTACTGGGGATCTTGGAATGTATGCCCCATGGATAACATGGGCTACTGTTGCAGGATATAACTATTCCTTCTAAAATTCTAATTAATTCATCTAACTAGCAAGGTATACAACATGAAGTTGTATACTTGGTTATATGAGATATCTTTATGAAATCTTTATAATTGTTACCAAATTAATAAGCATTTTAAGAGTCCAAACCACTTATGAAACTTCATTTTTCTTACTGTGTAATAAAGAAAAAAAAAAAAACATTTACTAGAAAGTGGGAAATATACTAATGGTCCGTTGAAGTTCACTTCCTAGTTTCCCCTTTGCCCCTTACAGCATTTTCTCCTCCAGTAGCCAGTAGGGAGTATCTAGATCCTAACAAAGACAGGCGGTGAGGCTATGCTTTTCATGGGTTACAGACAAGTGTAGATCAGGTGCATCCACAGAAAGGGTATGAGAAAGTCTTAGAATCCCTAGCTGGACTGATTGGTGAAGGTATTTCTTTCCTGAAGTCAGTCAGTAAAGGCTGGAAGGGGTAAATACTTCTTCACATGCAAACATAGACATACATGTCTTCAAAGAATACAAAAATGAAGGAAAATATACACCAACAAAGGAAGACAATGCTTTTCTAGTAACCAATCCTAAGGAAATAGAGATACACAAACTACCTGCTAAAGAACTCAAAACAATTGTCTTTAGGAAGGTCAGTGAGTTAGAATACTGAGACTCAACAAAATCAGGAAAACAACATAGGAACAAAATGAGAAGTTCAATAAAGATAGAAATCATCAAAAAGAACCAAACAGAAATTCTGGAGCTGAAAAATACAATGCATGAAATAAAAATCCAAAAGATAGCATCAACCTCAGACACGAACAAACAAGAGGAAGAAAAAAATCTGAGAATTCAAAGATAGAGGGGCCAAATGGATAAAAAACAAGATCCAACAATCTGCTGCTTATAACAGACCTGCTTCAGGTTTAAGGCTACATGGCTTTAAAGTCAAGGGATGGAGAAAGATACTCTATGAAAGTAGAAACCAGAAGAGAGCGGAAGCAGTTACACTTAGACAAAATAGACCTTAACTCAAAAGATGTAGCAAGAGACAGGGTCAGTTCATCAAGAGGACATGACAATTATAAAGTCATCCCTTCCTACCTGTAGGATCTGCCACAGATAACAAAATCCACAGATGCTCAAGTTCTGTAGTCAGCCTTCCATATCCATGGTTCCACATCTGCAGATTTAACTAATCCCAGATCATACAGTACTACATTTACTGGGAAGAAAACACATTTCAGTGGACCTTCTGAGTCTGTGTTGTTCGAGGGGTCAGCAGTATATGCACTCAATATCAGAGCACATAAATACGTTAAACAAAGATTAACAGATATAAAGGGAAAAATAAACAGCAGTGCAGCAATAGTAGGAGACTTCAATATTCCATTTTAGCAGTGCATAGATCATCGAGACAGAAAATCAATAAGGAAACAACAGACTGCAGTATACTTTAGATCAAATGAATCTAACACACATACACAGAACATTCCATCTACTAGAATACATAATCTTCTCAAGTACACACGGAGCACTCTCCAAGATAGATCACATGCCACGTCACAAAAAAGTCTTAAATTTAAAAATATTGAAATAGTGTATCTTTTTTTTTTACCACAATGGCATAAAACTAGCAATCAATAACAGAAAGAAAGCTGGAAAAATTAACAGATGTGTGGAAATTAGAAAAAACACACTCCTGAACAACCAATGGGTCAAAAAAGAAATCAAAGGGGAAATAAAAAAAATCTTAAATGAAAATGGAAATACAACATATCCAAAATTATGAGATGCAGCAAAAGTCCCTTTAAGAAGGAAGTTTATTACAATAAACACCTATATTAAGAGAAAAGAAAGATCTCAAAAATCTGACTTTAAACCTCAAGGCATTATAAAGAATAAATTAAGCCCAAAGTAATCAGAAGAAAGGAAATAACAAAGATCAGAATGGAAGTAAATGAAACAGAGACTACAAAAATGATAAACATATCAGTGAAACTAATAGCTGTTTTTTCAAAGAGGTAAAATTGACAATCTTTAGCTCAACTACCTAAGAAAAGAAGATTCAAATAAATAAAATTAGAAATAAAAAAGGAAACTTTACAACTGATACTGTAAAAATACAAGGGATCATGAGAGACTATTATGAACAATTATATGCAAACAAATTAGATAATCTAAAAAAAATGGATTGATTCCTAGATACATATAACCTAACAAGACTGAATCATGACAAAACAGAAAATCTGAAAAGACCAATAATGAGTAAGGACACTGAATCAGTAATCAAAACTCCCAAAAAAGAAGCCCAGGACCAGATGGTTTCACTGGTGAGTTCTACCAAACATTTAAAGAATTAATACCAACCTTTCTCAAATCCTCCCAAAAAAATGAAGGAGAGAGAATACTTCCAATATCCCTGATGAACACAAATGTGAAAATCCTCAGTACAATACTAGCATATTAGAAGAATCACATACCATAATCAAGCACAATTTATCCTTGGGATGCAAGAATAGTTGAGTACATGCAAATCAGTAAATGTGCCACATCACATTAACAGAATGAAGGATAAACATTATATGATCATCTTAATAGCTACGAAAGAAATTTGATAAATTCATGATAAAAAAAAAAAAACTCTTTCTCAACAAATTAAGTGTAGAAGGAATGTAGCTCAACACAATAAAGGCTATACATAACTAGCACACAGCTAACACCATGTTCAAAAGTAAAAAATTGAAGGCTTTTTCTTAAAATCAGGCATAAGACAAGGGTACCCACTCTTACCACTTTTATTCAACATAGTACTGGAAATCCTAGCCAGAACAGTTAGGCAAGAAAAAGAAATAAATATATCTAAAATGAAGAAGTGGAAGTAAAACTGTCTGTTTGCAGATGACATGATCTTAACTTTATATATATAGAAAACCCTAAAGATTCCATCAAAAAGTGTTAGAACTAATCAGCAAATTCAGTAAAGCTACAGGAATTGACATTAATGAACAGAAATCAGTTGCATTTTTATACACTAAAAATGAACCACCTGAAAGAGAAATTAAGAGAACAATCCTACTTGCAATAGCTTCAAAAACAATAAAAATAGGAATGAATTTAAGCAAGGAGGTTAAAGATCTGTACACTGAAAATTATAAGCTACTGATGAAAGAAACTGAAGATTCAAATAAATGGAAAGATATCCTTTGTCCTTGGGTTGGAATATTGTTATTAATAAAATGTCCTTACTACCCAAAGTGACCTACATTCAATGCAATCCCTATCAAAATTCCAATGGCATTTTCACAGAAATAGAAAAAAATCCTAAAATTCAATTGAATTACAAAAGATCTCAAATAGCCAAAGCAATCTTGATAAAGAGGAACAATGCTGGAAGCATCACACATTTGATTTCAAACTATATTACAAAGCTATGATAATCAAAACAGTAATGATAGTGGCATAAAAACAAATGAATAGAGCAATACTCAGTTGGTAAAGAATCCTCTTGCAAAGAGGAGACCCCGGTTTGATTCCTGGGTCAGGAAGATCTGCTGGAGAATGTATATGCTACCCACTCCAGTATTCTTGGGCTTCCCTTGTGGCTCTGCTGGTAAAGAATCCACCTGCAATGTGGGAGACCTAGGTTCAATCCCTGGGTTGGGAAGATTCCCTGGAGAAGGGAAAGACTACCCAATCCAGTATTCTGGCCCTAGAGAATTCCATGGACTGTATAGTCCATGGGGTTGCAAAGAGTTGGACATGACTAAGCAACTTTCACTTTCAGAGCAGTGGAACAGAACAGGGGGCCCAGAAAGAATTCCATGTATCATATATATGGTCAACCAGTCCTTTAAAAGAGGCCAAGAACACACAACGGGGAAAGGACAGTCTCTTCAATAAACAACCTTGGTAAAACTCAATGACCATAGGCAAAAGAATAAAACTGGATCACCATTCACAAAAATTAACTCAAAATGGATTAAAAACTTAAACATTAAGACCTGAAGCTGTAAAATATTTAGAAGAAAACATAAGGGAAAAGCTCCTTGACATTGGTCTTGACAATGATTTTTTGGATAAGACACTAAAAGCAAAGGCAACAAAATAAAAAATAAACAAGTGGGACTATATCCAATTATTAATGAAAAGTTTCTTGACAGCAATGGAAACAACAAAGTAAAAAGGCAACCTACAGAATGGGAGAGAATATTTTCAAGTCATGTATCTATTAAAAGGTTAATATCTAATATATGTAAGAAACTCATATAACTCAATAGCAAAAAACAAATAATCTGACTACAAAAATGAACAAAAGCCCTGAAATAGGCATTTTTCCAAGAAGACATACAAATGGCCAACAAGTATGTGAAAAGGTACTCAACATCACAAATCACCATAAAAATGCCAATCAAAGCCACAATGAGATTATCACCTCATACCTGTTAGGATGGCTATTACAAAAAAAAGATAAAAGAGATGACAAATGTTGGCAAGGATGTAGAAAAAAGGACACCTTTTACACTGTGGTGGAAATACAAATTGGTAGAGCCATTACGAAAAACAGTATGGAGAGCCCTCAAAAATTGAAACTAGAACTACCATGTGGAAACAAACTGTTTACTGAGGTATGAATGGGTAAAGAAATTGTGGAATGGAATATTGTGCACCCAGTCATGTCCGACTCTTTGTGGCCCCATGGATTGTAGCCCACCAGGCTCCTCTGCCCATGGAATTTTCCAGGCAAGAATACTGGAGTGGGTTGACATTTCCTACTCCAGGAATGGAATATTACTCAGCATAAAAAAGAAAATTCTGCTCTTTGAGACAACATGGATGAACCTGCAGGATATAATACTAAGTGAAATAGGCTGGACAGAGAAAGACAAATACTGTATGATCTCACTAAACGTGGAATCTAAGGGGGAAAAAGGTTTGACATATAGAAACAGAGAGTAGAATGTCAGTTCTCAGGGGCTAGGGGATCGGAGAAAAGGGAAGATTTGCTCAAAGGATATAAATTTTCAGTTATAAGATGAATAAGTTTTGGGGATCTAGTATAGAGTATGCTTATTTAACTTATATGCAGAGTACATCATGAGAAACGCTGGGCTGGATGAATCACAGGCTGGAATCAGGATTGCTGGGATAAATATCAATAACTTCAGATATGCAAATGACACGACCCTTATGGCAAAACGAGAAGAAGAGCCTCTTGGTAAAAGTGAAACAGGAGGGTGAAAAAGTTGGCTTAAAGCTCAACATTCAGAAAACTAAGATCATGGCATCTGGCATTTGCAATCACTTAATGGCAAACAGATGGGGAAACAGTGGAAACAGTGGCTGACTATTTTGGGGGGCTCCAAAATCACTGCAGATGGTGAGTGTAGCCATGAAATTGAAAGACACTTACTCCTTGGAAGGAAAGCTATGACCAACCTAGACAGCATATTAAAAAGCAGAGACATTACTTTGTCAACAAAGGTCCGTCTAGTCGAGGCTATGGTTTTTCCAGTGGTCATATATGGATGTGAGAGTTGGACTATAAAGAAAGCTGAGCGCCGAAGAATTGATGCTTTTGAACTATGGTGTTGGAGAAGACTCTTGAGAGTCCCTTGGACTGCAAGGAGATCCAATCAGTCCATCCTAAAGGAGATCAGTCCTGAGTGTTTATTGGAAGGACTGATGTTGAAGCTGAAACTCCAACACTTTGGTCACCTGATGCGAAGAACTGACTCATTTGAAAAGACCCTGATGCTGGGAAAGATTGAAGGCAGGAGGAGAAGGGGATGACAGAGGATGAGATGGTTGGATGGCATCACCAACTCAATGAACATGAGTTTTGGGTAGGCTCCAGGAGTTGGTGATAGACAGGGAGGCCTGGCGTGCTGCAGTTCATGGGATTGCAAAGAGTCGGACACGACTGAGCAACTGAACTGAACTGAACTGAATGTAGAGTATGGGGACTACAGGTAATAATACTGTATTGTATACTTGAAATACGCTGAGAATAAATCTTATGCATTATCACCAGAAAGCAAACAGACAAAACTTCTTAGTACAATGATGTATGTATAATTACCAAGACTTAAATGTACAACTGCTGTGCCTTGTTAGGGCTACACTTTACTGTAAATCAGTCTTCCTAAATAATTTTTAATATACCAACTTCAGATTCTCTGTGTATGTTTTTCTGACATCATTACCTGAATTGCTGGTCTAGCTTTTCAGCCACAAAATCCTGTCTCTCTTTTTCTTTCTTCTCTCTTAATAATCTTATTTTATCTCTCATTCTATCTTTTTTCTCCTCAATTGTTTCTTCTTTCAATTGCATTTCAGTAAAATACTCATTTTCTTCTGATGCTAAAAGTTCACGTAACCTAGGTTCACAAAACAAAATGACAACAACAAGCAAAAGAATTAAAACTGTCATGCTATATGCACCATTTCACCAATTGATTTTTATTTTGTTAAATTCAATTTCAGAAATATATGTTCAGTCATAAATTTTTTAAGAAGGAAAGGTCATTACAGTATTCCATAAAATGAGTTGTCACCTAAAGCAATAGAGACTAATCTACGCCACATTTTATTTGATCACGTACAGATGAGAAATGCGATCTATATTTCAACAAAAAAAGCAAAATGAGCAAGATTTTCATTATAATGACATGATTTTTATCAATAGGTTATCACAAGTGAAAATTAAAATAAGCTATTGGTTTGGTAGGAATAAGAATAACTCAGCCATGATCCTTACTATAAAAATTCACTTGATTTTTGATTGGTCACTCTCAGACTCTAGTTTCAGGAATGTCTCAGAGTCTGGATTAGCCAGTTTTTAAGCCTTACTTATTTCGTCTTTCTTCAGTGTTGATGATAAACCCTTGCATGGCATCCTTGACTCTTGCTTTCACAAGACTGTCCACAAACTTGCGGTCATTGTGCTGGTCCCACTCAGTTTTCAAGCGATCCCGCTCGAATGACTTAATGGAGGCCAAAATAGCATGATGTTTCTGATGACTTTGTTGGATTCTTTCCAGATGATGCTCAGCTCCTTGGCCTTTGGGAGGCTTGGCTCTCTGGAACAACAACAACAAAAAGCAAGTATCACTTATGATAGACCCAAAATCAACTGCATATTTTCAGTTAATCCACCAATACTCGTATTAAACAAAACTTGGTATATAAAACTAATATATCCTGCTATAACTGTAAACAACTTAAGTGTCTAAGATGTAACTTGTTTGATTCTTTGAAACCTGTACCTAAGATGTCATCAAATAAGTCTCAAATATTTCTCAAATGTCATTTGAATAAAAGTTCATGGAATTATAAAGTTAAAATTTTGAATGGGACTCCAGAGATTAGCTAATCAAATCAGAGACTTAAGTTATTTGCCTAAAGTGCTCTAAGTAGTTAGGGCAGAAATGGGTAGAACAAGAATTAAAGGTCTTCTAATTCCTGACCTTAATCTTGCCACCTACTATCCCACCTTGCTTTTCAGAGCTCTGACAACATAGTTACCACCATCAAAATTCTTTCAATTAAAATAAACTACTCACTAAGTATATAGGATATACATAACAAGTTGTGACAGTGAGATATCCTTTACTAAGAAGGAAGCAAGGAAGACAGAAAGGGAGGAAGGGAAAGAAAAGAGAAAAAAAAAAAAAAAAAGCTAATGGCAGAATTTGATTCCTATTTCTACTGTCCCCAGAAGTTTAATGCAAGAGCTGTGCTCCTGACATTCTGGGATAACTTGAATTTCTGTAAACATGTTCATTTTATACAAACTTTCACCAAAAAGTTGGAAATGCATACACCATTGTGAATAAATATTGACACATTTGCTAAAATCATACGGACTATATCTTTTTTATTGCTTCATTGCTAGCATGAAGCCTGCCTACCAGCATCAAGTTCTCAGTATGAATGAAGAGGAAAGATGAATGAATGAATCTGTTCATGGGTGGGCTTGATGTGACTCCTGCCCCTCCTGGGGCCACCATGAAACCCATGGTTTTGAGCTTTGTATTTTCAGCCAGGTTTATCAAGTCACCCTTAGGTGAGCAGTCAGACTCTGGTGTGCCGATGCTCCGTTAACAAAGGCTTTAACTCGTGGCAGAGAGTCAGTCTGATTATTTACACTGAGAGCATCACTGTCTGGATTACCAGAAGACTGGCATTGAAACTTGGTATAGGAGTCTCTAAGGAAAGGAAATCAACATTTGAAGACAGCCTCATGACAAGATTCAAGGTTCGGGCTATACATATGGGTGCCTAGAATAGTTGAACAAGATAATACAAAGCTGAGGTAGGTTGGAGACAGAAGGTGATGGCGAAGGTTACATCATGGGAAGTAGCTAGTTCATACTGAAATTATTCAGAGCCTAGATTTAGTTAACTACTGTTCTCTAACATGTATGGCATCCTATGAACGCAGATTCAGTGATAACAAAGCAGAGTTGGGTCAAGGCTGCACCCTGAGCAGGACACACTCAGGGTTCGAGTAGACAGACGGGCTGAGAGCAGCAACCAAGTGCCAAGGCCTTCAGGAATCAACTGTCTTAAGTCATCAGGGCAAGAGTCAGGCTCTGAGGCACATTCTGACTAAAGAGGAAATAGCAGTGGAGGGCAGCGAGAAACAGACTGAACAGTAGCAGGGAATTAGGAAGCCCTTTAAGGCTGTGGCATCCTGGGTAGGAAGACTTTGTGGTCAGGGAGGACCCCGTCTCTGGATGAATAAAGTATGATCTGGAGTTCCCTAACAAGATGGTGCCAATCCATGCAGTCTCAGCATTATGTGCTCAAAACCTGTACTGTTTAACAGAAAAATAATATAAACCAGATCTGCAATTTAACATTGATGCAGCTGTATTTTAAAAAATAAAGAGAAACAGGGGGAATTAATTTTAATATATTTTTATTTAACCAATATATCCAAAATATTATTATCTGAATACGTGACTCTAGGCATGCTACAAGTGCTCAAATTTGTGGCTAGTGGCCACCATACTGGACATTGCAACTCTTAAACCATGCTAAAATCAGAATAAAGGGTTTCACAACTACCCTGTACTTTCAAGGTCACCGAAAGCTTTTGTTACTGTAACATCTCAAATTAGTTTCTACTATTACAGTTTAATGTCTTAAAGAATAACATCTTACAAGCCTAGGTTTGAGTCTGGCCTCTACTGATAACTGTGTGATCTTGAGCAAGTTACTTAACCTCTTTAAGTCTCAGTTTTCTCACCTGTCAAAAAGAGCAAAACAAATAGCTTCCTTAAAAAAATTATTTCAAGAAGTAAATAACTAGGTCCCTAGGAGGCACTCACCAAACAGCTGCTCCTTTTGCTGCTTCATTACTTCAGACATTACATCTTTCACCACCTTCTCTTGAAGAAATTGTTTAGCATTCAAGTCTCACCTCTGGTGGTTTCAACTCTTCTCCCATCACAACTCTACAACCTCTAACATCCACACTTCTTATCACACTCTGATACCTGAGATACACCAGCTCTGACCTTTTCCCTTTCCTCTTTCTTCTTCTATAAACATAAAATATTCAATAGGCCTGCTTCTCTGGTTTGGTGGTAATTTGGTGGAATGGAAATCCTTATTGGTTTCCGACACAAGGAATGTCACCTGACCAGTAGCCCAGCTGAGCTCAGGGTTCAGATACAAAACCCAAAGTACATCCATTACTGTCCCTCATAAAGAAAATAATAATCACCTCAAACCCTACAGACTGTAAAAGACTCCAGTCTACTCATTTCCAAACCCAGATCCTACAGTCCCTGGACCTAAAGAAGAGGGAGCAGGTCTATAAATTAACTGACAACTGCTATGTGCATTACAGGGCATAATAAAACTGTACCTTCCATGCTCTCTGCTCTTTCTTCCACAGCGTGCCAACACAGACAATACGGCACCGTTATCAGCTGTGGGGGCACACTGCGTTAATCTTTAATGGTTTTGTGCGTGAGCGAGTTGTTTCTGCAATTAGATAGCAACTTGAAGGCAAGGATCAAACTTTCAGAGAAAGCGAAATCTCCCAGGGTCAATGTTTTCACCCCTGTATCTTCCACAGATCTGTGCACACAGCAGGGACTCAAGTGATACCTCTATCGTTGCCTAACTACACATGGAGGTTTTCTAGCCTGTGTAAACTAGTGTGTAGAAGCAAAGGAACGCAGGTGCGTGGACCAGCTGTCCGAGGTTCTGAGCGGCGCTCATCAAATTTTGCAGCACACAGTGTTCCCCTGGCCTCCTACCACCACCACTGCCTTAAAGGCAACCAACCTCCTATTCCCAGGCCTGCGGGTGTTTCTGTTACAGTTGAGTCAGCAAAGGAAGGGCCCTAAAACCACTCAAAACCCCCATAGTCCAGCACTCTTCAACAGACGGTTTTCCTAAGCGTACAGAACTAGCCCCGACGGTACAGCTGAATCACTGCCAGTTCAGACCCCAGATTTCCTGCCACCTGACCCAGCGCCCTTTCCTTGACACACACACTCCGCATTTCAAGGGCACGACCTCTTTTAAAAGTCTTGCAAGATCTTCAACCTTCAAGATCTCCAGTGGTTTTTCTCCAAATACATAAACTAAATACAACCGACGCGGGGAGGAAAAGGGTAGGGAGGGACGAAGTACGAGAGCTAGGCAAGAGACCTTTTTCTTCCCTCGTTCAAAAATCAAACTACTGCCTCAGGCATCTGCTTCCCTTGAGAGAACCCCTGCTGGGTGCCAAGGTTGGGTTGGGTCCTGAAATGGGGGAAGATACAGAAAACGGTAGGACCCCAAACACATATCCCGTGCTTACCACAGTCACCACATTGGGAGTGGGCCCCTTAACCTCTCTCTGTACGATGCCAAACCGCTGGCTGTACATTTTGGAGCTCCCTCGGGTCGGGGGCGGTGTCCGCCGCGGTTCCCCAACCACAGGTACCAGCGGGACGAGCTTGTGAGATGCACAGGTCTGGTTGCCAGTGTTGCGCCTCGGGGGTCTAGGGACAGGTGAATGGGGCGGAAGTTGGTCCCGTTACCATGGTGACCATAGAAACGGGCACTCGCAACTTCCTCTTGGAGTGGAAGAGCTGAGTCTGCGCAGTCCTCACCCCGCCCTTGGCCAGGCCTCCTGCCGACTTCGCTCCCTTACTGCTAGCAGAAAAAAAGCCTCCTTAACCCCAAGTAAAGTCGAAGATTTAATTACATTCCAATTGATTTTGCTATTTATATCCTGTAATGTCTAAAAGCATGAGAAAAGTTAGCGGACACTTTGTAGGATGGTCAAATTTTGAGACCATCTCTAAGTTAACCTTCAGGGCAAATCATCACATGACAACCTTATTCGCGTAGTTCTTTACAGGAATTTAAAGGTATTTTCACACATAAAGCCTTTCAGTCTCACAAATACCTGACTGATGGCACAGCGGGTATTATCCTCATCTTACTGCTAAAACAAGCTGAGAGAGCCTAACTGGTTTGTCAGCTAACCCAACCAGTAGTGACAAATTTGTTAATAAAACCAGGAAACCACGGCTTACACTTGAGGAACCCTAGGATTGGGGAGGAAGGGGGGGGGGGGGGCAGCGGCACGATCTGACTGGGCACAATAAAAACCAGGGCCAGGACGTGGATCAGAATTTCGGTGATCAGGCTCTGGCATTCTGGATCCCAGGCAGAAAAAAAACATAACACAAGTGAGGAAACCTAAAAGGGGCCCTCAGCACAGGTGGAGACTACAGCTGAACTTCCGCTCAAGAGCACACTGGTGAGTGAGTCAAAGTCGAAATCTTGCCCGACTCTTTGCGACCCCATGAACTATACAGTTCATGGAATTCTCCAGGCCAGAATACTAAAGTGGGTAGCCTTTCCCTTCTCCAGGGGATCTTCCCAACCCACGGATCGAACCCAGGTTTTCCGCACTGCAGGCGGAATCTTTACCACCTGAGCCACAAAAAGCGGTAGGTAATACCTAAAAGTCAAATAAGAATGACACTTTGGTACTTTCTGCAATGGGGATGAACATAGAACTTTAACAGGAAAAAAAATTAGCACCTAGTAGGTCACTGACGTGTAATAACAAAAGCACAACTAGTACTGCGTATCCCAATTTAAGACCGCAATTTACTATAAATCAGCATTCCCTAATTATTTGTAATCCGCCCACTTCGGATTTTGCATGCGGCATGTTTCTAGGTTTGGACTCCATTTCCTGAATTGTTCGTTCAGCCTTTCAGCCACAAAATAACGTCTCTTCTCTTTTGAAATTTCTTTTAATAATTCTCATTGTCTTTTATCTCCTATAATGCTTCTTCTTTCAACTGAAGCTCGGTAAAATACTCATTTTCATTTACTGCTAAGAGTTTACGTAGCCTGAAACAAAAGAAAGAAAAGAAATTAGACGATCGTCTCCGCTCCCTGGACGGGGTCCTGAGGGCTAGTTGCTGGATCTTCGATTCCCACGGGTGCCTGGCCCGCTGGCTGATCCGGTCTGGTAACACCATACCCTCAGAAGGGCGGTGACGCCCTCGGCCTAGGGGCGGGGTTTGGTAAAAGCCAGATTCTCGGGCGCCCGTTGGGAACCTCCGAGGTCCACAGCCTGGAGGGTCCCATCAACGTGAATTTTCGGCGACACGGGAAGCGGACTCTCGGCGACACCCGGCGGCCCTGGAACGTCCCGGCGTCGGTCCTGAGCTCCTCGCGCTGCGCCCTCACCCCGGGCGTGTCCCGTAATTTAATCCCGCTTCGGTCTCGCCCGCGGAGCCACTGTGAAGAGGGGAGTCGGCTTCCCTCTGCGCTGATTCTGGACCGCCTCGGCCCAGGGGAGGCCACGCCCCAGGGACAGGGAGTTGAGGGGCAGCGTCTCTCCAGCCCTGGCCGGAGGACCAGGGTCCAGGCGCCAGCGCCCCCTGGTGGGCGTATTCGGAGGGTGGCGGGACCGGCCCGGGCACGACGACCGAGTCTGAAACTCCAGGGGGCTCTAGAAGTGATTCACCCAAGATCCTTGAACAGAACCTGACCTCGATCTTGCCACCCACTTTCTATACCAGTTTCTCTGAGGCAGTCTATCAGCACTTAAGCACCATTAAGATACTCCCCCCCAAAACACTAAGTATATATAAATCAGTAAACGGGACAATAAAAATAATTTAAAAATAATTTAAAAATAGAACAGCATAAACTATATTTCCAATGCCTATTGTGCCCCAACAAGGTCACGCAAGGGCTGTCCTCCCAACAGTTTCCTGAATTCTGTATTTTCACCATTAAATTCCACGATAAAGTTGGAAATTCATCATTTGTAAATACATATTGATGTATTTAATAAAACTGCATGGACTATATCTTTTTCATTCCTGAATCTCAGTATTAAGTACAGTGCCTAGCATGGGTCAGGCTCTCGATACCTGAATGAATGACACAAAAATAGCCGAGACCAGCAAGTTTTTTCTGGATGGGCTTGAATTTCTGTACTTGCTGGGGTCACCATGAAATCCATGGTCTTCAGCTTTGCATTTTCAGCAACGCAGCTTTACCAAGTTATCCTCAGGTGAGTTGTGAGACCCTTAGGAGCTGATTCATGGCAGGGTGGCTTTGTAACGTGTCACCTTGACTAGGCTACGTTTCCCAGTATCCCCTTCCCTGCATGCTTCCAGTTAGGACAGGCCACGAGAGACTGTGCGTGGGAACTGGAGGGCAGACGCGAAGCAGCAGCACACTCGGAAGGTTGCTGCAGGAGCACCAGGCACCGCTGCAGTTCACACACGTCATTTATCTGCTGGCTCACCTCGTTGGTATGGGGCAACAGTCAGGCCTGCAGCCAGGCCTGCAGCTGCTCCACCTTCCCCAGGATCTTCCTTCAGCTTTTCTAATTCCTGGACCAGATGCATATTTAACTCTGTGATGAAGGGCACCAGTTTCTTCTGCAGGACACCCACGTCATCGAAGCTGGAGGTGGTGAGAGGCTGACATGGCTTCCAGGCCATCCTTGCGGTTTCCAGCTTGTGCCTGTGGGCGCCAGTATGTCCTCCGTCTCCCACATTTTACATCCATCTTCCCTTCCCGATTGCCTGCCCTGCAGACTTCAAGCTCCAGCATTAGATGCAAAGACAACAGCCTTATACAGACTGTTCAACCAGCTCCCACAATTGCATAAGATCAAATCACCTACAATAAATCCCTTAAGATAATATACATATTTATATATACATATACACACATATATAAAATCTTCATATTAGTAGTGCTGCTTTTCTGATTGTATCTTGACACACACGGTAACATCTCATGAGTCAGAATGCTATTCTCAAATTTCATTTAGGGCATCACTGTCAAAATACCACCAGAATATGAGGATTGGGTGGTTGGATCCTGGGAGGGAGCAAAACAGTACGAGAAAATTATCCAGTCTTGACTCTGGCTGAAATAAGTAGGGTGAGGCAAAGGAAGGAGCAGAGAAGGGGGCAGAGGGCTGTAAATGAGTTAAAAGTAGAGAAACGCTTACTCTACCTCTGAATTCTCTAAAGCTGCGAGGCTGGGACTACAGTAAGCAAGGGAGGCACATAGGCTACAAATTTAGGAGGCCGGCACTCAGTCCCAGCCCAGTAAAGCTAAGTAATGAATCACACATGTAATCTTTTTGGCACTTTATGAAGAATTGGAAAGTGAGGCAGGGCTGAGCCAAGACTGGCCCTTAGGCGGGACTTGAAGCAGGAGCTCAGACTCCTAGAAGACAGGGGCTGAGAGTAGAAACCAAGTACAAAGGTCATCAAGGGACAGGGAAGTGAGTTGTGAGGAAACATGAGCCAGGCCAGGAGCTTTCATTCTGAAGACTGCTTTGGCTGAGGGTAGGGAGTGACGGTAAATATCAGCCGTGGGGAAAGATGCCCTTTTGGGTTTGAGGAATCCTATGTGGCACCCAAGGCCTGGGAATAACCCAGTCTCAGGAGGCATGCGTGCTGACAAGGTGGCACGATCCACACTGTCTTGGTGTTTCCTATGCCACCCCAGGGGCAGCAGTTTGTAAGGGGTTTTGTTGTTATGCTTAGAAGAATCCACTTTTGTCAGGTCACTGGAAACTTGTTAATATGACACTATCACACACTACTGGATATAGGTTACAGTTAACAGTTTAGTGGCTTAACTTAAAAACAAGGCTTTTACAACCTGGGCTTGATCTTGATCCTAGGCTCTATTGATACTAGCTGTTCGACACTGGACAAGTTATTTAGTTTCTCTGAATCTCATTTTCCCTTCTGCAAAAATGGGCCCAATCAATGCCGTTCTAAAAAGATGTTTTTGAGGATTAAACCAGGTCCATGGGAGGAACTCAACGAATAGCAGTTCCTTTCCTCATTTATTCACATTACATTCCCAATACATTCCGAACTGCTGTCTCCCTGAGGAAATGTTTAGAGACACTACCAGGTCTCATCCAAATCCATTTAGAATTATTTATGATGATGGCTTGTTTAGGCCAAAGGTGGCTTTAATCACGTCGGCTCTCCCATCCCAGCTCCCCCATCTTTAATATCCACACTTCTTATGACACTCAGGCTCCTGGGGTTTGCACTGGTTGGAGGAGATGCACCAACTTTCTACTCTTTGTCTTCCTTTTCTGCTTATTTCCTCTATAAGCTCAGAGTACTGAACAGGCCTGCTCCTCTGGTTTGGTGGTAGGTTTTCCCAGTTCCTACTGACTCCCACACAAGCCCTGGCAATCCATCTATGGTCCAGCCTCTGAGCAGATCAGTGTTGTCTCTGATAAAGTCGGTCTGTAAGTATCACCTTGAGTCCTACAGTCTGCAGAAGCCTCCAGTCTACTGCTTTCTACCTCCAGGTTTTTTAAGGTCCTTGGACCTAGAGAAGAGGGAGCAGGTCTGTATGTTGAATTAGGTTCCCTATGTGCAAAATGAAGCATCACAAAACCATTTCCTACTCTTCCATTTCCCCCCAATTATCCCTTCCCTCTCTTCTACAATCTTCCATTGCAGACAACATAGCACATCATTACTGTTCTGTTAATATGTAATGATTTCATGCATAGGGGAAACGGCTTCACTACTTGGATTATAAGCTCCCTGAAGGCAGGAATCCTATGTCTCCTGAAAGATAAGCCTCCCAGGGTCATTGATTCACCACTGTGTGCCCAGCAGGGTCTCAATCAGTACTTCAGTACTCGCCCAAGTACAGGTGGAGCAGTTTCTGGCCTGCAGACATTAGTCCGCAGGAACAAAGGAATCCAGGGGCTCAGGTCAACAGTTTACGCTGCCTGTCTGGGCTCTCATCAGTCCTGCAGGAGGCAGCATCCCCCTGACCTCCTCCCACCAGCCCAGTCCTACAGTCCTCCCACCTCCCTATCCTTCCTTCCACTGCCACACCTGTAGGGACAGTTCTGTGCAGCAGCTGAAACAGTTAATGACCTCAACAGGTCCAGAAAATCTCAAGAAACACAGCCTGATTCCTTCCACTGAGGATACTCCAGTTGTGTGTGGGCCCCAATCACAAAGCCATCTCAGGACCAGATCTCCTGACCACCCCCCACTGACCAGCCCACCCATTCATCTCTTGGAAACTCCACAGGCCTTCAAGACCCCAAATGATGATTCTCTGAATAAGAAATTGTAAGTCTGACCCCTGTGGATTTTCTTAAGGATACGGGGGAAAAGCTTTCCTTATCTTCCCTTTTCTTTCCAATCTCAACAAAGGGTACCAACTCTTCTCCCGCCACCAGCTCCTGTAACCCTCCTCAAGGAGAGCCCTGGCCCAGACCTCAGGAGAAATCTCTAAGGTCCTGCACACACTCCATCACTGACGGTGACCAGAGCAGTCGCATGGGGCCTTTACCTCCCACTACCCCATGTCAAAACGCTGACTGCGCTCATGACTCAGGGCCCACATCTGGCCAGAACACCCCCCTCCATCCCGACCCCTCACAGTGTGGGGCACACCTTGGCAACCAGACTGCTGTGTCCCGGAGGCGGGATCCACCCAGGCTGAAAATCTCCGTGATCTGGGGAAGAATTAACATCAGGGTCACCATGACTGGTGGGCCTAAAGCAGGGTCAGGACAGGGCGGGGTGTCCCCCAGCACTGACCACGGGCGTGCCAGCCCCTCCTGCCTCCTCCTCTGGGGCCAAGTCAGAGGTGGAGTCATCCTTGTTGTCCTCCTTGTCCTCCTCAGGGTCAGGTGGCTCTTGCTTCACTGATGGCAGGCCTGGGTCTACTGCCTGGGAGAGGCGGGAAATGGGCAGTTGTCAGAAGGGCAGGGCTGGCCTGAGGAAAGTGTCCCTACCAGCCAACCTGTCCCTGTGCTGACACTCCCATTCTGTCACACCTGAGCACAGAAAAACCATCTTGTCTACAGACCTTTCCCATTCCTCACAGATTTCCATTTTTCTGTTAACTGGGCAGCAAAGCAGGCCACACTAGTTGCCTGGGGAGGGTGAGGCATCTGTCAGACAGGCGGGATAATTCTGTGAGAGGCTGTAATCAGCACACCTATTACTGTGTTCAAAGAAGCACCATCATGGCTCCCCATCACTCTGCTCACAGACCACCCGTCACTGACCCCCACCTTGCTGGGGCAGCCGGGCAGCAATACAGGAGAAGTCAGGATGGCTGAGCCCGGTGTCCAGTCTTCCTGGGCATCCGCCTTCTCTTGCTTCACCTGGGGTAAGGCCACAACCCAACTCAGGCCAGGGCACTGGGCCTCCTGTGTGAAGGAGGATGGCAGCAGACTTGGTCCCAGCTTCCCTGCACGAGGCTGGGTGGGGTTGGGAAGGGCAGGAGAAGGCGGGACCCTCACCTGCAGCCGAGCTTCTGTGGCAGCCGAGGCTGGGCCAGGCACTGGCACGGGGCTGCTCGCACCCTCCCGTAAGAACACAAGGTCAGTGCCAGGTGGGGGCAGCACAAAGCCGCCGCCCGCTTCCTCCTTCACTGGAGTCTGGGCTCGGTCTGGTTGAGCTGTGGGTGTGGCCAAGGGAGGCTTCAGAGTCTGACCCAGATGGGGCCTTCGAGTAGAGCCAGGCCTCTTTCGACGAGGGTGAGCTGGGGGCGGCGATGCCCCATCTTCGGACTCTGCCCGGACACTTGGCAGGAGCCGCTTCTGTGAGGAGAGGTGGCATGTTATGGCCACCAGGTACACTACTACCCTGCCCTGATCGATGCACCCAACCCCATTAGTCTCAGTAGGGTATTTCCTTATGGACAAGCCCCTCATCACAAGGGCTGTGAATCTCCTATTGGCAATGATAGTACCTCCCACTTTCCTCATTTATCCCAGCACAACATCTGCTAACTGGTGGCAAACCCACTGCCCCACCCACCACTCTGAAGCTGCAGGACCCACCTGGCCTGTCCCCACTCACCCTCCAGGCCTGCCTGCCCCCCCAGGCATCGGGTGGCAGGGGGCGCGAGTGGGAGACGGGCACTATTCCTCCCACCCACCAGACCCTTCTTGCTACACCCACCATAGCAAACTGCAGGCACTGGCGCCAGCGACACTTCTGGCGCTTCTGGTTGCTGCCCCCGAATTTGGGCTTGTCACAGCAGAAGTCGCAGTGGCCACAGTCCATCCGCCGCAGGCAGGCTGCACAGGCCCCACATTTGCGGTTCTGCCGACGGTTTGTGTAAGGCTGCTGGGAACAGGGGGTGTGGGGGCTGTCACTAGGATAGTGACAGTGCTGTTCCTGTTACTCGTCCACCAGCCCCGCTGGAGGGAACTGGTTCGACACTAGTCTTAGCCTGGCTCCCCACTAGTCACACCTCCTGCTGCGAGTCCAGCACCAGGCAATATTGTTGTACCGGAAGGCCCTTAATACCATGAGGACGGCGGCTGCTTCAACACGGTATCCATCGTTCTATCTGCTGGTCCCCCACTAGCTACCAAGATAATGTCTCTGACCCCCACCTCCAGCAGAATTTTGCAGATGCTCCGTTAGCTCCCATCACTGCGCCTGGTCATCCTATGCAGACTTCGGGCACTGTGCCAGCTTTTCCTCTGCAAGCCCCATCAGAGCGTTGGTTCATCTGACACCAGGTCCTGCGACTGCACCTGGGGATCCCGTATTAGTTCCTAGCCCACTGTCTGCTCAGCCCACACTAGTGTCCACCACTGTGCCTTACTACTCCCCTATGAGGTCCATTGCAGCATCTGCTTCTGTGGGTTAACCAAGCGCCCTGGGAGAGTCTAGGCTTATTCAGGTAGGGTGAGGCCACTCACTAGCTCGTCCTCGTCTACACAGTAATAGATGAATTCAGCAGGTGGCGAGGGGGCCAGGGCTCTGGGGTGCTGCAGAGGCAAATGGGGTGGGGTCAGGGCAGGTAGTTGGTGAGGTTACGGTTGTGCCGTCCCCCTGCCCACCAGGGCCTCACCAGCTCTGGAGACTCTGGAGGCTGCGGTGGAGGAGGTGGAGGCGGTGACTGGGCTCGGGGTGGACGCCGCCGGGGCACCACCTTGGAGTCGCAGCCTCCCCTGCGGCGGCCATGTTTACCCTGAGAGAAAGGCAGAAGGCAAGTTTAGGCTCGGTGGCACAGGCAGGCACGGAGCACCACCCTCCCCTCAGGTGTGCAGAAAGCATGCGAGGGGGACAGGCAGGCAGAGTGTGGGCTGGGGCACTCACAGCAGGGGGAGCCACAGCGAGGGGAGGGCGTCGTTGACATCGCTGATGGTGGCGACGGAGGCGGTGGGCAAGGTGCTGGCAGACAGGGGCAGGTAGGTGGAGCCAGAGAGGTGAGTGTGAGGTGGGGGAGAAAAGAAGACATGAGGTGGGCAAGGCCAGTTGCAAAGAAGGAAGCAGGAGCAGCTTTAACAGCAGAGTAAGCTCTGCCCCAGCCCCCACCTGCACCCCCCACTCTGACTTACCCGGAGGCAGCGCCGCTGGACGCACTTCCACTGGCGCCGGAGCCCAGGGCGGGGAGGGCGAAGGCAGACTCGACAGCGGCCACAGTCCTCTCGGGTCTGACAGCCCCGGCACACGCCACACCCTCGGCTCTGTGGGGGCCGGAGGTGTGAAGCGTGGGGCCAGGGCTGAGGGCCAGGAGCACGGGTGAGCCTTGGGCCTACCCCACCTGCCTGACTCACCCTTTCCACAATTCGGAGGCACCGTCTTCGCTCACACTTGCAGAACAGCCCCGAGGCCACATCGCGGGGCAGCTGCAGGAGGCAGGTGGAGCAGGCCCCGCAGTCTTCCTTCACCTGGCAGGCCGTGCACTCCCCACAGCCCACACGCTGCCAGGAACGGTGGGGCAAGGTCACGGGTCCAGGCGGAGCGGCTCCAGGAGCACTGCCCCTAACGTGTCTGCTGACCCCACATTAACCCCCATCACCACGTCTGCAGGTCCCCGTCTGCCTCATCACTGTGGCTAACTAGGGATGAGCCACCATCACTGCAGCCGTAAACGACGTCTACTCTCCCCTGTGACCCTGATCAGTGTCTACTGACCAACTTCCATTACTGTTGACTTCCTGCAGCTAGCTCCCTACAAAATGACCCTGACACCAGTGGGTCCATCACTGTTCCTTCAGACTCTGACCAGCCGCCATCACATCCTGCTCCCACCGCACACTTGTGAGGAGGAAGTAGGCTGTGCTTACCTTAAACATCCTCTGCTCCCGATTGAAAGCAATCCTCTGTGCTATAGGGAGGGAGAGAGAAATGTTAAAGGAGCATCAGGTATCTGACCTCATGACTCCCTCTGGTCTGTCACCTACCATCAGCCCCTAGCCAGGTATCTGTGTGCCAGGCTGACACCGAGGCTGCTCCAGCTCTACCTCCCAGTGCCCCAGGGGCTGCTCACCTCGGCAGTCCTTGCATAAAGTCTTGAGCCGCTGCCTTCGGGTACCATCTCCTGAAAAGCTGATTCCACAGTTCTCACAGCACCTAGGATGGGAAACGTGGGCGTGGGGCCCTGAGTGTACGCCCAACCACAACCCTCACGGACTTGACTCTAGCCCAACACTCACCCAGGTGCAGGAAGTGAAGCTGGGACTGTGTCAGTGTCAGCCTTGGTGTCATCCCTTGGTGTCTCCTTCCTGACTTCACTCTTCTGAGGTCCAACCTGACACTTCCGAGCCTTGGCTGGCTTCGAAGGCTTCTTCCGCTTCCTGCTGGTGATGGCCAAGGAATGGTCCTGGAAATGAGAGCAAGGGCAGGAAGGACGGAGACCCGTGGGTGGGTGTCAGGAGGCTCAGCAGCTGTGCCCGAGTACTCCACACCGTACAGTACCTTGGGGGATGGATAGCAGAGGACGCCTTGTTTGAAGTCAAAGAGGGTGAGATCACATGCAGGGCCCAGGTATCGGGTCAGCTCAACTTTGCTTCGGATCCTGTCTCCTGTGGGGCTGAGGATGGGCCAGGACAGGTTGGTACCTAGCTGGAGCCACTGCCACTCCACCCACATAACCCTCCCTCAGGGCTGATGAACAGGCCTGTAGAGCTGGTGGGATACAGGAAGCAGCCTGGGATCAACCTATGAACCCCAACCAAGAAACTACCCCAAGTAACTCCAAACAGCAGGAATATAAAAGGTATATAAATGCCAGCATGTAGACAAACATTAATAAATAACACAAATGTAAATAGATATGCACAGATTTATAATGTGTGCTACTACTGGTATTTCACATAAGTGAAAGGAAATACAAATAGCAACACAAATAAATAACATACATGTATTAGCATTATATACTACGTACACAAAATTTATACAAGAAAAAAACATGTTTTAAACATAGCTGGCTCTTGAACAACACATGTATAAACTGCACAGGTTCACTTACACATGAATTTTTTTTCAATAAATATATTGAAAAATTTTTTGGAGATTTGTGACTATTTAAAATAATTCGATGAATCATGTGGTCTAGAGATATTGAAAAAATTAAGAAAAAGGTGTGTCATGAATGCATAAAATATATGTAGATACTAGTCTATTTTATCATTTACCACCATAAGATATATATATGAAATCTATTATAAAAAGTTAAAATTTACCTAAACATGTACACAAATACTTAACATCATATGTGGCACCATTTGCAGTCAAGAAAAACATAAACAGAAGTAAAGATGCAGTATTACATGATAACTGCACAAAATTAACTGTAGCACATATCATACTACTATAATCATCTCACAGCCACCTCCTGTTGCTGCTGCAGTGAGCTCAGGTGTTACAAGTATTTACTTTAAATGGCATGGAAGGCTAATCATCTGAGTGAGCAGTTTGTTTCTCCATAAAATTGAGCATCACAGTAGAAAGTGACCTCTTGCAGTGGTTTTTCTCATGTCATTTTCATCATATTTAGTGCAAAACTGTAAGCCTTGGGACCCGTAACAAAGTGTCACTTGTGATACTGGAAGTGCTCCCAAGCAGCAGAGAAAAGTCATAACATTACAGGAAAAAGCTGAATAGCTTGACATGTACCGTAGATTGAGGTCTGCAGCTGTGGTTGCCCGCCAATTCAAGATTAATGAATCCAGTATAAAGTGAAAGTGAAAGTGTTAGTCACTCAGTCGTGTCCGACTCTTTGTGACCCCACGGACTACAGCACACAAGGCTCTCCTGTCCATGGAATTCTTCAGGCAAGAATACTGGAGTGGGTTGCCATATCCTTCTCCAGGGGATCTTCCTGACCCAGGGATGGAACCTGGGTCTCCTGCATTGCAGGCCGATTCTTTACCATCTGAGCCACCAGGGAAGCCATCCACTGTAAGGACTATCATTAAAAAAAAAAAGAAAGGAAGAAAAACAAAGGGAATTCAGGCACTGTTGCTGCAACTATGCCAGCAGCTCGAAAACCTTGTACTTTTTGCAAAATATGTTTTTATCTTGTACTGAAAATGCAGCTTTTATGTGGATGCATGATTGCTGTAAGAAAGTCATACCTATAAATTATAACAAGATTTGAGAAAAAGTCAAGTCATTATATGACAATTTAAAGCAAAAGGAAGGTGAAGGCTCTAAAACTGGGTAATTCAATGCCAGCAAAGGATGGTTTGGCTTAACAAAAGTCAAGATAACAGAAAAAGCAGCTTCTGCTAACCAGGAGACAGCAGACAAGTTCCCAGACGCCACTAAGAAAATCACTGAGGAAAAAGGCTATCTGCCTGAACAAAGTTTTAATGGAGACGAAAGTATCGTATTCTGAAAAGAGGGGGAAAAAAAAAAACGGTGCAAAGGACATTTATTAGTAAGAAAGAGAAGTGAGCACCAGGATTTAAGGCAGGAAGGGATAAAATAACTCTACTGTTTTGTGCAAATGCAGTCAGGTTTACGATCAGGACTGCCCTTATTAATAAAGCTGCTAACCCTCAAGCCTTGAAGGGAAAAGATAAACACCAGCTGCCAGTCTTTTGGTTGTACAAGAAGGTCTTGACAATGAGAACCATTTTTTTTTAATGGTTCCACTGATGCTCTGTCAGGAGGTACCTCACCAGTTAAGGGACAGCTTTTAAAGTTTTTTTGACATTGGGCAATGCCCTGCCCACTCAGAACCCCATGAATTCAACAGCAAAGGTGTTGAAGTGGTTTGTTTGCCCCCAAACACAATGTCTAATCCAGCCTCTAGATCAGAGGGTTATAAAGGACCTTTATGGCTCCTTACACACAGAACTCTATGGAAAGAACTGACAACACTATCGAGAATCTTCAAAGACAGAACATCCTAAAAGTCTGGAAAGATTACACCACTGAAGATGCCATCATCCTTACAGAAAAGAGTACGAAAGTCATCAAGTGCAAAACAATAACTTCCTGCTAGAGAAACTGTGTCCAGATGTTGTGCATGACTTCCCAGAATTCACAGCAAAGTTAATCAAGGAGATCATCAAAGAGATTGTGGATATGGCAAACGTCAGGGAGAGGATGAAGAGTTTCAAGACATCCATCTTAGACTCAAGAGCTAACAGACATCACACCAGAGGAATTAACACAAGACAACTTGATAGAGATGACTGCTGCTGAACCAGTACCAGATAATGAGGAAGATGAAGGAAGAGTGCCAGAAAAAAACTGACATTAGACAATCTAGCAGAAGGGTTCTGATATTCAAGACCACTTTTTACTTTATATGACATGGGCACTGAAATTAAAGCCAACAGAGGAAGAAAGATTGAGACAATGTAGAAACATTTTTGGAGAACTGAAAAAGCAAAAAAAAGTCAGAGAGAAATTACAGTGCATTTCTATAAAGTTACACCAAGTGTCTCTGCCTCTCCTGCCTCCCCCCACCTCCTCCTCCTTTTGCCTCTGCCACCCCTCCTCAGCAAGACGAAACCCCCTTTCTCTTCCTCCTCAGCCTACTCAACATGAAGATGACAAAGATGAAAACCTTTGTTATGATCCACTTCCACTTAATAAATAGTAAATAATAACCAGGCTGTACAGTTAATACTTATCTATCACGTTTGTGGGTGAGTGTCTTTGTGTGAAAATCTAACAATTCTAAGGCAAGAACTATATGAGAATTTCCCTGGTGGTCCAGTGGTTAAGAATCTGCCTGCCAATGCAGGGGACTTGGGTTTTGATTCCTTGTCCAGGAAAACTCCACATGCCGTGGGGCAACTAAGCCCATGCATTGCAACTACTGAAGCCCAGGCACCTAGAGCCTGTGCTCTGCAACAAGAGAAGCCACCACAATGAGAAGTCCATGGCAGCAACAAAGAGTGGCCCTCACTTGTCACAACAAGAAAAAGCCCCCGCGCAGCAACCAAGACCCAGCGCAACCAAAACAAAAGAAGAACTGTATGAGACATTTCTGTGTCACCATCATCATCACTGCCCAAGTATTCATCTATGCAAGACTCGAAATGGATAGCCTATCTTTATTCAGGCATTTATAGATGAGTGGCATTTAATATAAAATTAATAATGTGTTAGCTTTCTTACTGTTTTATAAGTATGCTTTCAAAGAATTACATTACCATACAGTATGCCTTGCTCCCTGGTTCATTAAAGAAACTGCCTATCATCACAGGTAAGTGGCTTGAAAAAACTAAAAAAAAAAAACAATGTAACAACACTGTATCATGAATATGATTATAATACTGTGTGCCATAAAAACTTTATAACAATTTATTCATTAGTGTACAGGCTAGGCTACCAGAAGGCAACCATATTGCTCCTTCTCAGTTATCAATGCATGAATTGTTATACCTGTAAATAAACATAAATTTTTCATATTATGTTTTCATTTTTGATATCTGATATTAGTAATATGTATAAGATCTACAATGCCTTGTATCATATAAGATAATATTCCTGTAGGCACTTGACAGTCAGGTAACTTATCCTGTAAACAGATGATGTAAATTTAATGTATTGCTAAATACAGTACAGTGCTGTGAATGAACTTTTTCTTCCTTACGATTTCCTCCTTTTTGGGCTGCACCACTCAGTCTATGGGATCTCAGTTCCCCAAACAAGGACTGAACCTCGGCCACAGCAGTGAAAGTGTGGAATCCTAACCACTAGGCAACCAAGGAACTCCCACATGATTTTCTTTAATCTCTTCTCTAGCTTATTTTCCCACAAGAATACAGTATATAATACATACACCATACAAAGTATGTGTTAGCCAACGATGTGTTATTGATAAGGCTTCCAGTCAACAGTAGGCTATTAGTTAAGCTTTTAAGGAGTCAAAAGTTATATTTTTGACTGCATAGGGGATGGGCTCCCTAATCCTTACATGATTCAAGGGTCAAGTGTATGTGTACAAACAATATACATACTAGTGTAAACAAATAAATGCAACTACATACAAAACAAAGCATAAGTCACTGATTTTGGGAGATAATACTCCACAGGTCACTCACATTTTTGCATGTCTTGCAAGAGAGGCACTGACTACCCTTTGCAACAAGCTATCTTTTCAAGATGCGTGTACAGCATCAGCCTTGGAAGATGAGAGAGGGTGTTCTTCCAGAGCAAGGGAAGGCACCCTTACTGTCCTAACATTTAGATTAGATTCCTTAAGCTCAGAGTTCCTTTCCTACAACAGTGCATGTGCAGATGCTAATTAAGTAGCCCTCCTCATGTCGCCCTGTGGGAATTGGCATTTGGGGAACTGGCACAAGAATGATGACATACTGGATACTGCTGATGCAGTGAGTAATAAACTGTCTTTCACCTCTGACCTCGGGGCCCCAAATCTCCTACTGGCCTCCCCAAAACTGAAACACACTCACTTGTCATCTTGCCCTAATTTGGGTAAAACCTCTGGCCTCTTCTATTATTAATCACTGCACTTATTTTGAAAGTTTTATAAAAACTGTAAATATGTGAATAACTGTACAATATAGACATAAAAATATTATATTTATAAGCATAATAATAAATGTAATTCTAATTACCATTTTACTGTATTCCTCTAAGCAAATAGCAACTTAACACACAAAAAAGTTTAGAAAATTTAATAACTACGTGACTAACATATTCTAAAAGACCTCAAATCCTTAAACGTAACTTTGTAAACACACATTTTCATGTATTTACAGTCAATTCTCATTATTCACAGTAATTCTGTTCTATAAAGTCACTTTAAACACTGAATTAGTGAGCACAGAATCACTGCTCCTAGAGGGACTACAGATCAAGTTCCTCTAAGCCTCTGGTCACATTTTTGTCAACCAATCAGTATATAACCTTGTTTTATGTGTGTTTCTGTTTAAAGACACCTTGCTTAATACAGTCCTCTTACAAATAATTAACTACATGGCCTTTGAATGATTTAAAAATAGGAGTTTTGGAAGCCATCTGTGTTATACAGGCTCCTTTGTCAATGTCCTTGTAAACCAAGCCAGCCTCATCAGCATTGAAAACCTACTCTTCCTCATAACTCTTTGCCTATACAGCACCTAACAAGTTTTTGGTGTTTTTTTTTCAGGTGTTTTTTAAAATTCTTCCACAGACTCTTTTATCTGCAGAACCTGCCTCAATTGAAAATTTAACACTTTTCACAAAGTATCACCTTTGGAAACGTGTGAGCCAGCCAGCACCAGCTGAAACTGGCTTACCGTTTCCGTAACCCTGGGAACATCACAGCCGATGTCCTTTGCTTCTGGCTTCACCACACTGTCCACAAAACTGGTCACCATCTCAAGAAACCACAGATTTAGCCACTTTTCCATCTTTTCCTTAGCTTTATCTTGTACTATAGACGTTACTTTAGCACTTCCTGGAGCAGCCTTACATACTAATTGGCTAATTTCCTCTTCTTTTTCTAGATATACTGCCTTTTTGATTCATTAACATTGAACTCACAGCCAACAGCACTGCAACTCATGCCTGAATGAAGCTTATTTAACATGCATTTTCTCCATATGCACAGAACAGACTTCCTGCCCTTGGATCACTGGACAACACTTCAGCACTACACTCGGCAACTCTGCAGAGCAGAACCACCATTCAAAAGTGCAGAAAACGGGACACAAAGGAGCCCTCAAAAAGGACACTTGTTTACAGCGTAAGAGCTACAGTAAGAAATCTTCATTTAATCTTGGCTGGGAACACATGCATCAGACGACCTATTTTTTGCCGCTCTGTGCATATCCACAAAAGATCATGAAAACACAGTGAGTATGACTTCGGGGGTACAAAGAACAAATCTTAGTGAGGAACCAAATCTTCAAATATGGAACCTGCAGATAATAAGGATCAACTGTACATGCATAATTTAATTACCCATAAATGTAATCACACAGCCCCGATTTCACCCTGCCTAACCAGGTTCAGTCCTAACCCCTTTGTCCACAACCCACCCAGTACCTCTGGTAGTAGGTGTCTGAGCGTCCGCAGGTGGCACCTGACTTGCGAAAAACCTCACGGCGCTTCCAGCCGGGGCCCAGGGCTGGGCAGTCCAGCCAGTCCTCAGCCATGGGGACCACGGGAAGAAGCAGCGGCCTGCAACGTGGAAGGGGCAGTGGGAAAAACCAAGCCTTTAGAAAGGGACATGTTGTGCCACACAAACCTGTGTTTCTATTCATGCCTAAGACCTAGGACCTGCCACAAGCAACTGGCCAACATAAGGAAGGGTAAAGCCCCATTCCCACTTCGTTCTCTATCCTGAGCCCAGGAGCTTGTCATCACCCCCGCCCCCTTCTTGATCTGGCAGCCTTATCCTCAACCCAAGGGTCCGCATCCTCAACGCATTCCTCACTCTCACCGTCCTAATCCCCAGTTCCTCCCTAGCCTCAGCCAGAGAGACCGCATTCCTCACATCTCTAGTGTGAGAGGCCCCCCACAGGACTCGGCTACCTCAGTACCCTAACCTCCCATTCATTCCCTTCCTTGATCCAAGAGTCACTAATTTTCTTTTTTAACCCTTCCATACCTTTCCCATCTGCTGTCCTCTTATCCTTCTACCTCAGTATTACTGCCTCCATTTCCCGTGTCCTCTGCCAAAGAACCCCCAGCTCCTCTGCATCTTTGACCTGAACAGCCCCTCATTCCCTTTGTACCCTACTCCGAAGGCCTCCCCATCTCACTTTCGCTCTGTCAGTGTTTTGAATCACAATTGCTTCCCAAGTCTCCGAACCCTCCCTATTTCCCTCTTCTGCAGTTAACAGGTTTTCTTTGGCGTCCTCACCCTCCGTTCCTCTCATCAGCTTCAGACACCCTGATTTCTTCCTTCAGCATCTGAACCCCCCACCCCATTCCTCTCTTGGTCCAAGACCAAAAGCCATCCCTAACTATTGCCGTTCTGATCTCCTATGTCTCATCGTCCTCCATGTGAGACGCCCGTCTCTCCCTTTCAGCATTCCAACTCCTCATTTCTCCCCGTCATCAGCCCGAGGGCCGCTCATTTCTTCCCTTTAGCATCCTGGACCCCCATTTCGCTCTCCTTAACCCGAGAGGCCCCGATATCTCCCCTCTGCGTTCGGGTCCTCCCCATGCCTCTCCGTCCTTGTCCAAGAGCCCGACACTTCCACCTGTCAGCCTTCGGAGCCCCCAGCCCTCCCTGTCCTCCGCCTAAATCTTCCCAAGCCTCCCTTCAATATTCCGAGGCCGCCATTCCTCCCACTCATCGGCCCGAGGGCCCTTCATTGCTCTCCGTCAGCGTTCTGAGCCTCAATCCTTTCCAATTCTCCGCCTGAGCGGTCTCCATTTCTACCCCCCTTGACCGTCTCACCAGCTCGGCTCCCGGCTGGTACGTTCCACGGTTCTAGGTCCGCGGACCCATGGCGAGAATCCCGCCCGTGGCTCCCGCCTTCTCCGGCTCCTCGCCTTCCTCCTCCGCAGCCGCTTCCTCTGAAGCTGTAGCTGTCGCCGCCGCGGCCGTTCGTTGCTCCAGGAACCGGAAATCCGCTGTCCCTCTCGCGGGCTCCGCCCCCTGGCGGGACGCCTGCGCGCTAATACCTCGGAGCGTGGGTCGTGAGCAGAAAAGGTCCACGCCTGCGTGTTGACTCTGGCGGAGGAGCGCGCCCCATTAGACGGGGCTTGTTGCGCTTGCGCACTGACGTCCAAAGAGGCTCGCGCCTCTTTAGAAAGCCGCAGGGCTTGCGCACCTCGCTTGTGCTCCTCCGCCCAGCTTGTGGTCACGTGTGCTTTCCTATCCAAGCCTGAGGGGAGGAGGAGGATTGGGATTGGATTTAGTCTCTTATTGGAGGTCCCCACAGGAGGTAACTGGGAGGGAGGGGCGGAAAAGGCTGGGTCTGTAAGCCCTCTTCGCCCACTTTGTAACCTTGTTTGCGCATGTGCTTTACCGTTCCTCCTGTCAAGGAAAAATGAATCGGTAGTCGTTCTGAAGAAGAAATAGGAGATTTTATTTGCGCCAACCTCAGGGCTCTAAAACTTAAAGACAGTGTTTCGGAAAACTCTATGGATTGTTCCACTTGTTTTCATTGGAAGACAGTTATATACATTTTTGAATCGGAGGATATAGATACATATATCACAGTGACACATTTTACTTAAAGTTCAGAAGAGATATGGTGTAGCTGGACCACGCTGACTCCGTGTTTTTCAGCTCCATTGTAGGACTAAGACCCACAGTTCTACCTCTTCCCTTTTCTTCATGATTGAGCTTTAGACTGCTCAAAAGAGATGCGTCCTGCCAGAGAAGCTCAGTATCAACTTTTACCCTTGCCTTCATCTGTTAGGAAAATTGAAGAATGCCTTTTGTTGATGCAGACGGTTAATGATTTTTGAGAAATAAAAGTTGTGAGACCCCTGGGGGAGGGGAAAACAAAAAATCTGGTTCCCGTTGGCATGGATGTGCTTCTTCATTAGTAATGAAACCAAGGGCTAACGTGAGAAGACCCGCCAAACCTAACCTGCCATGCTTACTTTCAGTTGCTTGCTTTTAGTTGATTTTAAACTAAACTTCCACTAGCTTCCTTATATGTAATACATCTGACATGTGGATCACTGTAGTTAACAGTTGCTTAAGTTGTTTTTCAGTAACATGGAGCTGGTTCTTGGCCAGTTCAGACCACTTGAGACTACCAACTATCCAACTGGGCCTGCATAAGTGTCAGATGGATGATGTTTTAGCATCACAGGGTGAAAAACTCCACCCTCAGAACATGCTAACACTGCCATTTTATGAACATGTCTCCTTTGAAGAGCCATAAAGCTTGACTACACCACTCTAATTACCTCACTTTCCTTTCTTCCAACACCTTTGGCCATGATTAGACCTCCCTGCCTCTTTATCTCATAAATGTTCCTAAAACCTAGCTTCAAAAGAAGATGCTACACATGGACATCACTGGATGGTCCATACTGAAATCAGACTGAGTGTATTATTTGCAGCCAAAGTTGGAGAAGCTCTATACAGTCAGTAAAAAGAAGACTGGGAGCTGACTGTGGTTCAGATCATGAACTCCCTATTGCAAAATTCAGACATAAATTGAAAAAACTACAGAAAACCACTAGGCCATTCAGGTATGACCTAAATAAAATCCCTTATGATTATACGCCAGGAGTGACAAATGGATTCAAGGGATTTGATCTGATAGAGCTCCTGAAGAGCTATGGACAGAGGTTTGTAACTTTGTACCAGTGACTGTGATCAAAACCATCCCCAAGAAGAAGAAATGTAAGAAGGCAAAATGGTTATCTGAGGAGGACTTACAAATTACTGAGAAAAGAAGAGAAGCAAAAGACAAAGGAGAAAAGGAAAGGTGTAGCCATCTGAATACAGAGTTCCAAAGAGTAGCAAGGAGAGATGAGCAAGACTTCCTAAGTGAACAATGCAAAGAAATAGAGGAAAACAACAGAATGGGAAAGACTAGAGATCTCCTCAAGAAAATCAACTGCCAGAGGCATTCCAAGAGCTCAAGAAAAACCTTGTGTCACAACAGGAGGCCCCACAGAGACTGAGCCAGACCTCTCTTTGAGTGTCTGAGTGTCTCCTCCAGAGGTACGGGTCAGCAGTGGCCTGCTGCAGGGGCTCTAGGTGCAGCAGACCTGGATATGGCATGAGCCCTATTGGAGGAGGTTGCCATTAACCCCACCATAGAGCCACCAGAATGTGTATAAGATGGGGGAAACAGACTCTTGGAGGACACAAACAAAAGTTTGTGTGCACCAGGACCCAGGAGAAAGCAGCAGTGACCCCACAAGAGACTGACCCAGACTTGCCCAGGAGTGTCCGGTGGAGGCGTGGGTGGCCTGCTGCAGAGTCAGGGTCACTGAGTGTGGCAGTGCCTGCACCAGACTTTTTGAAGGAGGCCCCATTATCTTCATTATCTCCACCATAGTTAGGCCTCGGGTCAAACAAACAAATGAACGCAGCCCAGCCCATCAACAGAAAATTGGATGTAAGATTTACTGAGCATGACCCCACCCATCAGAGCAAGACCCAGTTTCCCCCTCAGTCAGTCTCTCCCATCAAGAAGCCTCCATAAGCCTCCTTCTTATCCCTCAGAGGGCAGACAAAATGTAACCCACAGCCACAGAAAACTAATCAAACTGATCACATGGACCACAGCCTTGTCTAACTCAGTGAAACTATGAGCCATGCCATGTAGGGCCACCCACAACAGACAGGTCATGGTGGAGAATTCTGACAAACTGTGGTCCACTGGAGAAGGGAATGGCAAACCACTTCACTATTCTTGCCTTGAAAACCTCATGAACAGAATGAAAAGGCAAAATATAAGACACTGAAATATGAACTCCCCAGGTTGGTAGGTGCCCAATATGCTATGCTACTGGAGAAGAGTGGAGAAATAACTCCAGAAAGAATGTTGAGATGGAGCCAAAGCAAAAACAACACCCAGTTGTGGATGTGACGGGTGATAGAAGTAAAATCTGATGCTATAAAGAACAATATTGGATAGGAACCTGGAATGTTAGGCTGATGAATCAAGGTAGATTGGAAGTGGTCAAACAGGAGATGGCGAGAGTCAACATCAACATTTTAGGAATCAGTGAACTAAAATGGACTGGAAGGGTGAATTTAACTCAGATGACCATTATGTCTTCTACCGTGGACAAGAAACCCTTAGAAGAAATGGAGTAGCCTTCATAGTCAACAGAAGAGTCAGAAATGCAGTGCTTAGGTGCAATCTCAAAAATGACAGAATGATCTCTGTTCATTTCCAAGGCAAACCATTCAATATCACAGTAATCCAAGTCTATGTCCCAACCAGTAATTCTTAAGAAGCTGAAGTTGAAGAGTTCTATGAAGACCTACAAGACCTTCTAGAAGTAACACACACACACACACACACACACACACACACACACAAAGATGCCCTTTTCATCCTTGGGGACTAGAATGCAAAAGTAGGAAGTCAAGAGATACCTGGAGTAACAGGCAAGTTTGACCTTGGAGTACAAAATGAAGCAGGGCAAATGCTCACAATTTTGCCAAGAGAATGCACTGGTAATAGCAAACACCCTCTTCCAACAACACAAGAGAAGATTCTACACATGGACATCACCAGGTGGTCCATAGTGAAATCAGATTTATTATATTCTTTGCAGCCAAAGATGGAGAAACTCTATACAGTCAGCAAAAACAAGACCAGGAGCTTACTGTGGCTCAGATCATGAACTCCTTATTGCCAAATTCAGATTTAAATTTGGTCTAGGGAAATGGTCTAGGGAAAACCACTAGACCATTCAGGTATGACCTATCAAATCCCTTTTGATTATACAGTGAAAGTGACAAACAGATTCAAGGGATTTGATCTGAAAGACAGTGCCTGAAGAACTATAGATGGAGGTTCGTGACATTGTACAGGTGGCAGGGATCACAACCATCCCCAAGAAAAAGAAATGCAAAAAGGTAAAATGGTTGTCTGAGGAGGCCTTACAAATAGCTGTGAAAAGAAGAGAAGTGAAAGGCAAAGAGAAAAGAAAAGATATACCCATCTGAATGCAGAGTTCCAAAGAATAGCAAGTAGAGATAAGAAAGCTTTCTTAAGTGAACAATAGAAAGAAATAGAGAAAAACAATAGAATGGTAAAGACTAGAGATCTCTTCAAGAAAATTAGAGATACCAAGGGAACATTTCATGCAAAGATGGGCTCAATAAAGGACAGAAATGATATGGACCTAACAGAAGCAGAAGATGTTAAGAAGAGGTGGCAAGAACACACAGAAGAACTGTATAAAAAAGATCTTCATGACCCAGATAATCACGATGGTGTGATCACTCACCTAGAGCCAGACCTCCTGGAAGGTGAAATCAAGTGGGCCTTAGGAAATATCATTATGAACAAAGCTAGTGGAGGTGATGGAATTCCAGTTGAGCTATTTCAAATCCTAAAAGATGATGATGTGAAAGTGCTGCACTCAATATGCCAGCAAATCTGGAAAACTCAGCAGTGGCCACAGGACTGGAAAAGGTCAGTTTTCATTCCAATCCCAAAGAGAGGCAATGCAAAGAATGCTCAAACTACCGCAGAATTGCACTCATCTCACACGCTAGCAAAGTAATGCTCAAAATTCTCCAACCCAGGCTTCAGCAATACGTGAACCGTGAACTTCCAGATGTTCAACCTGGTTTTAGAAAAGGCAGAGGAACCAGAGATCAAATTGCCAACATCCACTGGATCATCGAAAAAGCAAGAGAGTTACAGAAAAACAACTATTTCTGCTTTATTGATTATGCCAAAGCCTTTGACTGTGTGGATCACAATAAACTGTGGAAAATTCTGAAAGAGATGGGAATACCAGACCACCTGACCTGTCCCTTGAGAAATGTGTATGCAGGTCAGGAAGCAACAGTTAGAACTGGACATGGAACAACAGACTGGTTCTAAATAGGAAAAGGAGTATGTTGAGGCTGTATATTGTCACTGTGCTTATTGAAATTACATGAAGAGTACATCATGAGAAATGCTGGGCTGGATGAGACACAAACTGGAGTCAAGGTTGCTGGGAGAAATATCAATGACTCAGGTATGCAGATGATACCACCCTTATGGCAGAAAGTGAAGAAGAACTAAAGAGCCTCTTGATGCAAGTGAAAGAGGATAGTGAAAAAGTTGGCTTAAAGCTCAACATTCAGAAAACTAAGATCTTGGCATCTGGTCCCATCACTTCATGGAAAATAGATGGGGAAACAGTAGAAACAGTGACACACTTTATTTTTTTTTTGGGGGGGGGGGCTCCAAAATCACTGCAGATGGTGACTGCAGCCATGAAATAAAAGATGCTTACTCCTTGAAGAAAAGTTATGACTGACCTAGACAGCATATTAAAAAGCAGAGACATTACTTTGCCAACAAAGGTCCATCTCGTCAAGGCTATGGTTTATCCAGTAGTCATGTATGGATGTGAGAGTCGGACTATAAAGAAAGCTAAATGCCAAAGAATTGATGCTTTTGAACTGTGGCATTGGAGAAGACTCTTGAGAGTCCCTTGGACTGCAAGGAGATCCAACCAGTCCATCCTAAAGGAAATCAGTCCTGAGTGTTCATTGGAAGGACTGATGTTAAAGCTGAAACTCCAATACTTTGGCCACCTGATGTGAAGAGCTGACTCATTTGGGAAGACCCTGATGCTGAAAAGATTGAAGGCATGAGGAGAAGGGGATGACAGAGGATGAGATGTTTGGATGGCATAACTGACTCAATGGACATGAGTTTGAGTAAATTCCGGCAGTTGGTGTTGGACAGGGAGCCCTGGCGTGCTGCAGTCCATGGGGTCGCAAGGAGTCAGACATGACTGAGCGACTGAACCGAACTGACTGAGACAGCATATTAAAAAACAGAGACATCACTTTGCTGACAAAGGTCTGTATAGTCAAAGCTATGGTTTTTCCAGTAGTTACGTATAGATGTGTGAGTTGGACCATAAAGAAGGCTGAGTGCTGAAGAATTGGTGGTTTTGAGTTGTGGTGCTGGAGAAGACTCCTGAGAGTCCCTTGGACAGCAAGGAGAACAGACCAGTCAGTCCTAAAGTGAATCAACTCTGAATATTCATTGAAAGGACTGATGCTGAAGCTGAAGCTCCAATACTTTGGCCACCTGATGAAGGAGTCGACTTATTGGAAAAGACTCTGGTGCTGGGAAAGATCGACATCAAAAGGAGAAGGGGGAAGCAGAGGACGAGATGGTCGGATAGCATCACCAACTCTATGGAGGTGAACTTGAGCAGACTCTGGGAGATAGTGAAGGATGGGAAGCCTGGCATGCTGCACTCCATGGGGTTGCAAAGAGTCAGACATTGACTTAGTGACTGAATACTATCAACAGCAAGACTTGCCCATTCCACATCTGGTCAAGGAATTACAATCTTGGATGGGGGGAGGTTACCAGGTTATTGGCATATTTTCATACCTCACTTGGCACTAATTATAGTCTCTATACTCCCTAATTTAAAAGGGATAAAAATGGAATTGAGACTGCCCCACTATAACCTGCAGCAATGATCCTTGAGATACACCCTTGGTCCCATCGGATGAGCCACTGATCCACTGATCAGATGAAAGCTGGACTATATTGACCCACACTACCCTTATCAGAGGAACACAAACACACATTAACCTGTGCTGCTACTGCCACCAGTCTGATGCAATCCTTTGCTAGTAAAAGAGCAAATCAAACAGTCACCATTAGGGGCTTGACCAAGTTGGAAAATGTGTACGAAACCCTGCTCACATAGATAGCAACCAAGGGACTGTTTTCAGTGGACATGATACACAAGAATAGGCAGAAGTCCATGAGATTTCATGAACCTCCCATCTGCAGTATAACCCAATGGCAGCAAGATGGATAGAAAGAACCAATACAGTATATTAATGCATATATCCATATATAGAAAGATGGTAACGATGACCCTATATGCGAGACAACAAAAGAGACACGGATGTAAAGAACAGACTTTTGGACTATGTGGGAGAAGCCGCGGGTGGGATGACTTGAGAGAATAGTATTGAAACTTGTATATTATCATATGTGATGTAGATTGCCAGTCCAGGTTCAATGCATGAGACAGGTTGCTCAGGGTTGGTGCACTGGGATGACCCTGAGGGATGGGATGGGGAGGGAGGTGAGAAGGGGTTTCAGGATGGGGAACACATGTACAACTGTGGCTGATTCATGTCAATGTATGGCAAAAACCACTACAATATTGTAAAGTAATTAGCCTCCAGTTAAACAAATAGATTTTTTTTAAAAAGAGAGAAACTAGCAAAAAAAAAAAAAAAGAGTTAATGGGTTACTGAAAGAGGCAGTGAAGATGATTTCTCTGGACAAGTCTTTACAAGGATGGTCTTCACAATCTAACCTGGATGTTAGAAGCCATACAGCAATGAAACACAGCAACCTATACACCAGGTTATGCAACACTGACTGTACCTGCTCTGTCAACTCGGGCCTTAAAATTATAAGACTTAGAAGGAGGACTGAGACCCATATAGCATGATATGGATATTGTCCTAAGAATGCCGCGGGCCTGCCCACCTTGGAGACTCTGAGATTGGAGACTTAGATGGTATCTCCCTCCCAGGTGGCTTGACATCCTTATACCTTTGTGGGAATGGCCAGCCCCTGGCAGAGTATTTCCTCAAACTTTCTAATCAAAGCCCCACCCACAAACAAGGTGGTCTCCTCCTTGAAATTAGGTAGGGGACTCAAGGAGGGTTCCTCTCATGGGCGCTACCAAAATTCCCACATTTAACAGCTCCCTGCCCACTTCTGACATAAAGAGACGACGTGTCTGGCATCGTCCTCTGAGAAAAGTGCCAAAGCCTGGGGTGATCCTTGTACATGGAGACCAGACTTCTATGATGTTATGTCTGAATGAAGAAACTCTTATCTATCATTCTTAGTCTTTTCCTTCTGAGATTCGTGCCACCTGCCTCCAACAATGTGTTTCTGTCCTGCGCTACCACTTACGCTGAAGTTCGTAACTGCTCTGACTACTAGGTGTGTGGATTGCTGCCAGTGTCTAGCACTGCCAATTGGCTAGCACTGCTAGCCAATGTCCAGACTGACAGTCATGGGTCAGTCTGCCTGTCAACCTCACAGCACGGGGACAGTGGGTGGGTAGGCAGGTAAACTCCTGTTGGGGACACTAGATGTCATCATGGCTCACATTTTCCCTTTTGACAGTAATGATAGTATTCATAAAAAGGATTTCCTCCTCGGCTTGTACTTGAACCCAGTTCCTCTAGACTTAACACTGCCTGTCATTATCTAGGATGGTCTGGGGTGGTTATGTGCTAAATACAACCAACTTGGACTTACTGCTCTTTTTGTAAAGAAGTGTTGAGGCCAGTGTGAGGAAAGCAGGAGAGACTCCATCTTGAAGCCTGTCATCCATCTTAAAGACAGGATGTGAACTGAGCCTGAACCCTGCCCAAGAGTGAGAAAACCATTGCTAATGAAAACCAGGTCTCCTGGAGACTCCCCTCCCTACAGATGGCAAACGGAGATCATAGTTGAGGTCAGGCTGCCCTTGTTAGATTAACCATGGAGACATCCCCCCTTGATGCATAATCATTGTTCCCCCCACCCTTTAACCTTAATTGTTTGTTCTCGTAGCATCTACTTGCTGTAAAATTCAATCATATACAACAAAGAGTTTGCTAACATGTAACCAGAAGGCAATGGCACCCCACTCCAGTACTCTTGCCTGGAAAATCCCATGGACGGAGGAGCCTGGTAGGCTGCAGTCCATGGGGTCGCAGAGAGTCAGACATGACTGAGCAACTTCACTTTCACTTTTCACTTTTATGCGTTGGAGAAGGAAATGGCAACCCACTCCAGTGTTCTAGGCTGGAGAATCCCAGGGATGGGGTCGCACAGAGTCGGACACTACTCAAGTGAGTTAGCAGTAGCAACCAGTCATGTAGGGGAGAAGGGTATAAAACAGGGCCTCTCAGAAACATCGGATCCTTTTTGGGAACTGATTCCCCTTGGACCCACTGGCATAATAAACTGTGCTTCACTGTCTTGAGTGTCCTCCGAGGTGAGGTGTGTTTTGCGACTCTGGATTCCGCAGCAGGAGAACAAAAATACCTGGTTGGTCAAATGTAACCATATGGAGTGACTACCACTGTCCTCTCTTTCTTTCGTCCACCTGGTTTTTCAAATGAATGGACAAGTTAAGGAAAGAAGACTCTTAAAGTAGGGGCTTTCTTATCACCCAAAGGTGGCACCTGAATATGTGGCACCAGTCTTTGGCTTTATCTCCCATATGGGTGGACTTGCCCCTCTTTGTCTAGAAAGGTCTATTCTTCTTTGTCAGACACTTTCCAAAACCTGCTGACTCTCAAAACTGGATGGAGTCATAATCTCTCCTTGTGGGGATGGCTGGTCTCCGTCTCTCTCCCTCAGTATGGAGGCATTCATGGTGGCTGGCTTGCATGCTCAGTCATGTCCAACTCTTTGCCACCCCATGGACTATATAGCCCGCCAGGTTCTTCTGTCCATGGAGTTTTCCAGGCAAGAATACTGGAGTGTGTTGCCATTTGCTCCTCCAGGGGAATCTTCCTGACCCAGGGATCGAATCCGTGTCTCCTGCATTGTAGCCAAATTCTTTACTACTGAGCCACTGTAGTGCCTCTGGGCATTCATGGTAAATTAGAAATACAAGCTCTAGCCCAGTTCACAGCCTTTGTATTAAATAATTCTAGATAAAGCATTTTTCTACTAAATCAGGAAACTAAATGTTCCTCATTTAGTTCCACTTTCCTAGTGGTTTTCCAAAGCTATATGGCTCTGGACATGTTAACAGAGGTTCGTGGGGAAACATGTCCTAAATTCAACAACAGTATTGTACTTACAGCCCCTCTTATCAATCTAGCATCACTGATTTATCATCTCATATAAAAAAGGCTATTAGCCATGAAAAGAACATTTTTTTTGCAGATGACTGCATCTGTTGGTTGACCTCCTTACCAGGCAAATGTGCCATGGCCCTGCTAGGCATTCTTCCTTGTCTAACAGGGATTCTTTGTATGTTGCTGTTGTGGTACAGGCATGCAGCTTACCTCCCAATATCTGGCCCCAGAGTATTCAGGAAAGAATGGTGGGTAAAATTGCATGGACCATATAGATGTCTGGGTGAAATGTGTGGCTGAACCACACTGACTCCATATTTTTTTCAGCTCCCTCATAGGCCTATAGTCCTAACTCCTCCCCTTTCCATGTGACTGAGCTTTCATGTACTCAGAGGGAATGCTCCTGAGCCAGATAATCTCCTTATCAACTTTTACCCTTGCCTTCATCTTATATGAAAGCTGAAAGAATGGTGCTTAGTTTGTCTGTCTGTTTGCTAACATAGATGGTTAACGGTCCATGAGGAATGCTAGTCATAACACTCCCAGAAGGAAGGAAAAACCCCAGACCCCATTGTATGGATGTGCTTCTGTCTTAGTATTTAGATTCTACCTTTAGTTTGGACCCTGTTAAATGCCCCCAGGAAAGCAGAGTGCAGCTGCTGATGCTCCCAGATTGCGGGGTCATCATGATCCTATAAGGATTAGGGGAGAAAAAGATTAATGTCTAAGGAGGTATATTGCTAGCACCAGAAGAAGGAGAAAATTATCTTTATGTGTGAGCAGACTTTCCTGCCTTTGAGGAGATCTGGTTAACATATAATGCAGATATGCTTTGCCCATTAGGGTGGGACCAATATGGGCAAGGAGTATGTTATATTTAAATTTTCTTGTTTTGCCTCAAGAAATAAATTTTATTCTCTCATTTCCCTCTTTTGATCATTAAGCCTTCGACAGAAAACATTAGGTGATGAAATACTTGGTTCTTCAACACCAGAGTGGTTTCTTACCTGCCTTGGATCCATCCTGTCCTACAACGCCAGATCCCAATAGGCCAGTTTCTTCTTTCAGGAGTTTATGTGTCAATAAAGTACCAAGCCAAGGACTCATGGCTAATAATGTTATGTTGAATATGTTCAGTATAACTCATGCCAATTATTGTCCAATCATCCTCCTATGGACATTATGCATGTCCAGCATTTTGCATAGAACTATACATATGATCAATAGTTTCAAGTCACTTTGACATCATTATTTTACTAGCAAGTTTGGATATGCAGCAAAAATCACAATAGTCCTCCATAAGTGATACAGAACACAATTAGTATAACCAACAACAACATTAAAGTCAAGCTGAGATTTAAGCCATGAACCCCCAGAGCTGAACCATTTACCCAAGATGTAACCTAGACTAGGAAGGGGATCCAGGATCCCTTAATGCAGAAATTTTATTTTCCATGTGATGAAAACTAAATGAAAATTTAATTTTGGTATGAAATTACAAAATTCAGTCTGGACTATAGTACAGGTTCCTTCTTGCCAAGTGGTTAAAATGCCAAGACGTATTTAGTATTGTAGCTTTGCTTTCCTTACCATAAAACTTCAGAATTAAACAAAGTAAGGGAAAAACTAGTTAATTGAATGCAGTGAATAATACAGAGATATATGCTAACAGAGAAACATTCTACAGGCTATACATGTTGTTGATCATCTTGACCGTTGCACAAACATTGTATGTGTACCTTTAGCAGTGGAATTTAAGCAAGCAGTGGTACATGCCATCAGTAACTTGAATAGCTATGAAACTTATAATAACACGTACAATGAAAAAAATCATCATCTATAAAACAAAGTGAGAAAAATTACCTAGTCCTGCAGGGAGCCAACTAAACAGATCATTAAAAGGGTCTGGTTTTTTGTTTTGTTTGTTTCTTACTCTTATAACCATTTTGCTTTTGGGAAATTTTATCTAGGAATATCTCTACTTCTACAGAGGTATTGATATAAATACCACAAATCAGGTGAACAACAGGAGAAACAACTCCTTGGTTACCTATTAGAAAATCAAAGGTAACTGTATTCTTCAGTACTACTTGGGTTAAGGAATTGAGGGATGTCCAATCCCTAATGCTGGGAAGGATAGGGGGCGGGAGGAGGAGGGGACAACAGAGGATGAGATGGCTGGATAGCATCACCGACTCGATGGACATGGGTTTGGGTAGACTTCGGGAGTTGGTGATGGACAGGGAGGCCTGGCGTGCTGCGATACATGGGGTCGCAAAGAATCGGACACGACTGAGTGACTGAACTGAACTGAAATGAACTGAATAGATTTGCAGTCTCTTCAGCTATTTGATGATGGCTGATAGATTTACAACCATATCTCTATTTATACTCCTGCACCAGGAATCAAGATTCTCAAAAGACTTTGCTACCAGGTATCTTGGTATCCTAATAACATGGGTCTCTTGATTCCTTAATGGAGAGAGAAAGGTGGTCCCGCTGTCTCTTTTGTATAGACATAACATCCCAATAAGCATAAACCTTCTAACTGCCAGCAATTAGGATATTCATGTACCCATTCATGGGACGGTGGATCAATTCCAATGCCACATGTGAAGATAAAACCTGAGGGAGCTAAAGTCATCCTTCCAAGAGAGCTCTCATTGATGCATTCATCAATAGGAAGTGCTGCTAACATGATACTTAGCCATGGGTCACTTCTCTTGCAGGCTTTCCAAGAGCCATCTGTATGGTATTGGACATACGGGAGTTTCTGGCACAAATTACTTGTCTTTTTCTCTTCAAGACATTGGTTAATTAAGTAGAGATGGAGCAAAAAGGTCCTAGGCTAAATCATGTTCAATCTCTAAGGGCCAAGGATAGTATCAGACAGGGAATGGATACATTAATAGGCTGGGGAATTTGAACCTGAAAGGTTAGGCCAGGAGGAGGTGGATCCAAGTAAGTGATAACATTAGGAATATCTGAAAATTCCATGACAGGAATTATGAGGGGCCTATATCAGTCTTGTATTGACTGAGGAATTTGATGACAAATCCAACAGTTGGTTAAATGACCCACAGTAGCTATTCTCTGTGACAACTTTACTAAAGAACTTTCCATTCTAAACACTGGGGCAAAAGCATAGCTAGAAGTAAAACAGTAGCTCTCAATGTTGACAGACAGATGGTTGGTAAACAGTACAATTGAACTAGTAGGATGAGTCCAACAGGGCTGGTCTGGATGCTTGGGTTAGCGGTCTACTGCTGTTACTGACTTCTCATGCCAGCTTGGTGATGCTCGTCTGAGTCAAAACCAGGCGTGAGATACACAGTTCACAGTTCGTGTAGGAGCAGAAGCCCTTTCTAAAAACTGAGAGAGAGAAACCCAGGGCTTACTCCTCTGAGCTTCACAACACAGCAATTAGTTAATAATACCTGATAGGGCCCTTTCCAACACAGCTGCAAAGAATCTTATATATGATACCTTTTCCAAAAGACAAAAGTCTCCAGGTTGCAACCCATGATCCTTAAGGTCTTCATCTCCCAGAATCTAGCTGTGAAAGGAATTAGTTACCAGCTTTTCATTTTCTTTAAGTGCCTTAAAAAATCAGACAACAGTGCAGCATATCATCACTCTTATATAATACTGGTTTGTGCACGCCTTCATCTGGTGCATAGATCATCCAGTGGTTATTTCAAAAGAAGACAGTTGATGCTTGCCAAAAGGAGTGGACCTAAGGTTGAGAAGCACCAACAGAAGAGCTTTTGGCCATGAAAGATGAGAAGCCCCTGAGAGTTCTGCCAGTTGAGTTTTGATAGTCGGTCAGTGCTTTCTATCAGTTCTGAATACTGGGGATGATAAGCACAGTGGAAACGCTCTTATTGGCCAGAAAAATGATTTAATTATTTATCTGACAAAGTAAATTTCTTTGTCCCTATGCAACTCAGAAGGAATTCTCCAATAAGATTTATTCTTTTTAATAGTGATTTACCTACTATTCATGTTGCTCTCTTTCAAAGAACTGCTTCTACCCAGTGTGGAAATATTACCAAGATACATTTGCATCGTTGAGATGGAGGCATGTGGACAAAATCCAACTGCCATACCTCCAAGGTTTCCTTAAGAATGGCTAAGTGATATTGAAATGCATGAAACAGTTTTCTGGAATTGTGTTTTGGGTAAATAGTGCATCGACATATGCTCTGTGAGCCAATGTAGGGAAGGGAGTCCAAAAATGCTGTTTTCCCCACAAAATCATTTTTCCAAGAACCCTATGGGTCAGGGAGTGCACGGCTGGATTAAAGGCAATTGAACCCCTACAGACACTGTAAGTCTCTTATTTGGTCCAAAACATATTTGTGAAGTGGGTTTAAGAAATCCTCAATTTCTTCTCCTGCATTTGCTTCTCACCTTCTGAGGCTACTTCTTGAGCCGGTAAAAGAAGTTTCTTGATAGTTTTATCCGGGTTGGTTTGGGTAGTGGACATTCTCAGAACTGGGTAGAAACAGAGCTTACAGCGGGTTGTTTGGCTGCTGCCTCAGTGGATTGATTCCCTTTGGGCTCTAGTGAAGAAGATTTGGAATGTTCAGGTATTTCAATAATTTAAAAAAAATTTTAAGGCATTTGTATAGAGTCTAATAATTCTAAGTCTAGTTTCCCATTCTTTATGGGTTTTCCTGACGACATAAAACTCTCTGTTATTACAGAGCATTCCAAATCATGTCACTTTGAAAGCACTGCAGCTATCATCATACATGTTTGCTGTTTGGTCCTGAGTCCGTGACAATCTCTGATCAGAGCAATGAGTTCAGATTGCTATGCTGACTTTGCTTCTGATAAATAAGAGCTCCCAGTTGCATCTACAGTTAATGTTATTAATACAGACCCAGCTCAGTATTGGCCCTGCTCTTCCTTTAAGTAAGATCCATATGTAAACCAAACTAAATCAGCATAACTAATAGGGTTTTCCTGAAAAATCGTTCCTAGAAACAAGAAAATAATCAGTAAAATGTAATCATGATTGTTGTCATCTTGGGGTTACAGGGGTAAAGTTGTGTGTGGGGTTAAGATTATTGCACTGCAGCCAAAGTAATATGAGATGAAGAAAGCAGCAATATCTTGTAAAAGATCAGCTTACTCACAGAACAGCATTGACTATGATGGGAATCCAAGAGACTCGGGTGCAGAACATAGATGGTCAAAGGAGAGATCCCATCACTATTTATTCAGTCCCTTGCAATGGCAAGCTGTCCCTGAAATATTAATAGTTCTCAGACAGGGTGAGAGTCCTCTCGCTATGAATCTAATTGACAACTATAGTATCCTCCTGGTAGATGTGGATCACCATGACTCTGTATTAACAACATCCCTAAGACACTACATTTCTCTTCATGGCAAGAGAGAAAAAATGGTAAATTGTAATTAGAATGACCTGATGCCACAGCTTGGTTAATGTGGACTTCAAACTTCTATGACTTTTTTCTCCTTCTGTTGTTCCTTCAGTTGGGTCATGTCCACTGGACTTAAGCAGTGTGTATAAATGTTGGGCAATAAATTAAAAATTAAATACCCAATTCTACAACATCAGTCAGACCCAGAAATCCCCTCAATTGTTTTTCTGGGTGGGGGTGGGGAGAGTGGTGAGAAAATTAAAATTATTTTAATTTTTTTCGTTTCAATCAATAGTCCTTCCTGAGGTAGTAAGTGGCCCATATGTTTTACAGTAGGTAAGCAAAGTTGGAGTTTATCTTTAGACAACTCGTGTCCCTGAGAAGGGGCTTCCCAGGTGGTTCAGTGGTAAAGAATCTGCCTGCCAATGCAGGAGATGCAGGTTCAATCCCTGGGTTGGGAAGATCCCCTGAAGGAGGAAATGATGACCAACTCAAGTATTCTTGCCTGGAGAATCCCATGGACAGCAGAGCCTAGAGGGCTACAGTCATAGGGTCACAAAGAGTTGGACATGAATGAAGTGAATGAGCATGCATGAATGCATGTACCATAGAAGCTAACTTGTGTAACCGATGGATAGTATCTTTTTGAGAATCCAGTTCAGCTTTAGAGCATAATATCAAATTGTCTATGTATTGAATTAAAGTATAACCACCAGGAAAGTCTACATCACTTAAATTAGCTTTAAGCATTTGAGAAAAGTAAGTGGGGTTCTAACTGGTAGCCTTGTGCCTAGCTGTCCAGGTGTATTAATGATTTTCCCATGTGAAGGCAAAAAGTCATGTGATTGTCCTTCTCGACTGGGATGCTAAAGAGGGCACTGCTTTTAGTAGGAATGACTGAGAGTAAAGTGCGTGGATTTGGGACCAAAAGATGTCAAGGAATTGCAATATTATTTATTGCTCACAGATCTTGAACAAATCTCCAACCTTTTCCATTCAGCTATCTTGCTTGCAGGGTAGGCATGTTTCAAGGACTAGTACAGGGAATGGCTTTTTAAAAGAAATTCCTGAATAACAGGCAATGGCATAAAATCTACGTTTTGAAGCAGGACAAGAAAATTTAATATAACATAGTCTCTGTCCATTTTATGCCTTTCCTAATGGGCAATGTGAATCTGTATTCTACTTTAACCAGACCTCCTCAAAGGCAGGAACGTCTGCTCAACCATAAACATCATTTCTTTTCCTTCTTTTGACATAGCAAAGTACTTCCAGAGAAGATTCATTTTTCCTTTCCTAATCCTGTTAAGGATCATGATGACTGCTTGTTGTGTATGTAAAGATCTGCTTTATGTAACTTTCGTGAACCTTATATAAAATGTCAATGTGTCATTTTAATATATGATCCTTTGTCTTAAACATGTATATAACGGTGCCTTCGACTTCTAACAGGTGGAACAATCCTCTACGTTTTCCGAAAGACTGTCTCCAGGGTTATAATCCTCAGGTTGGCTCAAATAAAATTCTCTGTTTCTACTTAAGATCGATATTGATTACTTTTTCATTGACATTTGCTGGGGATAGTTAGCAGGATATCAGGGACACCCACCAGAGGACACCTGGAATCTACTCTAAACCAGCGCTCAAACCAGCACTGGCTCTTTGAGCCCCCCCTGGCTTTTTGGAATTCCTCAGATGGTTTGGTGAGTTCTCCTGATATTCGGACCTCATCGATTTGCATGATGATCCTGAATTTTATCCCATCTGTTAAAATTTTAGGGCTTGTAGTCTTAACAGGGTACCAGTACATTTCCAGGTAAAAGGGACCCAGCGGAAATTTCCTAGGCAGTGGCCTAGGTGGAAGTTCCTAGAAAGGCAAAGCCAAGAAGGAAATTTAGAGTGAACTGGGTTGGCTGGTCTTTTTTAATTTGGCTCAAGTTTGAAAGATCTTGTATAAATGGTTTGAAAAAACTCTTTGACAGCAAAATGAGAGACTGAACCTCTTCAGCTCTGAAGAAAAGGGACATTTCTCTGGTGACTGAGAACGTAGTAGAAGTGTCTGAGGTGCTGTGTTCAGATACTCAGTTGTGTCCGACTCATCGAGACCCCATGGACTGTAGCCCGCCAGGCTCCTCTGTCCATGGGATTCTCCCAGCAAGAATACTGGAGTGGAGTGCCATGCCCTTCTCCAGGGGATCTTCTTGACCCAGGGATCGAACCCACTTCTCTTACATCTCCTGCGTTGGCAGGTGGATTCTTTACCACTAATGCCACCTGGCTACTAGAGACTGTGACTACACAATAAAAGCTAAGCAAACAAACAAAAAAAGAAACAACAAATAAAGGGAAATTGTGCTTTTAAAACCGACCAACTCCCAGATGGGCAGTCACCTACTGGAACTTGGCGGTCTTCACGTGCAATGTATATGGAGCCAATACTTGTATGAATTTGGTAAAATGGGAAGATCTAATGAAAAATAATTTAACTCTTAAATGGTCAAAATGGGAAACTTACCAAAATTAGTTTACTTGTGTGCCCAGTTGGAAAATGTTGACTATAAAATTACATAGACAAGATGGGAAGCATCCTTCAATTGGTACTTTGAAGCATGGTAATGATAAAATGGCATCTTTATGGGAAACTAACTGAAAACTATTAGAAATTTTTGTTAAGTTAGAGAAAAACTCAAGAGCTACCCTATCCCTTCTTTTTCCTCCTTCCCCTCCTTTCTGAACTTCATGTGTCCATGCGTACACACCCATGGACGGTAGCCCACCCGGCTCCTCTGTGTATGGGATTTTACAGGCAAGAATCTGCAGTGGGATGCCATTTCCTCCTCCAGGGGATCCCTCTCCTTTCTGAACGTCCATATCTCCATTTGTCTGCTCTACCTCCTCTGTGAACTCCAAAGGAGAAATGAACTGGACCCCAGGGATTAAATGTTGAGAGCCCTCAAATCACTACAATTCCCTTTAAAGAGAAGCTTACTGAAGAGGTGAGCCTGAGCTAACTTCTACTACCTCGACTAGCACTGAACTTAAATTTAACTAAGAGTTTCCCAGGCCCTTTACAAGATCTTTTAGAGTTTATTTATTTATTTAATTTTTATTTATTTTTTTGGGGGGGTGCCACACTATGTGGCATATGAGATCTTAGTTCTCAGGCCAGGGATTGAGCCCGTATCCCCTACACTGGAAACATGGAGTCTTAACTACTGGACCACCAGGAAAGTCCCCTTTTAGGGTTTTTATGAGAATTCATTCTGTAAGGACACATGAGCCAAGATGCTCAGATTTGTAATAACTTGAGCATTTGCTGGTATCCAATCGATCCCTGGGTCCGTTCGATCCCCTAGAGAAGGAAATGGCAACCCACTCCAGTGTTCTAGCATGAGAAACCCCATGGACAGAGGAGCCTGGCAGGCTACAGTCCAAAGCGTAGCAAAGAGTCAGACACAGCTGAGTAACTGAGCACACACACACCAAAGAAAGAATGACTACAAAAGGCAGAGTGGAAGTCAGCTGTGAAAGATTTTCACAAGCACAAGCATGCGGATGTTCACACGTGTCAAGGATGTGCTTGTAACTTGTAACAAGTAATGCCCCAAATTTTTCCTGAGAAAATTGAGTGGACAGTGCTTCACCTATGTAAACAAAAGCCCAAAGAAATTATTTTTCATTACTTTGAGAGGTTTGAGAAAAACCTTCCAACAGGACTCTGTAATGGCCCCTGAAACTTTTCAAAATCATCAAAATGATCCAATTCTAAATTCAATCTTTAAGAGGGATTAGATGAAAAAAATTGCAAAGCTAATTAAAAAACGTCAGTTGGACTGGGCCACAGTACATGCTAGTGTATTAGTGGCCCTATTAAAACTTGCTTTCTAACCCTGGCCCAAAGCAAAGTACCCACATTTGTTTTTATTGCAAAAAGTCTGATCTCTTCAAATGAGAATGCCATAAGTTTAAACAGAACTTGAAACAAAGCAAAACTAAAAAGGACTAGGGGTGCTTTGGTGATTGTGAGAAGGAATTTCCCCCTGTTCCTCACCAATAGTGAAAGTTGCTCAGTTGTGTCCGACTCTTCGTGACCCCGTGGACTATACAGTCCATGGATTCTCCAGGCCAGAATACTGGAGTGGGTAGCCTTTCCCTTCTCCAGGGGATCTTCCCAACCCAGAGGCTGAACCCAGGTCTCCCACAGTACATGCGGATTCTTTACCAGCTGAGCCACATGGTTCCTTACCAATACCTTAGAGGAAGTGGAAACACCAGTTGGGGAGAAACTTAAAGGCCCTTGTAGATACTGGGGCTGCAGTCCCTGTTCTTCACCCTGCCCTATCCATTGCCCTCTCCCTCGGAATAGACAGTCAATTCAAATATTAATAATAGCGGTTTCTGATGTACCTATCCAAATTTTAAAATCAGAATTGATAAGCATTCAATTAGGAATTATCAGAGTGAAACTTGTGTTTCTCCTAGTAAAATGTGCCCCAATTCATTTGATAGGAAGAGAACTTTTAGAAGTCAACAATATTCCTACTGCCTTTTCACAAAAGGGGGAAATGCTTCTAGATTTAGAAAACTTAATGTTGAACAAAATCTAGTTACTGAGAGATAGATGGTTATAAAATCAGTGACTCAAACAGACCAAGAAAAATTAATGACCTGTTATTGCCAGTACCTAAAGAATTATGGCCGCCTTCTTCCTTAGATATTGAAATATTTAAAATGGTCACTCCTATCAAGGGGACTGTTGACAACTCCAAGCCTCTAGCTGATATTTGACAATATCATTTAAATCAGAGGCATTGAATGGGACAACCTATTATTCAGGAATTTCTTAAGGAGGGACTTACAATTCCCCGTAAGAGACCTTGTAACATACCCATCTTACCAGTGAAACAAAGTCTCACCCACGGAGCCGACACGCTGCATGGGACTTTTTCCCAGTTGGGACTCCAGATGTGCTATTACACGGGACTTCCCAGCACTGTTTAAGTCTGGTTGTTGGTCAAAACCCAGTTTGATGATGTATCCTCTGCTCTTTCTATTTCTTTTTTCTTTTAATGTTAGTATATTGAAAGTAAGCTAGAAAATTCTCTGATAAATATTTGTATTATTTATTTGCATATAACAGCTTCCCCGATGGGTTAGCAGTAAAGAATCAGCCTGCAATACAGGAGACACGGGAGACACAGTTTCGATTCCTGGATTGGGAAGATCCCCTGGAGAAGAAAATGGCAACCCACTCTGGTATTCTTGCCTGGAAAAACCGATGGACTTAGGAGCCTGGCGTGCTTCAGTACGAAGGGTCCAAGAGTCGGACACAACTAAGCATGCGGGCAGAACCAGTGAAAAAGGAAAATGGGAAAAGTTGGAGGTTAGTTCAAGAAATGAAAGCTATAAATAATACTGTGATTCCTGCACATCCTGTGGTCCCAAATCCACATACATTCTTCTCAGCCATTCAAGCTGAGAGCGGCTATTCTTCATAATTGATTTATGTGTGTCTTCTCCACTAGTATGGAGAATAATTCAGTTCAGTTCAGTTCAGTTCAGTCACTCAGTCGTGTCCGACTCTTTTGCGACCCCGTGGACTGCAGCACACCAGGCCTCCCTGTCCATCACCAACTCTTGGAGTTTACCCAAACTCATGTCCATTGAGTCGGTGATGCCATCCAAGCAACTATCTCATCCTCTGTGGTCCCCTTCTTCTCCCACCTTCAATCTTTCCCAGCATCAGGGTCTTTTCAAATGACTCAGCTCTTTGCATCAGGTAGCCAAAGTATTGGAGTTTCAGCTTCAACATCAGTCCTTCCAATGAACATTCAGGACTGATTTCCTTTAGGATGGACTTGTTGGATCTCCTTGAAGTCCAAGGGACTCTCAAGAGTCTTCTCCAACACCACAGTTCAAAAGCATCAATGCTTCGGCACTCAGCTTTCTTTATAGTCCAACTCTCACATCCATACATGACCACTGGAAAAACCATAGCCTTGACTAGACAGACCTTTGTTGGCAAAATAATGTCTCTGCTTTTCAATATGCTGTCTAGGTTGGTCATAACTTTCCTGCCAAGGAAAGTTTAATTTCATGGCTGCAGTCACTATCTGCAGTGATTTTGGGGCCCAAAAAAATAGTCTGTCATTATTTCCACTGTTTCCCCATCTATTTGCCATGAAGTGATGGAACCAGATGCCATGATCTTAGTTTTCTGAATGTTGAGCTTTACGCCAACTTTTTCACTCTCCTCTTTCACTTTCATCAAGAGGCTCTTTAGTTCTTCACTTTCTGCCATAAGGGTGGTGTCATCTGCATATCTGAGGTTATTGATATTTCTCCTGGCAATCTTGATTCCAGCTTATGCTTCATCCAGCCCAGCATTACTCATGGTACTCTGCATATAAGTTAAATAAGCAGGGTGACAATACACAGCCTTGATGTACTCCTTTTCCTATTTGGAACCAGTGTGTTGTTCCATGTTCAGTTCTAACTGTTGCTTCCTGACCTGCATACAGATTTCTCAAGAGGCAGGTCAGGTGGTCTGATATTCCCATATCTTTCAGAATTCCCCACAGTTTGTGGTGATCCACACAGTCAAAGGCTTTGGCATAGTCAATAAAGCAGAAGTAGATGTTTTTCTGGAACTCTCTTGCTTTTTCGATGATCCAGCGGATGTTGGCAATTTGATCTCTGGTTCCTCTGCCTTTTCTAAAACCAGTTTGAACATCTGGAAGTTCACGATCCACGTATTGCTGAAGCCTGGCTTGGAGAATTTTGAGCAGTAGAGAATAGTCAATACCTTTTTGCCTTCACATGGGGCGATCATCAATATACCTGGACAGTCACGCCACAGGGCTATATTGAGAGCCCCACTTTCTTTTCTCAAATGCTTAAAGCTGATGTAGGCTTTCCTGGTGGCTCCACTTGAATTCAATGTGTAGATGGTTTGTTTTAATGTTCTAAAACTGAATTGTATCCTCAAAAACACACCATCTATCTGTTACCACAACTAGCTTCTAAGGAACAAAAGTTGTCCAAAAATAAACTCCAGTGTGTCCACCTATTGTAAAACTTTGGGTCACTTAATATCTAAGGAAAGACTATTAATCAACTCCAAAATAACTAACAGGATTTTAGCTTGCTTAATTCCCAAAGAAATAATTGAGGGGCTTTCTGAGTGTGATTGAATATTGTAGCAATTAGGTACCTAATTTTCCACTTGCTTCTCAACCTTTGTATGCATTACTTAATCCCAACCAGCCTGATCTGATTGAATGAGTGCTGAAAGGAAAAGAGACCAGGAACACTTTAAAATCCATCTTAACTCAGGCACAGGCTTTGGGTTGCACTAATTATGACTTGCCTTGTTCTCTTTGTACTTGAAGAAAAGGAACTGTTTTAGGTGTATTACTCAAAAACATGTTGATCAACATTGACCCATAGGATATTAGAGTCAGCAATCAGACTCGGTAGGAAAAGGACTTCTACTTTGCATGAAGGTTATTTCAGCAAAGGCTTTGTCATGTAAGATTATTGAAGAAATAATAATGAGGTCTCCTTTGTTTGTGTCCCACATTCAATCTCTAAGCTCTCACCACACTCAGCACTGTTCTGTAAGCTGACTAGCTTCTTATGAACTATTGTTGCTTTCTGTACCTAATATTACCTTCATTCAGTGTAACAATCTCTTTTTTTTAAAGTGTCCCTGGATGAGCATGAACCACAATGTAATAGTCTTAATCTTGCAACCCTGCTTTCAGCACCACAGGAAGAAAACAACCAAGACTGCATTTTATTTATCTATTTATTTTAAATATTTTATTTGTTTATTTGGCTGCATTGGGTCTTAGTTGCAGAACACAGAATCTTTGTTGTGATATGTGGCTCTTCCCCTGCAGTGCATGGACTCTCTCCAGTTGCAACGCAGGGTCTCCAGAGCATGTGGGCTTCAATAGTTGTGGTGCAGGGGTTTAATAGCTCCAGGGCATGCGGGATCTTAGCTCCCCGACCAGGGATGGAACCCGTGTCCCCGCATTGCATGTTGGATGCTTAACCATTAGACCACCAGGGAAGTCCCGACTGCATTTTATCAACAGACTAAATTCTTGTTCCAGGTATGACTTACAAGAAATTCCTATTGATAATGTTGATTTAATTTGGTTTACAGAAGGACCCGACTTAAGGGATGAACAGGGACATTAGCGAACTGGATATGCAATGACATACACAGTGAACATAATTGAAAGCTCTTATTTACCAGCAACAAAGTCAGCACAGCAAGCGGAATTAATTGCCTTAACCCAAGATTGTCAACTAGCTAAAACCCAGATAGTAAATATATATATATATATTGGCTGTTGTTATGCCTTTGGAGTGGCACACAACATTGGAATGCAGTAGAAATGAGGGTTTTTAACCTCTTCAAGACAGCCTATAAAAACAGGTTGCAGTTGTTAAATGCTACACAACTACTAAAGCGGTTGGCAATTATTAAAACACAAGGACATCCCAAATCTGACACTAGGGAAGCTAAAGGAAATTAGCCTGCTGACGCTGCAAATGGACAACTTTAAAAATTCCTCCTGTTCAGCTTTGAGAATGTCCACTGCCCTCTGTGAACCCTGCTAACCCAGGGAGAATTTTTTCCACAGGCTCAAGAAATCACCACTAAAGAAGATAAACAGATGTGGCAACAAAAAAGTGGGAGTTTTTTACCCCATCTCACAAATATGGTTTGGACCTGATTTTTAAAAAACCCCAATAGTGCTTGTAAGAGTACAATGGCCATTACTGCAGCATATATTTTCTTTAATTCATTGGGCAACTGAAAGGCAGTTTCATGGAGAAAACAACAGTTTTGGAAACTTTCTGCCATAAAGTCTTGTAAATATGTACTCACTGTACTCTATGCCCTAAATATAATCCCAGAAAACCACTGCATGGGTCAGAAGGCCACGTTCCCCTTCCTAAGGGGCCCTTTGAAGTATGGCAATTTATATCTCAAGGATATAAATGTATCTTGGTGTTGATCTGTATGTTTTCACACTGGGTTGAAGCTTTCCCTGCAGGAGAGCAAGGGCTATAGCAGCAGGTAAATCACTGTTGGAAAGAATAATTCCTGTTTGGGGAATCACTTTCAAGTTATATAGTGATCCAGTTATATAGGGGCTCACTTTACTGGACAAATAATTAAATTAATTTGTGACATTTAGCCAACAGTGCAGCATTTTCAAATCACTTATCATTCCCGATCTTAAGGGCTGAAAGAAAGAACCAACAGCACCATCAAAATGTAACTGACAAAACTCTTAGGGGCTTTTAACCTTTCATGGCCAAGAGCTCTCCCATTGGTGCTTCTGTCTTAGGTCCACTCCTTTTGTTGTCATTGTTTAGTTGCTAAGTCATGATTGACTCTTTTGTAGCCCACCAGACTCCTCTGTCCATGGGATTTCCCAGGGAAAACTCGTGGACTGGATTGCCATTTCCTTCTCCAGGGGATCTTCCCAACCCAGGGATCAACCCCATGTTTCTTGCATTGGCAGGTGAGTTCTTTACCACTAAGACACCAGGGAAGCCCCCACTCCTTTTGCTAAGCATCAACTGTCTCTTTTTGAAATAACCACTGGATGTCCTATGCAGCAGATGAAGGCTTGTACAAATCAATATTATGTAAGGGTGATGATATGCTGCACTGTTGTCAGGGACTTTTTTTTTTTTATGGTTATAGTGGCTTTTTATTGTATTGGATTCATACATCTTTCATTCCTGCATTGTTATTTTCCATCAGTGGAAGCTAGAATTCTGTTCAGTCACCTCCATTATCTTCTATCAGGCACCCAGGACATTTTTCTCTATTTTGAATTTCAGTATGATGTATGGTAAAATTATTATAAATTCTCACAATGATGCTTCTTACTTCTCTAAAGGGCATGTCCTGTGTCAGTCAAATAACATCTAACAGATGCCATCTTCTCTGAAATGATTAAAGATTGCTTATAGATTTTATTTCTGGATGAGCTCTTGGATCATTAGATGTATTGCCCAGTGATTTTTTTAAAAAAGCTGTTGGTACTTGACTTAATGTTTCAGTTTTACTTTCTGTAACATTATCTTTTTTATTTTTTTAATTTTTAAAATTAATTAATTTAGTTTAATTGGAAGCTGGTTACTTTACAATATTGTGGTGGTTTTTGCCGTACATTGACATGAATCAGCCACGGGTGTACATGTGTCCCCATCCTGAACCGCCTTCCCACCTCCCCCACCGCCCATCCCTCTGAGTTGTCCCATTGCACCAGCTTTGAGTGCCCTGTTTCATGCATCAAACTTGAACTGGTCATCTATTTCACATATGGTAATATACATATTTCAAAGCTATTCTCTCATATTATCCCATCCTCGCCTTCTCCCACAGAGTCCAAAAGTCTATTCTTTATATCTGTGTCTCTTTTGCTGTCTCGCATACAGGGTTGTCGTTACCATCTTTCTAAATTCCATATATATGCATTAATATGCTATATTGGTGTTTTTCTTTCTGACTTACTTCAGTCTGTATAATAGGCTCCAGTTTCATCCACCTCATTAGAACTGATTCAAATGCATTCTTCTTAATAGCTGAGTAATATTCCATTGTGTATATGTACTACAACTTTCTTATCCATTTGTCTGCCGATGGACATCTAGGTTGCTTCCATATCCTGGCTATTGTAAAAATGCTGCAATGAACACTGAGGTACATGTGTCTCTTTCAATTCTGGTTTCCTTGGTGTGTATGCCCAGTAGTAGGATTTCTGGGTCATATGGCAGTTCTATTTCCAGGTTTTTAAGGAATGTCAGGGACTTCTTAAGGTACTTAAGGAAAATGAAAAGTGAAAGAAAGTGAAGTCGCTCAGTAGTGTCCGACTCTTTGCGACACCATGGACTGTAGCCTACCAGGCTTCTCTGTCCATGGGATTTTCCAGGCAAGAATAGAGGTGTGAGTTGCCATTTCCTTCTCCAGGGGACCTTCCCGATCCAGGGATCAAACCCTGGTCTCCCCCATTGCAGGCAGATGTTTTACCCTCTGAACCACCAGGGAAGCCCCAAATGAAAAGCTGGTAACTAATTCCTTCACAATGAGCTCCTAGAAGATGAAGACCTTTTGGATCATGGGTTGTAACCTGGATATTTTGTCTACTGGAAAAGGTATCAAATACAAGATTCTTTGCTGCTGCTTTGGAAAGGGCCCTATCAGGTATTATTAAATAACATCTCTGTTGTAAAGCTGAAAGAAGTAAACCCTGGTTTCCTATCTCTCATTTTTTTAAAAGGGCTTCTGCTCCTAAATGGACTGTGACTCCTATTTCTGACACCTTGTCTTTGACTAAGACAAACTGGATTAAGAAGTCACTAACAACAGCAGATAGCTAACCCAAGAGTCCGGACCAGCCCTGTTGGACTCATCCTACTAGTTCAATTGAACTGTTTACCAACTGTCTGTCTCTCTGTCAACACTGAGTGTTTTTGTTTTACCTCTATCTATACTTTTGCCCCAGCATTTAGGATGGAAAGAAAATTCTTTAGTCAAGTTGTCACAGAGTATAGGGGGGTCATTTAACCGATTGTTGGATTTGTCATCAAATTCCTCAGTCAATACAAGACTGATACATGCCCCTCATAATTCCTGTCACTGAACTTTCAGATATTCCTAATGTTATCACTTACATGGATCCATCTCCCTCTGGCTTAACCTTTCAGGTTCAGATTCTCCAGCCTGTCAATGTGTCCATCCCCTATCTGATACTATCCTTGGCCCTTAGAGATTGAACATGACTTAGCCTAGGACCCTTTTGCTCCATCCCTTACTTAACAAATGTCTTGAAGAGAAAAAGCAAGTAACTTATGACAGCAATTCCCTATGTCCAATACCATACAGATGGCTCTTGGAAAGCCTGCAAGAGAAGTGACCCATGGTTTAAAGCAGTGTTAGCAAACTTTCCAATTGATGAGTCCATCAGTGAGAGCTCTCTTGGGAGGATGACTTTAGCTCCCTCAGGTTTTGTCTTCACATGTGGCATTGGAATTGACACACCTGTCCATGAATGACACATAAAGGGCTGGCAGTTATAAGGTCTATGCTTATTGGGATGTTATGTCTATATAAAAGTGAGAGCTGGACTGCATTTCTCTCTCCATTAAGAAATTAAGAGACCCATGTTACAAGTATACCAAGATACCTGGTAGCAAAGTCTTTTGAGACTCTTGATCCCTAGGGCAGGAGTATAAATAAAGAGAGATACAGCTGTAAATCTATCAGCCACCATTGGCCAAACAGCCAGAGTCTGCAAACAGTATGGAACATCCTTCAATTCCTTAACTCAGTTGTACTGGATAATACAATTCCCTACCATTTTCTTTTCATTTTTGATGTCTTTGTTTGTTTATTTGACCATGCTGCTTTCAAGATCTTAGTTCCCAGATCAGGGATCAAACCCATACCCCTGTATTGGGAGCTGAGTCCTAACCACTGGACCACCAGGGAACTCCCTACCTTTCATTTCCTAATGGCTAAACAACGAGGTGTGCTATTGCTCACCCTGCTTGCTGCACTTACATCAATACCTCTGCACAAGTATAGATGATCCTAGATAACGCTCCCAAAAGACAAAATGGTTATAAGATTAAACAAAGAAAGAAAAAAAGAGATCCTTTAGTTGGCTCCCTTCAGGACTAGGTATTTTTTTCACTCAGTTTTACAGACGACTGTCGTTTTCATTTTATGTATTATTATCCTTTTAGTAGCTTTCAAGCTACTCATGGCATGTATCTCTACATGCTTCAACTTCTAAAAGTACACGTACAATGTTTGTGCAACAAATCAATATGACTGATAACATGTATAGCCTATAAAATGTTTCCCTATCACCATATACCTGTGTCAGCCACTCCTATTAAAATGACTGCTGACAACTCCAAGCCTCTTTGCCTAACAGTCAGCCATATCCACTTCAACGAGAGGCATGGAACAGAGAAAGGCTTAGGTTGATGAAAAATTAATCAATAGTCGATCTAAAGGAGAAATAGATGGTTTTCTTTGAGCCAACCTGAGAATTACAACCCTGGAAATAGTATTTCAGAAAGCTCTAAGGTACAGAAGTCGACGGCACAGTTATATATATATTTGAGACAAAGGATCATATATCAAAATGACACGCTGACATTTTACATAAAGTTCACCAAAGATATATAGTCCAGATCTACACATAGGAAGCAGCCGCAGGTTACAAAATTAGGAAAGCATTAAGAAAGTTATAATCTAAGGATTACATTGCTGGCATCAAAAGAAGGGGGAGAAAACATTGATCTTTACAGTTGAGCAGCCCTTGCTGCCTTTGGGGAGGCCTGGTTAATGTATAATGCAGGCACACACTGCTCAGTAGGCAGGGCCCAGTACAGGCAGGCAGCTGTTGTGCTTAAATTTTCTTATCTTCCCTTAAAACTTAAGATCTGCTCCACAGCGATTGTGTCTCCCTCTCTCCCTGCCACCCCCCCCCCCCCTCCCAAGATGAACAGTCACTGGAATACCCAGAAAACCCGCGCCTGGCGATGGCCACAGCTCTTTCTCCCACCAGGGGAGAGGGCAGTACTGCTCTGCAGGTAAAAGACCAGGTCCCCGCAACCCACGAGGGTGCATCCTTCCTGGAAAGGCAGTGCCTGGGGCGGACTGGCCCCGACATTGGGTCGGGTTGGGGTGGGGGGCACTCCTGGTGTCTGTGCACCCTGAGAGAGGGGTTTGTAGAGAAGAGGAAGGCCTTGTGTACGTCATTTAATACATCTCTGGTCTGGAGAATATGTGTAAGAGTAAGAACATTCCTGTTCACACAGGAATCAGTCACTCACGGAATGAGTGCGGTCAAACACCTAGTCTCACAATAACTGGATGGCAGTGGAGGTCACGGGGCTCTCATTCAGCAAGCCAGCTCCCCACGCCCAAGGTGGGGCCTGCAGAGCACCGAGTGGGCGCCAGCTGGATACTGCAGCCACGTGGAGCCTACACCTGTGCTGCAGCCGCTCAGGGGCACAGGTGCGCCCCTCTACTCTAGGGCGGTGGGAACATATTTGCAACTGAAAAGTGTGGAGGCCACCAACAGTTAGATTTTTTGTTTCATCAAAATTTTATTAACAAAACCAGAGTTCGGGGAGGCACAGGTGAGCAGACTCCACAGTCCCACCCAGGCACAGAGAAAGGAGAGACAAAAGACGTGAAATTCCAAGGCCCTGCTAAGGGCAGACGGGCAGTCAGACGGTGGACGGATGGGCACAGGGACTCAGGGGCCGTCGGAGGAATATGAATGGCAGACCAGACAAACGGGGGTCCGGGGCCGGGCCGCCCGCAGCGCAGGGAGAGAGGACGCTGGGCCGCCGGGGCTCAGCGCTCGGCGCTGGAGCGCAGGTCGGTGGTGAGCGGGTCGTGCTGGATGGTCTGGTGCAGCATCAGAGCCAGCAAGCCGGCCCGGTTGGTCATGGCCGTGCGAACGTTGCGCTCCTGCTCGAATAGCTCGTCCAGCTTGTACCACTGCGCGGGGAGCAGAAGCCTCAAGCAGCAGCCCTGGAGCCCCGCTCCACTCGACCCCGGCCGCGTCCACACACCGGCGGTCAGGGCCAGGCGCGCGGTCAGGACCTACCACGCGCACGCGCTCCAGGTCCACCTCGGCACGCCGCAGCTTCTCCCAGCAGTAGTGCCGGTTGCACTGGCGCTTGGGCAGACGGCAGAAGTCACCCGTGAGCTCGAAAACATCCCTTACGAGGGGGCACCCGCATACCTCGTCAGCTGGCACCTGCGGGGAGCCCGGGGTGGGTGGGGGAAGTGGCAAGTTTGGAGGAGTGGGAAGGAGCGAGAGGAGAGGTGGGGGCAGAAACAAGGGAGGAATGCAAGGAAGGGTTGCATCAGAAAAGCGGGGGTGAACATGGGCGGAGGAAGGGAGCGGGGGTGGGAAAGCCTTACTTTGGGGTCCCGTGAGTGCTCGGGGCATAGCACCTGGAGCCGCTTACAGTACGTCTTGCTCTGAGGGTTGTAGACGTCGCAGAAGAGCCGCGTGGCCCTGGGGGTGTGGAGCGGAGGACGTGGAAGAGGAGCGCGGCAGCGCCCCCGCCCGCACCAGCGGCGGCCACTTCTGACCCCGCCTTCGCCCCGCGCTCACCCCTCACGCGCCCACACTCACCCCTCGATGCGGGTGGGGTACATGGACCCAAAGGACGTCTGGCTCTCGTACTGGAGGGGCGAGCACAAACGGAGGGAACTGTGGGCGTGCGCTGCGGCCCTCGCCGGACGGCCCACCTGCCCCCCACAGACCCCGCGATGTCCCCACACCGTCCACCCCCTCGGGCCGACACCCTGACCTTGGCGTAGCAGCGCTCCATGTGGCGCAAGGCAACGCGTGGGTTGATGGGGTGCCCGCAGGAGACGCAGAAGATCTGCAGGTCCGTGTCGTCACTGTCACCCTCGTTGCTCTGCGCGGGCGGAGGGGACCATGAGGCCGGACAGGGCCAGGCGCGGGGCCCTGCGCCGGGCTGCCCCGGCCGCGGCCCTCACCTCCTCATCCTCGCGCACCGCCTGCTGCTTGGCGCGCAGGATGATGGCCTCGAGCTCGTGGAAGCGGCGCTCCATCTCCTGCAGGCGGGTGCGCGCGCTCTGCTGCTCCCGGCGGATGCGCTCGAGCAGCTTCTTGCCGTGCTCCTCCGCGATGCACGGGCTTTGCTGCCACTGCTGGATGCGCTGCGGGAGGATCTCGTAGATGCGGCTGCGGGGACGCAGAGAATTGGGTGCGCAGGGGAGGAAGCCAGCAAGGAGGCGGGTAAGTGGGGCGCTCCAATGCACGATGGAAGGGGACTCAAAGGTAAAAGGGTGCGTAACCAGGTAAATGAACGGGCAGACGGAGGATGGGTGCGTGAGCAGGTGGACGGATGGGGGGGGTGCTTGGTTGACTGAACAGTGGCCACGTGACTGACTGGGGGCTCCGGTCATGCCCTACCGTGTCCTTCCCGACTCCCCCGAGACCCCCAAAATGACTCACTTGGCCGCCAGCTTCATGCCGCAGTCATCGGAGCAATACTTGGAGCCGGGCTGGGCGGCGCGCACGCAGCCAGGCCCCAGGCACTGTGGCAGCGACGCGGGGTCCTTGGCGTCGGCCCGCTCCGGGTGTTTCCATTTGTCCTTGTGCTTCTGCTTCTGTCGATGGCGCTTGTATCTTTCGTCCTTCTGTGGGATGACACGAGTGGGGTCAGGGCGGGGCTAAAGTCACCCCCGGACCCCTGATGCCCCCGGCGCCCCAGCCCGTCCCCTCCCCACACCCACCACCCTGTCACCTTCTTCTCTGACTTCTTCTCCCGCCGCTTCACGTGCTTCACTTTCACCGCCCTCTTCCGCAGCGCCGGGTCCAGGAACGGGGACTCCTCCGTGTCGCTCATCCAGGGCTGCCAGTGAGGCAAACGCTGATTCTCCTGCGCTCCTGGTGGCCTCCCCACGACCTACTCAGTCCCCACATCAACCTTCCATACCCTCTGCCTCCTCTCTCCTCATTACGGATACTCTCTGCTTCTGTAACCTCTACTTGATGCGAAGAACTGACTCGTTTGAAAAGGCCCTGATGCTGGGAAAGATTGAAGGCAGGAGGAGAAGGGGACGACAGAGGATGAGAAGGTTGGATGGCATAACCGACTCGATGGACATGAGTTTGAGTAAACTCGGGGAGTTGGTGACGGACAGGGAGGCCTGGCGTGCTCTAGTCCACGCGGTCGCCAAGAGTCGGACACGACTGAGCGACTGAACTGAACTCAACTGGACTGACCCTTCCACCATGGGACGCTCTGCCTGCTCACCAGGCTGTGGTCATCGAAGGCCCCTGCACAGAAGTCCTGGTACAGTTCAGAGTCCAGTGGGAGGTCCTCGTCCGAGAGCGGCTCGGGTGTCGCCGTGGCCTCCGGTGGCTCCTTGACTGCCGCTGATGCCACTGCCCCCTCGTCCTCTCGGAGGCGCCCCAGCTTCTGCGACGGCTGCGGCTGCGGCTGGGTGGGCAGGGGCCGGCGAGGCCTTGGCAGGGACTCTGAGGGCGTCACCGGCGAGAGCTGCGGGGCAGAATCTCAGGACTGGCCCTGACCGCCCTGCCCGCATGCCCCGCCCGCCCTGGGGGGCTGGACTCACCGAGGAAGGGAAGTACTTGTACGATTCCTGTGCCGGCAGGAGGAAGGCCCAGGTCAGCCCCAGGTGGAGGGAGGGGGGCCCTGCCCTCGCCCTGCCAAGTGCCTGACCCCACCCACCAGCCCTGCCTCACCTCCCCAGACACACCAGCCTGCCCGCAGCTCAGCAGCAGAACACCCTGCCCCAGCCAGGCCCGACCACCTAGAAATGCCTGGCCCTACCCCGTCCACCTGGGGCTGGGGGCTCCCCTGCCAGCCCGGCACATCTGGTCACACCCCGCTCATCTGGACAGGACAGGCCGCTCGCCACCTGTCTGAACGCGGTTAGACCCCACCCTGCCTGCCCCTGCCGGCTCTTCCTGGACACGCTGGCCCCCCGCCTGACCCCGCCCAGCTCTGCCCATGCTCACCCGGGCCCGAAGTTGGCACTGACGCAGCCGGCACTTCTGCCGGATCTTGTTGGGGCCCCCAAACTTCTTCATGTCTCGGCAGAAGTCGCAGTGGCCACAGTCCTCCGTGCGCCGGCAGGCCTCGCACTCGCCACACATGCGGGCTGATCGTTTGACCTGCTGCTGCTGCTGCTGCTGCTGGTGATGCTGGCGGAGGGGCCCGGAACTCAGGAACCAAGCAGGGCCTCCGGGGGGAGCCCCTCACCGATCCCAGCCGTCGCCGCCACTCACCTGGCTGGGCGCGGCCACCAGGGGCTGTGGAGAGGATTTGTGGGGCGAAGAGGATCCCCGAGCAAGCATGGCCCCAACCCCTGTCCCTGCCCCTGCCCTGCGCTGCAGGTCCGGATCCGGGGCAGGCCTCTTGCGCCCTCCACCCTCATCCCGGGGCTCACTGCCGTCTCGCTCGGAGCTGTCTCGCTCCCGCGACTTCTTATGCCGGTAGCGGATCTCCAGCTTGGGGTCCTTCTCTGTGGGGCAGAGGGCAGGGCCAGTGGGGGTTGGCATGGGGGGACCTCGAGGGGCCCCAGAACTCTTTCTTCCTTCCTCTTCTGGCCCACCCACGGGCTCTGTCTCCCTACTGCAGGGCAGAGCTGCCCCTTCTATCACAGCTCACAGGGCACCGACCCGCAGTCACTCTGCTCACAGCCACCCATCCACTGCTCCCCACGACCCACCCTCCCATGAAAGCTCCTCTTCCTCCCTCAAAGCCCCAGCTGCCTGCCCCTCACCTCGGCACTCCCGACAGTACCACTCTCGGATGGCCTTGGCCATCTTCTCAGTGATCCGGATGCAGTCCCCGTGAAACCATTCGTTGCAGTTGTCACACCCGCTGCGGAGGATGGGGCGAGTGATGGGAGACGTGAGTGGCGGGACCCACTGGCCTCACCCCACCTGGCCAGGTGTCCGTCCCGCCCGCCTCTCCCGGGCTCACATCATGAAGCAGTTGATGTCTGGTTTGCGGCAGATGCAGTAGATGGGCGCATTCTCCCCATTCTCGGACTTGCTGTCCTCCCCGGCGTCTGGAGGCTCTGGATCTGAAGCGTCGCCCTCCTGTGGGACCCGCCCCCCCATCATGGAACCTCATCCGACTAGTACAGGCCCATCATGGCTCACCACACATCTCAAGTCTCCCAGTGCAGACTTCCCACCACAGCTCCTCATTAAATCTCTCCATCGTAGTCCCTGTAGACCACTCCCCATCGCTCACCCCTGACACCTCATTACTCTGCTTCTTCACTCGTCTCAGAGTTTCCAATCACTTACCCCACTGACACCCCCATCACTAGACACCCACTCATATAATGGCTCGCTGCAAACACCCTGCCACTCCCCACATTTTGCCCCTGTCATGGCTCTCCACGGGTCCCCCATCACAGGCTCTCATAGGCACCACTTTATTCATTCGGCAGACTTCCCAGCACGGTGCCCTTCAGATTCCGGAGTGATCAACCTCACCGGCGGCCCCGCCCCCCTGGATCCCTGATACCGACTTATCACGGCTCCCTCCAGACTGCCCCAACACAACTCGTCGAAACTCCCCCCATCACTCTGCACAAAGAATCCCCCATCGGGACCCTCAAGGCACTACCATCAGGGATCCCCGCTAAACTTCCATTACAGACCCCCATGATGGCTCATCAGAGAACTCCCCGATGGTTCCCCCACGAGTGAAAATTCGGACCATCAGACCCCCCGTCATTCTACCCAGGGACCCTGGTTAAGGCTCACCACAGACCCTCCCCCCTCCCCCATTCTGCCTACAGTCCCTGGTTATGGATCACCACAGACCCCCACGAGCCTACCAATGGACTCCACCATTTCGTACCTCACTGACCTCTAACCGCCGACTCCCTCCTGGGACCGCGCACTTACCATCTCTCGGCTCCCGACGCACCCGTTCGCGAACCCCGCCAGCGACCCGCGAACCTGCACAGACCACTCGGCGGCGTCCGCGGCCGTTGCAAAGGCGCCCACAAGCACTTCCGCTTTTCCTGGTGCCTCCCAGGCACCGTACTCCTACTGCGCAGGCCCAGTGCGTCGGTTCCGCGACACGCAAGTTGTTGTCGCCCGGCTAGAGCTCTGACGGTCTCCGAGGTGCCGCCATCTTGACTACTGAGACCGTACGGCAGCCGAGTCCGTGTGTTCTCGGGAAACATGGCGGCGCCTGTAATTCATCTTTACCAAGGGAGCCGCCATCTTGTCGGCCGGCCTGGTCCGTACAGTCACTATCTGTACGGCCGCTAAGTTTAGGCAATATGGTCGCCCCTACTGCGCGACTTCCATGCTGACGCCGCCATCATGGAATCCTACGCTCAGTGGCAGCGTCCTAATCGGCCACCGAGAGGGCGCCGCCATCTTGCCGGTGGATTCTGGCGCCAGCAGCTGGTACTGCCTAGATGTCTATAGGGAAGGGGGCCCGCTTTTAGGAACACTACCTGGATTGAGTCGCTCTTTCCACTATTCAGTCGTTTTTCCTTTCAGCGTCTACTAATGGACGTCTGTATACTGTGTGCCTTATGCTAGGAAGGAAAGCAGTCCCGTCGTTATGCCTCCCACATTACCTCTGACTAAGGAAATTTTTGCCTATTAGGGGCAGGGGAAGCCCAGTCAGGCTTATATCTGATTTGGCCTAAACTTTATGTAAAACTGGAACAGCCTGATTTATGATCTGTCAAGTACACGTTGTACACTTGTTCTAACCACTGCAGTTAAAGAATGTGTAAGGTATAGGTCCGGCGAGTCAGAAAAGGAAAGAGGACGTCAACAAAAGTAGGTTACGTTTATTCAGGCAAGGAGGGGCGACCGTCGGACCAGGCTGAGCGCTGTGAGGGATCAGGGAGGCTCCATATTTATAGGGAGGTTTGTGGAAGCGATAAGGGAAACGTTAATCAGGTGGGAAATTTTGAGTATTCTTTAGTTGAGATGACATTTGTAGTTGGGCAGGGGGTGATAAGTCTTCTGGGCAGGTGTAGGGGGTGGAAGGTTTCCGGACAGGGGGCGATTAAGTCCCAGATGGATGCAACAGGCCTGGAGCATCAGGTTGGAGCTAAAGTTGTGTTTTGTTTTCTCCCAAGTTAGATGATTCAACAAGGGCCTTTGAGACTGTTGTTTTCTTTTCTAGGCCCAAAAGACTCCTTCAGAATGCCCACTTTCCGATAGGGAGAAATGCCTCCCTTTTGTGGTGAAGCAAACCTGCTTTCTCCAGTAATTATTAACTTACAGGAGTTTCCCATATTTTTCTACTTAGAATCCCCTGGGGGGGCGGGGGGGGGAATTAACTACTTAATCACCTATTTTTGTCCCTTCATTCTGTTCCTTATTATTCCTATGACACCAATGCCAGCACTCCTTGGAGGATAAGTTTCCTGTCCCACCTGCCAAGGTCATGCTCACTCACTATGTGTCTGCTAATTTGTAACTACACCGCTGTTGAAACCTTGAAGGAACATACCTCTGCCGTGTTTGATGTATTAATATGTTCTTTTTTCTGATGCTGTATAAAACTGTTGAAAAGTATGCTTCTCTAGAGTGCTTTCTTCCTTGGTGGAGGCTGCTGCGCTCCTGGGCCAGTCCTCAGCTTGGTTCAGATGAAAGTCTCTTCTGTTCTTTAATGTAGATTGTTTATTGATTGTCTGTGTTGACACCTCCCACCACTGTTTGCAGCTCACTCCTCCCAGCAGTGCCTTAGCCAGGCCTACCTGGTGCTTCAGCCTCTGGGCCTCTACAACAGCACTCACCCCTCAGAATTAGATAACAACTGAAGGCCATATACGCTGGTGACCTGACCATCTCTGGTGAGAAAGGCTGGACCAAAGTAGATTTTTATTTATTTTTTTATTTTTTTTAATTTTTTATTAGTTGGAGGCTAATTACTTCACGACATTTCAGCGGGTTTTGTCATACATTGATATGAATCAGCCATAGAGTTACACCAAAGTAGATTTTTAAATCAGCAACCACCAGCTTCATCAAGTCTTCCCTTGACCAGGCACAATGGGTCTGTCATTTGGGTTATTTAGCCATCAAGAACTTCCTTGTCGCAAGTAATAAACAGATAATAAAGCAGAAGCATTTATTATTTGTTACTTGTGACAAGGAAGGAGACAAGGAGATAGTTCTCAAAGCACTGTGTCCCTGGGGGCATTTTTAAGTTAAGCATGGAGGGAGGCATGATCCTTATAATGAAGCAAAGGTTACCCTAGTTTGCCCAAAACTGCAAGTAAGTAGGCACTTGGTTACTTGCTCTCACAGTAGTATCTTTTGACTGGAATGCACTGTTACCTTTTTGGAACATCTAGTGGCTGCAACTTTCTGCAAAACAAAACTCACTGGTTTAAACCCATCCTATCCCTACTGCTCCCTAGCTAACACCCACCACCAGAGTGTAGATTATGCCCACTTCCTGGCGATGTCCACTTGGGTTCTCTTGTTTCATATGTATTCAGTTTTCTCTCCCATAAATTTAATTTAAAGTTTTTTAAAAAATTTATGTAATGTATAACCAAAGATCCTCAGACTGGAGAGGCAGACATTTCCTCAGGGTAATACGCTAACGTGGGCAACCATGAAAATCAAATAAGATACAAAGTGTCAGTACAACCCCTCCCCCCAACACATACACAGTCTGAAAGGGGAGGTTGTGGTCATTATAAACGTCCTCATGTCCACATTCAAAGCCAGAATGACATTATTCGTTTCCGGTTTAAGGGAACCTTATAAGTTTCAGTTCAGTTCAGTCGCTCAGTTGTGTCCGTTTAAGGCAATATAATTCAAATTTAAATTAAATTTAATTGCATGCATGCATGCATGCACGACAGAGGATGAAATGGTTGGATGGCATCACCAACTCAATGGACATGAGTTTGGGTAAACTCTGGGAGTTGGTGATGGACAGGGAAGCCTGGCGTGCTGTGGTTCATGGAGTCGCAAAGAGTCGGACACGACTGAGTGACTGAACTTTCAGTCACATCAGTTGTATCCAACTCTTTGTGATCCTATGGACTGTAGCGTGCCACACTCCTCTGTTCATAGGACTCTCTAGGCAACGATACTGGAGTGGATTGCCATGCCCTCCTCCAGGGGATCTTCCCAACCCAGGGACTGAACCTGTGTCTCCCGTGTTTCCTGCATTGCAGGCTGTTTCTTTACCCACTGAGTCACCTGAGAAGCCCTAAATTTAATTTCTCAAGCTAAATTTAATGTAACATAATTGAATTTGGATTTATTCATGCATGCAATTTGCTTTAAAATAATATTAATTTAATGTATGAAATTCAATGTCTTACATATTATTTAATTCCAATTTAATTTTAGTTCAATTTATTACATTTTATTTAATATGGTTTAATTTAATTCATCCAAACTTAATTTTACATATTTAAATTTTAATTCAAATTCACCTTAATTCATTAAACTAAAATTTAATATCATTGACTAAATTTATAGTCAATTCTATATTTTTGAAATATTTTTATTAAAACATGATTTAATTATTAAATATTTATTTATTTAAATGATTTGTTTATTTAATTTTTAAAAAAGTGAAAAAACAGAAATTACCCCCATGATAAATGAAAAAGAGCCGTCAGTACAGATCCTACAGATATTGAATACAGAATATTATTCACACATCTATACCAACTTATATTTGACAACTTAGATAAAATGGGCAATTTTCTCATCTTTAGCAAGACAATTTACCAAACTAACAAAGAAACAGAAAATATGAGTAGCCATATTGATATAAAATTATTTGAATTTATGATTAAAGACCATCCCACATAGAAAGCTTCAAGTCCAGATTAGTTCACCAGCAAATTCTGTCAAATATTGAAGGTGGAAAGACAGTAAACCTAAATAAATTTTTTGAGAAAACAGGAGAAGAAGGAATATTCCCAATTCCTTTTGGGAATCATTTCTCTGACACCAAACTAGAAAAAGACATTACAAGAAAGGGAAATAATAGACAAATATATCCCATGAACATAAATGCTGCAAAATCTGAGAAATGGTCTCCAAGAGACCACCTTTATTTCTGACATCATTGCAGGGTTTAAGGGTTCCCCAAGACCATGTTTACTTTTGACACCCAATGCAAATCTAGGGATCCTCAACTAATTTGCAAGAAGGACTTACCAAACTCACTGAAAGTTGTTACACCCAAAGTTATCCAGGAAGAAGATACAGATTAAAATCAGTCATAGGATAGAGTCCAGGAGGGTTCCAAATGCAGGGCCTCCAGTGATCCTCTCCCTGAAGAATCACGGACAGGCTTAGCTGCTCCCAGGGACGATATATGACAATATGCATGGAATTGCCAACCAGAGACGCTCACCTGAGCCTTGGCATCCAGAATCTTTACTGTGGTTCCATTACATAGACACTGCTGACTGCCCATGTGCCTGATCTCAGTTTTTAACCCCTTATGAGGTCACATGAGCTAATACCATGTGACCCGAAGTCCTTATCCTAAATGACATTGCTAGACTTTGTGACATGGCCAGCCCCAACCTAAATTACTATATTGACTATCAGTTCAGTCAGTTCAGTCGCTCAGTCGTGTCCGACTCTTTGCAACCCCATGGACTGGAGCATGCCAGGCCTCCCTGTCTATCGCCAACTCCCAGAGTTTACTCAAACTCATGTCCATTGAGTCAGTGATGCCATCCAACCATCTTGTCCTCTGTTGTCCCCTTCTCCTCCTGCCTTCGATCTTTCCCAGAATCAGGGTCTTTTCAAGAGAGTCAGTTCTTCAAATCAGGTGGCCAAAGTGTTGGGGTTTCAGCTTCAGAATCAGTCCTTCCAACGAATATTCAGGACTGATTTCCTTTAGGATGGACTGGTTGGATCTCCTTGCAGTCCAAGGGACTCTCAAGAATCTTCTCCAACACTACAGTTCAAAAGCATCAATTCTTTGGTGCCCAGCTTTCTTTATAGTCCAACTCTCACATCGATATACGACTACTGGAAAAACCATAGGTTTGACGAGATGGACCTATATTGACTATTTGAATAGTGACTAAAATATCCCCAGGCAAACAAAGACATTCCTGTGAGGAATAACACTGATAGGCTTAGATATTGCCACCCAAAGCCAAGTAGGGCAGAAGGCAGACCTCTCTTTGTTTAGTCATTAAGTCATGTTGACTCTTTTGTAATATTTGTAAAATGTAGTATTATTCCATTACATAAAAGAATGAAGTACTCATATACCATGCTATAACATGCATGAACCTTGAAAACACTGCAAAATAAAAGAGGAAACAAACAAAAAGTCACATATTATATGATTCCATTTATCTGAAATGTCTAGAATAGGCAAATCTATAGCGACATAAAGTAGACATCCTTGTTTTGTTCCTGCCCTTGAGGGAAAGTATTCAGTCTTTTATCATTAAGTATGATGTTAGCTGTGGGCTTTTTTGGACCTTTTATCAGAATGATGAAGTTCCCTACTATTGCTTGTGTGTTAAGTGTTTTGTTTTTTGAATCATGAAAGGCTGTTGCATTATGTCAAATGCTTTTCTGTGTCTGTAGATGAGATTAATATTCTATAAATATTGATTTATAAAGATTGATTTTTTTTAATGTTAAGCCATGCTTGCATTCCTGAAATATACCCTACTTGATCATTGTGTATGATCATTTTATATGTTGCTGGATTTGATTTGCCAGTAATTTATTGAGGATATTGTTTTATACTCATAAGATATCTTGGTCTGCAGCTTTATTTTTCTGTGATATTTTTGTCTGGTTTTGGTATCAGGGTAATGCTAGCCTCTACCTCTGATGAGTTGGAAGTGTTACTTCCTCTTCTACTTTTTTCTGAAGAGTTTGTGAAGACTTGATATTAATTATTCTTTAAATATTTGATAGAATTCTCCAATGGAGTCATGTGTGTTGGGCTTTTCTTAGTGGGAAGTTTTAAAATTACTAATTTAATCCTTTTGCTTGTCATAGGTCTACTCAGATTTTCTATTTCTGTGATAGTCATATTTTGTAGTTTGTGTCTTTCTAGGAACTTGTCCATTTCATCTAAGTTATCTAACTTATTGGCAGTGATTTACACTATTTTAAAAAATAATCGGTTACTTCAGTAAAGATGGTATTTCATTTTTGATTTTAGTAATTTGAATCAATCTTCTGTGTTTTTCCTCCTGGTCATTCTAGCTAATTCATCATTTAAAATACTTTTTCGAAGACCTAACTCTTTGTTTTTTGCATCTTTATTTTATTCATTTGCACTTTAATCTTTATTAGAGTTCCTTCTGATGGCAGTGGGTTTAATTTTCTTTCCTTTACCTATTTATTTTAAGCTAAATAACTAGGCTGTTTATTTGAGTATAATGGACTCTAAAAATAGAAACTAAGCAAATGAACAATCAAAAGTCAGTTTTCCAGCAAAGCACACGATAAGATAGGCAGTAATGTGGGAATTCTAGAAGCATACCTCCAACTGATAGAAAGCTCAGCCTCATGGTTGAGTAGGGGAATAAAAGATTATATATGATCTTTTTATGTGTTTGATAGGGGTTGTGTTGAACTGGTAGATCAGTTTGGGGCAGGTCAACACAACCCTTATCAAACCCTATCAAAATCCTACCTTACTTCTTTGAAAAATTAAACAAGCTTATGGAAATTTAAGGAATTCAGAATATCCAAAACAATATTTTCAAAGAATAACAAAATTGTTTGACTCACAAATTCCTGCTTAACAGGGGCTTCCCTGGTGACTCGGTCGGTAAAGAATCTGCCTGCAATGAAGCAGATGGCCTTCAGCGCAGGGGACCCGGGTTCCATCTCTGAGTCTGAAAGATCCCCTGGAGAAGGAAATGGTAACCCACTCTAGTATTCTTTCCTGGTAGATCCCATGGACACAGAAGCCTGGTGGCTATAGTCCATGGGGTCGAAAGAGTCTGATATGACTTAAACGTTTTTCCTCTACAAACACAGGATGTCATTCTTTCCTCTTAACATGAGTCCTGACTGCAGATCCCCCTGGGCAGGCTGGGCATAGGAACTGGAGGCGGCTTGGACAAGTGTCTGGAAGGTAGGGCCCAAGTCATTAACTCCCTTCTTTTTCCCCTTCCTCCTCCCCTGTCTAGCTCCCTGCCCTCCAACTCCTCAGTTGCCCGGGTCGCCAAGAGAAGAGTGTTATGCCTTTCACCTCCCAGTGTCCCCGAAAGCCAGAAAGTTGTCTTTACATTTTCAGAGTTCCGGGTACCTTCAGCCGCCGCCGCCGCCGCCTTGGCAGGATGCCTCAAAACACAGCGACCAGTGAGTGAGGAGTGCTTCCTGGAGCGGCGTCCTGGTTGCCCCGGGCTACCCACTGCGCGCGGTTTGCACCTGGCCGGAAGTGGGCCGCGTGACCATGGCAACGTAGGACGCCGAAACCAGCTACTTCCTCTCGGTTGAGGCGTCGAGATTCTCTACTCCACCTCTCTGGATATTTTCCAGTTTCTGCTAGGAAGGCAAACTATGTAGTATGCCATTCCTCTTGGAAAAGTTGAAGGTCAAAATACAACTCTAATTGATACAGCTAGTTGTATCTTATAATGGGAATAAAGGGTTGGTTACATGCCATCTGATCCTAAGAGTGCACAGTTCAGGCTTTCTTAGCACGTCGGGAAGACTTTTGTGATTTTTGTTATTTATTGTACTGGCTTAAAATGGCGGCGGGGGGGGCGGGCAGGAGTGCCCCTCCCGGTCAGGCGAAGGAGAGCGAGGTCATGGTAGTGGCCATGGCCCTTCCGCCGCCTTCCGCAGCACCCGTGGCCCCGCCCGCGCCGGGTCACTTCTGCTGCCTGCTGCTGCCGCGGCTTTGGCATCGGCGGCAGCGGCCCCAACCGGAGACCCCGTGCACTCCTAGAGCTCTTCATCCCTCCAAGGAGCCCCGAAAGTCGAGTCCCGCGTGAGGTCTGTCCGCCCTCTGCAGTCGTCCAACCTCGGAACCCGTTCTTGGGAGGGTGGGTTTTCATAATGGAAACCCTGTATCCCTCGGCGATCAGGGCCTCAGCTCAGCAAGAGGCCCGTGCTGTCCCAGAGCCCGGCACTCCCCTGGGGAGACTTCGCCATACGCTACCCACCGCCAGGGTGAGCTACCCACCTACAGGGTGACTCTCAGCCGTGCCTCAGGGACGGGGTGGGGCCCCTGCGTCTTCCTGGCCGGGTCTGAAGACGGCTGCTGGGCGACCTTCACTCCCACGGGAAACCCCTGTCGACATATGGAGAATGTAACTAAGCTACATTAGGAGGTATTGCTGCCTCCTCGTCCATTTTGTTTGGCCAAGCGGTTTGCAGAGACCTTAAACTGACACCAGGCCCCTCACGCAAGCACGCACCCTCTATGGCAGCTATGGAGTCACAAGCAAACGTAAGTTCCTGAAATGCCTTCCCCAACAGCTCTTGTGATCAACAGTCTCTCCCGCATCCCAGCGCCTGGATGCCTTATGCACCCCTTAGATAGACCTACTGTGGCTTACCAAAACTCTGGTCTGAATGGATCACTGGGACCCTATCCTAGGAAGCCCAAAGCACTCCACCCAGGGACCCTTATGATAAAGGCATGTGCCCCACATCCTGCCTCTCTGCACCCTGTCTTGACCTGAAGACCACTGGAGAGATGAAGGTCCTCCAGGACCTGTGAGTAATAAGCTTATCTATTTTAATTACTCTTGTGGTTCTGTTACCACCATCCTGCTCCTATACTCCACTTGTGTGCGTATGTGTGTGTGTGTGTGTTAGTCGTTCAGTCGTGTCTGACTCTTTGCGACCCCATGGACTATAGCCCACCAGGCTCCTCTGTCCGTGGGATTCTCCAGGCAAGAATACTGGAGTGAATTGCCATGCCCTTCTACAGGTGTGTGTGTGTTAGTTGCTCAATTGTGTCCGACTCTTTGTGGCCCCATGTACTGTAGCCCGCCAGGCTCCTCTGTCCATGGGATTTTCCAGGCAAGAACAGTGAAGTAGATTGCCATTTCCTTCTCCAGCGGATCTTCCCAACTACAGGGGATCTTCCCAACTCAGGAATCGAACCTGGGTCTCCCACAGTGTGATTTGAGCTACCTGGGAAGCCCTATACTCCACTTAACAAATGTTAATTTAACAAAGGCACAAGATTGGTGGCATAAGACAGGAGCCCATGACCAAACCACTCTCATCCTCCTCAAGGACTCAGCCCTGTACCCCTACCTAGGAAGAGCCAGATCACAGAGCCCTGGTCCAGCCAGTTCATGTACAGGGACGGGTGGTGTGAAGAGCATGCTGCCTGGGACCTGGGTCACCCTCAGTAAGCCAGGAAGTGCATCATGGGCCCCTGGGGACCGTGACACCAGGAGGAGCAGGAGTCTGAGAAAACCTGCTGCCTTGGCAGGCTGGGGTTTGCAGCCCATCAGGAGCAGGGGTCACCTGGACATGTTGCAGGAAGGGTGGTTGCCCTCCAGGGCCCAGACTGGGCTCTTGTCTAACACTTGGAAATGCATTGTCCAAGGAGACACACATGCTGACAAAGCGAGAGATTTTTCTGGGAAGGGGCGCCCGGGTGGAAAGCGGGAGGGTGAGGGAACCCTGGAGGAGCGCTCTGCCTTGTAGTTCGAAGTCTCAGGCTTTATGGTGATGAGATTAATTTCGGGTTGTCTCTGGCCAATCATTCTGACTCAGGGTCCTTTCTGGTGGCATGCATATCACTCAGGCACAATGGAGTCTAGCCAGAAGGTTTCTGGGAGGTTGGTAGGACAGGCGGACGGGTCTCCTGTCTCCTTTTGACCTTTCCTGAATTCTTCCCGTTGGTGGTGGCTTGTTAGTTGTGTGTTCCTTACCAGGATCTCCTGTCATAAAATAACTCACGCAAATGGTTACTGTTATGCCTGGCCAGGGTGGGCGGTTTCAATCCCTGTTTCCCCTAACAGCCAGGGGACCTGAGGCTGCTTCCTCAGGTATCTGACTGTCAGCCTGTATCCTCATTGCCCCTGTGGTTCTTGAGTACTAGGATAGATAGAGAAATCTTTTCAGCATAGGGAGATCTGCTGGAGGCTGCTGTGTGACAATTGTTCTCTCCCCGGCATGGCCTTTCGCACCACAACTGAAGTAGAAGTTACCACCACTTGCCAAATTTTTTTTTCCCCCTAGTATTGTGATATGACTTTGTTTTCTTCCTGTGTCCCCGAATTACCCTTTCCTCCTCCTGATGATTTAGGAAGATAAAACCAATGTTTGCAATTTTCAGAATGCTTATGGTAGGCATGTTACAATACCATGTTATGGCTCTGTTTTGTGCTATTTTAGAAACTGTAATCGCCGTGGCTGATATATGTCAATGTGTGACAAAAACCACTACAATAATAAAAAAAAAAAGAAACTGTAATTGTCCCAACATTCTTTTGGTTTCAAGCATAGGTGGGAACTGTGTGAAAACAAAACAGAGAAACCACCCCCCCTCAAATTCTTGCGTAATGTTTTTGAAATTGTTTGAAATAATTTTTTAGTGTTTTACCTTAATATGGACAGTGTTTTTGTTTACATTTCAAAAAACAAATGTACCCATAAAACATTGTATTTTTTGTTCTTAAATGTATTATGTAATCTTTATGAATTTATAATATATGTGTTTACATTTGCTCATTATATAAAGGATTTTCCTTTATATAATATATAAAATTATATATTATATATAAGGGCTTCCTTGATAGGCTCAGTTGGTAAAGAATCTGCCTACAATGCGGGAGACCTCAGTTCAATTCCTGGGTCTGGAAGATCCGCTGGAGAAGGGATAGGCTACCCACTCCAGTATTCTTGGGCTTTTCTTGTGGCTCAGCTGGTAAAGAATCCGCCTGCAATACGGGAGATCTGGGTTCAATTCCTGTGTTGGGAAGATCCCCTGGAGAAGGGAAAGGCTACCCACTCCAGTGTCTTGGCCTAGAGAATTCCGTGGACTGTGGCCTAGAAGAGTAGGCAGCGACTTTCACTTTCTTTCAAATGTATTATGTAATCTTTATGAATTTACAATATATGTTTACATTTGCTCATTATATAAAGGATTTTTTGAAAACTCATTTGTAATACTACAAAGAAGAATGGCAAATACAAAGGTTATTGTTTTGATTTCATGAATGTTTTCCTTTGATTTGACAAATATGGGAGAAGAGGATTTTTTTTCTACCATTAAGTTGCCTGCAGCGTATCAGTCTCATAATCTGAAGGTCCTGAGTTTGAACCTCAGAGGGGGCAACGCAAAGCTTTGGGCTTCCCAGGTGGCACTAGGGACAAAAAATATGCCTTCCAGTGCAGGTACAGGCTTGATTCCTGGATCAGGAAGGTCCCCTGCAGAAGGAAATGGTAACCCATTCCAGTATTTTTGCCCCCACGAACAGAGATCCTGGCAGACTACAGTCCATGGAGTCACAAAAGAGTTGGACATGACTTATCGACTAAACAGCAAATTACTGATTAACTTTGCTGTACAGTGGAAACTAACACAACATTGTAAGTTAACTACATTAAAAATTAATTAAAAAGAGAAAATCCCAAAGAATTCACAAAAATAAGCTACGAGATCTAATAAACAATTTAACCAAAGTTGCAAGATGTGGTACGAGATCAACTTTTTAATGTGATCAAGTGCATCTATTAAAAAGTCTATAGCTAACATCACACTTAAATAGTGAATGACTGAATGCTTTCTCCTTACGACTGGGAGCAATGTAAGGTTGTCTACTGTTGGGAAAGGCAGTCAAGTGCAGCTTCTTGCCCCTTGCACAGTTGCATAAGAGTGACCTTGGGTCTGGAACATTTCTTAGCAAAGAGACAAAGAGCCCTCACAGCCTGAGCTAGGCATATCGCTTCGGGAATATCTTTCCCTGATCCAGACTTAACGTGTACTTCTCTGTTCTGTTTATGGGTGTGTGTCCTATGGCACCTGGCTAACCCCATTGCTGTATCTGTTCCTGGAGGGGAGGTAAGGGGGTCCTTCAGCTGCAGCATAAGAGGGGGTGTGCAGACCATCTTCTTGTGTCAGCGGCTGGGAAAACCCTGCTGACCATGAGGGATGACACTCAACTGTTGAAGCTGGTCTTGCTCTGTCTCTTCTCTACATGAGGAAAGCGGTGTTCTGTTCAGCACCTATGTGAGGCGTGTCTTTCTCTGCTACCCTGACACCTGCACCCCATGCAGGATTGACACCCTGGAATTGTTGTTGCTAGGCAACAGGTGTCACTTGTTTGACATCTGCTCTCTCCTCTCCTGTTACACATCATACTTAAACACCTACTCAGTAAAATGAGACAAGAGAAAGAAGCAAAAGGCATACAGATTGGAACAGAAGAAACGAAACTTCCCCTCTTCTCAAACAACTTGATTTTCTACACAGAAATTAAAAAAGAAAAACTTAAAAGAAAAAAGCTCCAAGAACTTGTAAATACTTAGTTATGCTGCAAGATACAGGGTCAATAGACAAAATGAATCATATGTCCATATGAACATCACAGTAATTTGAAACCAGAAAAATTCAAATAATACCATTTAAATAACTTCAAAATAATGAAATGTAGGGATAAATCTAACAAAATATTGTGCTGTGTCTGTATGCTGAAATCTACAGAACACGTATGGAAAAATAAAAGAAATATAATTAAATGGTGAGGCATGTCAGGTATATGGATTAGATGATTCAGTATATTTAAGATGTCAGTCATTCCATAGTTGAATGACAGACTTTACAGAATTCTATTCAGAATATCAGCAGAATTTTCAGTGTATATATACACAAGTTGATTTTAAATTTTTATAGAAACTTAGGAACTAGAATACCTAAAATAATTTTTAAAAGAAGAAGAAATTTGGTGGGTTCACACGACTTCACTTTAAAATATGAAACTTCAGTGATCAAGGCAGTATGGTATTAGTGAAGGGATAGGCATCATGCAACAGAATAGAAAGTCCAGAAATAGATTCATTCAAATTAGACCAGTTGACTTTTTGCAAGGTTACGATCACAATTTGATGGAGAGAAGATAGTATTTTCAACAAATAATGTTGGAACAATCGGACACCCACCTGTAGAGACAGAACTCCAACCCCAACCTCACACTTAATACAAAAAGTTACTGAAAATTTACCATATATCTGAATGTAAAACATGGAGCTATAAAGCTTCTAGAGAAAACACAGGAGAAACATGGGAGAAAAATCTTCATAACTTGCAGTTAAGTGAACAGTTCCTAGACACGTCATCAAGTGTGATCCATTAAATGAAAAATAGATAAGCTGGAATTCATAAAAATTAAAAACTTTTGCTCTGTGAATGATGAAAAGGCAAGACAAAAACTGGGAAAATATATATTTGAGAAACACATATCCAGCAGAGGACATCTATCTAAAATGTATAGGAACTTTCAAAACTCAATAATAAGAGAAACTAAACAATCCAATCTTAAAATACAAGCAACAGAGTATTTTCTTTTGGCTGTGTTGGGTTTTCGTTGCTGTGTGTGGGCTTTCTCTAGCTGCGGCAAGCAGGGTCTACTCTCTAGCTGTGGTGCACAGGCTTCTCTTGGTGTGGAGCATGGGCTCTAGGCCCTCGGGCTCAGGAGTTGTGGTGCTCGGGCCTAGCTGGCCCGCATCATATGAGGTCTTCCCAAACCAGGGATAGAACTAGCATGCCCTGTACCACAAGATGGAGTCTTAACCACCGGCCCACCAGGGAAGCCCTACAGGCAACAGATTTGAACAGACATTTCACCAAAGTCTAATTTCTCTGTGACATCTTTTCAGACATCAGTGTTTTACCTATATTTAAAAACGACAGGTTATCAATTTTGCAACGATTGTTACCTGCTGCTGCTGTTGTCATAAGATTTGATTTCCACGGTGGACATTGTGAATGGTGAACGTAGCTTTTCATCTAAGAGTGCTAACATTTTAAATAGCCATTATGCATTTAAAGGGGAGATTGTGTTTTGGGGCTTAAGGTTGGGTTGGAGTTGGGATTATGGTTAGGTATGGGTGAAACTCATAGTGAGTGAGGGAGGAGAAAACTCTGAGCAGGGGGTATTTACAGAGAATACTGGAAATGGTCCACGTTCACCCCTTTTATTCTGGGAGCAGCACCTGGACCCTGTGTTTATTTCTGACAGGTGGAATAATAAGCATTTTCATTTTATTCTTTGTCCTTTTCTGTGTTCAAATTTTCAGTTAAAAACAGGTGCTTCTTTTATAACAGAAAAAACAAGTATTAGCAAAGAAGATGATGCTTGCATGCTCAGTCGTGTACGACTCTTTGTGACCCCATGGACTGTAGCCCACCAGGCTCCTCTGTCCAAGGGGATTTCCCCGGAAAGAATACTGAAATGGATTTTCGTTTCCTTCTCCAGGGGATCTTCCCAACTCAGGGATCAAACCTGCGCCTCCTGCATTGGCAGGCGGATTCTTCACTGTCAAGCTACCTGGGAAGCCCTTACTCAGCTGTGTCCGACTCTTTGCGACCCCATGGACTGTAGCCTCCGAAGCTCCCCCGTCCATGGAATTTTCCAGGCAAGAGTACTGGAGTGGGTTGCCATTTCCTTCTCTAGGGGCTCTTCCAAACCCAGGGATTGAATACGGGTCTCCCGCATTGCAAGCAGACGCGTTTACTGTCTGAGCCACCAGGGAAGCTTAACAAAGGAGATATAGAAGTTTAATGTCATCAACTTTCAGAGCAGGAGGACTGCGCATCTGTGGCCGCAGGGGCCTGAGTTTCCGTGAATGGGGCTGCCCTGCCATCTAGTGGCCATGTGGCATGGGAGCCTTCCAACCAGCATTTCCATAAAGAGAAAGTCTGTCTTTGAAGAAGGCAAAAAATATACCGTATTTTAGGTAAAACTTTGATTTGGTTGAGTTTTTAAAAAATGAATAAAAATGATTGATGTGGAAAACAAAGAGGGATGTAGACAGGCCGCTGTGAGCAAAGACACAGAGGGGATGAACCGCAGGGAGGGACTGGCAGGGTCTGCGTGTCTTGGCAGGGGCCATGCCCCGGGGCCCAGGTGCATCCCTACGAGCAAGAGGTGCTGGGAGATGAAGCTGAGGGGCAGGCAGGGCCCAGGTCAAGGGTGGACTCGGGCATCAACTTCAACATTTCAACAGGGCAGCCTGGAGACCCACCACGATCACCATGCTCACTCCTGACCTCATCCCTGCCTCCCTGACTTGGATGCCCTCCCATTGGTTGAATCATGATTGTGAATCTACTTTTGTAACCAATGACAAGTGTGAGTCAAATGATAGGAAGGAGAATGCTGTTACCAAACCCAAGCTGCCGTGGATGGCTAGGATTCAGGGCAGAGTAGAAGGGGCAGGACAACAGCGGAGCAAGACTCATGGAGCATAATCATGGTGAGGAGATCTGGGCCAGATAAACAATGGGGTGGATAGTGCAGAAATGCATAAGCGAGTGCCCTAATATAACCATATGTCCTGGCTGCCTTCTGCCTGCCCCTCAATACCCACTCTCCATGGTTTTCCATCCAGCCCTGGAGCCAGATGGCCTGACCTATATGAACTGCTTCAAGAGTTTCCTTTGCCTTCTGACTTCAGGAGTGGGGAGGGGAGGTGAACAGCTGGGCCCGGGCATTGAGGCAAAGGATATGGTAGAGGGACCCATGCTGAATACGAGGGGAAAGGCCAAGGGGGAAATCTGGGCTAATGAGGTCCTGGAGCAGCCTCACTGGTATGTGGGGAAGGGGAGCAGAGCCACTCGATTGTAGAATGTGCACAACGGCTAAGCCGCGGATGGTGGAGGGCTGAGCTTTGCACCAGGCACTGGCGTGGTGCAGGCACACGCGGGCTGGCGGGGTTGTGCTGCTCACTGTGAACGCGGCAGGGAGCCTTCAACTGCGGCTCAGGTTCCTGAAGGCCTCAGGGTCTCAAACATCAGTAGTAACTGGGAGGGTAAAGATGCTGGGCTTGGGTTTGTTGCCTCTCCTACAGCAGTATCACGATGCCTCGTGAGATATTTCTGATACAATCTGACCATTTTCCAGATTATCCAGAAAGTTTATCTGAAAGTTTGGGGGGATATAGTAAATCCTAAATGTGTTCTGATTTCTGATAAATCTTTGAGGCAATGATGGAAAATCTTGCAATTTATTAAAAGCACCTTTGAAATGCATGAAAGTATCAGTTGCTCAGTCATGTCCAACTCTTTGCGACCCCATGGACTGTAGCCTGCCAGACTCCTCTGTGCATGGAATTCTCCAGGCAAGAATACTGGAGTGGGTTGCCACTTCCTCCTCCAGAGGATCTTCCCCATCCAGGGATCAAACCTGGGTCTCCCACATTTCAGGCAGATTCTTTACCGCTGAGCTGCCAGGGAAAACATGAACTATTATTAATTTAGCTTTAAATAAGGCTTACATGGGCTTCCAGGTGGTACTAGTGGTAAAGAACCCACCTGCCAATGCAGGAGACACAAGAGATGTGGGTTCGATCCCTGGGTCGGGAAGATCCCCAGGATCTTGGATCATGGCAACCCGCTCCAGTATTCTTGCCTGAGAAATCCCACGGACAGAGGAGCCTGGCAGGCTCCATGGGGTCCTGAAGAGTCGAATACAACTAAAGTGACTTAGCATGAATGCACAAAGCTTCCACAAGATTTGTAAACATACCTGCTATACCGAATGTACTTCAGTATGTTTGGTTGCATCCACACAGACAGAAGTTATCCAAAACATGGAAATTACTTCATCATATAGACTTGGACATCATAATGACAGTTAATAAAATGAAATTCTAATTATGTTTTCCTTTTCATTGCTAAGTTTTTCTTAAGGAAAAGAACTTTCAGAAGGTAAGCAAGAAAAACACTTGAGTGCCAGGAAATGAGAACATATTCAGCAAAATGAACACCTTGATATAAATGATACCCAAACAGTCTTTCCTGGCTTTCATGTGATCTATTATGAGAGATCTGACTGGCAGCTATTTCCACAATTAATTGATCCTGGAAAATTTGGCAAGCTTTACTCTTCTCCAGTTCAAGAATTGGACAACTGCTCACTTTGTAAGTATCAATATGATAATATCTATTAACTGTTTTAAAAGCTTTGAGAAAAGCATCTGTCAAATAAAATAAACAGTTATATAACTTATTATAGTAGTTGATTTCAAATATTTATATGTAAATATCGATGCCTATTCTAAGAAATATTTTATGAAATTCACAAAGCATGTCAGTATGTGAGTGCCATAATCTAACTGTGTGTCCTGGCTGCCTTCTGCTTGCCCCTCAGTATCCACGTTTTCCATCCAGCCCTGGAGCCAGGTGACCTGACCTATATGAACTGCTTCAAGAGTTTCGTTTGCCTTCTGACTTCAGGATGGATGTAGTCAACGGCAGTGGGAAGATCCACAGGTAGGTGGAGAAGGGAAGCAGGTACTTATTCTCTCAGCTTCTTTGCTGCTGCACAGGGATGCTCCGAACCTAACCAGAGGCCGTTAGTCTTTGTGCTTAGAGGTACTAACTGGTCATTGAGGTTGTGAACCCCAGGAAAACTCAGCATCATTTGTTACCTTCTATAATCTCTGGCTGCACATTGTGGACAGCCCTTTTTACTAAATCTCCTCCGATTATCCAATTCTACTTTTCCTTCTGATTCTTGCTGCTGCGGGGAGCGGCCTGAACCAAAAGGCTGGCTCTGGGAGCTGCCTTGATCCTCAAGGGTCTGTTCGCAGACATAGCTCTCTGTCCCGCCACCCCTCTGGCATTTATTGTCCAAGTTAAATCTTAACAGAACATTTAGTAAGCCTTGAATGCACACATGATGCAGATAGATAGCTTTGCACGACTGCCCTTAAGATAAATAGGATGGCTTTCTTATCCCTTGGCGCCATGAGAGAGCTCTGGTGATTGTTATCTTGAAGATGATGTACATGGGGAAGAATTTTCTTTGGGATGCCTCCTTCTTGGTTTAGTATAAATGAAGCTTAGAAGAATAAAGAATCATCGCTGACTGCAGCGATCCTCTCGACCCCATCTCTTCTGTGTCTTTATTTCTTAGCCTAAAGGAACGCCCTGGCGTTGCTCCTTGAAATCTTCCGGCGGCCGGCATGCCAGGGTATTGAATGATACAATGTAAAAGGTTAAGTGCCTTATTTGATGCACCCTGACATTTTCCTTTCTTGTAGCCAATTCGCTTTTCACCTTAATGCTTAAAGAACTCTTTATATTTAAAGTTGAATAATTTGGGTATTTCTAGTTGTGGAGTATATCTTAGTAAATTTGACTCAAATGAAATCTAGAGGCTTATCTTTTTTCCCCTATAGGTAATCACGTTTATTCCATCTTTTATAGTCTTCTGATCCATTTTTTGTGCACTTTACATTTGGGACACCAATTATCCTCATATTAAATCATTTCTATCCTCTATTTTGTGGACTTCGTATTTACTTTCATTCTTTTCTTTTTCAACTGCATGTACTGTAATCATCTTAAGCTTTTCTTTTAACTTGACTTTCAATGATGCCTTTTCTATTTCTTGCTATTTGTATTATACTTCAGTATACTAATTCTCTAATGCTGTTGTTTGGACCCTCAATTTATAAGTCTAATGCTCTCCTTACATCTTTTTCTTTTGTTTATGTTCATTCTCTTTTCCATGAGGTCTTATTTTTAATTAATTAATATGTATACAATTCCTTCCTTTCCTCTCTCTCTCTTTCATGAAAATGAGAGGTTTTCATGCCGGGGAGTTTCCTTTCCTGCCTCTAAAGATACTGCATACTTTCTGTTGTTCAGTCGCTAAGTCATGTCCCACTCTTTGGGACTCCATGGACTGCAACACGATAGGCTTCCCTGTTTTTCGCTATCACTATCACATACCCCTGGGCCTTTGTTAAGAGCAGCCTGGAGCCACAGAAACTGGGGCTTGACTGTAAAATTAAAAAATTATACATAGGATAAAGACTCAATAAAGAAAGAACACTAGGGTGAAAGTGTACGCTTTTTTCTTTCTCCTCTCTTCTCTGGTTTAAAAAATATGCCCCACCCTCCCCCCAGGTATAACTCATTTTAGGGTTTGAAACATTGTAAAAGTGAGAAGTTTGATTTTCTGGGATGACCTCAGCTGCTATGACAAATGATGAGAATTGAGGAATAATCCCTGTGAGATCTGTATGACATGTACATGCTTCGGATTTTAATCTTGTCAGTTGAAAATGGCTTTTAAAAACAAACCAAAAGGGAATTCCCTGCCTGGTGGCCCAGTGTTAAGACTTGATGCTTTCACTGCTGTGGGCCAGGGTTCAGTCCTTAGTTGGGGAACTAAGATCCTGCAAGCCATGGCGGACAGCCATAGATAGAGAAATAAATACCAAAGGGAAGTCAAAGGAATGTAGTTTAGTAGGAAATGTAAAAACATAATCTGCCTTGGGTGTAATAACTTCTTAAAAGGTCAGACTGTCCTGCGTGATTAGTGAGGCGTCTCAGAACACATCCCACATATTACAGTGGGCCTTCCCTCTTCTGAAAGGAAGGCCCATCAGCAGAAAGCTATGAACTTGTCCCCAAACTTACTGGACCAATTTGTCACTAGTCATTGGAATAAATATTTCCCAAGCTGCCTAGAAATGCAGAGTTCTATTGTTTAAAGAAATCTGTGATCTTTGTTCTACAGTGAAGACTTTCGTCAATTCTGATTTAGAGACATCTGGAGGTTAAGCTTGACACTTAACTGCAAGAGAAAGACAAGGAGAAGTACAAAAAGTTACAAGTAAAGTCTTTTCTGTCAGAGTCAATTGGGTATGAAAAGCTTGGAATTCATAAATAGTCTAAAATTGTTCATGGGGCGATATGTCATGAGGGAATTAAATGATGATGGAAGTCTATAGGTTCAGAAACAAAAAACATAGGAGCAAATGACCCCTGGCTCCTGGGAAGGAGCAGAGCGTCATGGGAAAGAGGACCAGTTCAGAGGTCAGGGTCCCATTTTGCCATCTATTGTCTTGGGCAAGTTATCTAATTATAAGTCTCTGTTTCCTCATCTGTAAAGTGCAGATCATAATCTAACTATTCATACATTTATTACAAAGGTTAAATAGGATAATATATGTAAAGTGCCTGAATTAGAATAAGTACCCCATAAATGTTAATTGATGTTATTGTTGTTATTATTTTTCCCTGAAGACTAGAGTTCACATTACTTTTGCTCATATTTCTTGCAAGGAACAGTCTAGCAATTTCTTACATCTTGCTCTTTCCGTATTTTTTTCCTCTTGGATATATGTGGTCATAACTCTGAAGAAGACAGGTTTTTGTTTTGTTTTATATCTCCCTGTCCCCATTGTTTCATAAATGTTGCTAGATTTTCCTTTGAGAAATTACCTCTGTCCTACTCTGAGACTTTGTACGGTAAAGCTGTCCTGGCTTCCAACTCCAGGCTGTCTAGTGAATCAGACCATTTCAAATAGACTGATTGACTCAGGAGTGAGTAGATGACCCAAGTCAGGCTGATGAGATTCAGTCCTGAGGTTTTTGCTAGATCTCTTAGGAAGGTGAGAACTGCTAACCCACAGGGTATAAATCTGGAGATACCAGTGGTCATCATAGGGAACAGGCCGCCTGAGAATGGAGCCGACACAGAGGAACACATAACCGAGAGATGGAGTGGTTTCCTAAAGGTATGAGTACCTGGGTTCAGCTGTAACTAAACACACACACACACACACACTTCACAATTTTATAAGCCAAATAAAATCTTTTTCTTGCCTAAGTCAGTTTGGATTGAGTTTCTGTCATTGCAGCTGGAGTCCTGCCAAATCCCAGAGAGAAATCAGAAGTAAGCAGTATGATCCAATCGCTCATTTTTGTATTTTTTCCCCACATTTTCCTCTTCTCTTGTATTCAGTGCCTTTAGGCTGTCTTCTTCATTTTTTTCATGGGAAATAATCTGATAATGTTTGTCCTTGATGCTGCAGGGTGAATTTCTGTCATTATGTTATTTTTTGTAGAATTGACATTTTAAGCTGTACATTTAGCCCTACAATGAATGGCTTTGATCCTGCTGTAGGAATTTAAATAAGAAGGTGTTTCCTGATCAAAAGAGATTTAAGAAATGTATCAACCAAATAACAATTTGTAAATCTTGTTTGAATTCTATTTAAAAAAACCAACAGTTTTAAAAAATAAACACTTTTTAAAAAAATTTCTATCTTTAGGAGATAACATGGAAATGTTTTTCGGTGAAAAGATACCTTTGAGATATGTTTCAGAATAATCTGGGAGGCAAGGGGTGGGAGGAGATGAAGTATAGCTGAAACAATATTTACTATAAATTAATAGTGGTCAAAACCCGATCATGGGTTGAGCATAGGGTTCATTGTATTCTCATAATTGTATGTGTTCAAAATTCTCCATAATAAAAGACTTTTAAAGAGTAATAAGTAGAAATGGCCAAGGCAGCTGTTCACTGCCCCCAGAATCTTTTTCCTTCTCCCTTAGGAAAAGAACCCCTCTGTTGTTGAGGATGCAATGTAACTGTCCAGATTTTTTTTTTTTTTCAATTTTAATCATTTTTATTTTTCTAGTCTCCCTTGTAGATGTGAGTAACCAATGAATGGAAAGCAGATAGAACTCATTAGGTGTGTTTTCTAGGAATACTCTTTAAAGGTGCTGCTTCAATTAGTTCTTTCTCAAAGAACTGAGAAAGGTACTGACAGTTATTTTGCATCACAGGAAAACTTCACATCAGAATGCATGATGCCATGGGGACGGTGGCGTGGAAAAGATAGACAGAACTTGGGTCCGTGATGACTGTGTAGCTGCCACACCAGCCCCGGGCAACTTTTCCTCTTTTTTTCAGAGAATTAAACTCTCTCTCTTTTTTTTTAATTTGCATTTGCCCTTACAGAGTTTGTTAACTCCACGAAAGAAGAGAGGATCTCTCAGTCTTATAGCTCACAAACTTGGCTGCTTTTTGGAAGTACCTGGTGAGCTTTGCTTTTAAAAATGTTAAGATTTGGACCCCACTTACAGTGTCCGAATTCATTGATTTAGGGTACAGCTTGGGCCCTGGAATTTGTAAAAGCTGCCCTGGTGATTCTAATGTGCGGCTAATTTGGTGACCCAGTGCTGAAGCTCGCGATTTGATCCCGAGCACTGGGCCCTGGCTTGTGACGGTCAGGATTCGGTGACCGACTGAGATCACTTTGTTACAAGGCGGAGTCGGAGTGCTAAGTGTGTTGGTAGCCTTCGGCGCCAGAGCCAATCCAGCCCCACCTTTTCCCCAGATCGGCCCGGGCCCCGCCCCCGGCCCCGCCCCCGGCCCCGCCCAGCTGTGTCCCGGGATAAACGCGGAAAAGCGTGAGCCCGCAGAGCAGCCTTCCGGGAGTGCGGCTGTGCGCCTGCGCGGCACCGAGTACGGGAGTGCGGCTGTGCGCCTGCGCGGCACCGAGTACCGGCGGGCAGTTTGAATTTCGCTCCCGGAGCCAGGTCTCGAGATCCTACGCTTCCGACCGAGATTGGGTGGGGGAGGGGGCGGCGTCTCGGCGCCTCGCGACCCCACTGCGTAGGCCCTTTCCTCCCGGACCCGCACGAGGTTAGAGTCTGGTGTTGAAGATCCCCGCTTCGGAAGCGGGCATTGTTTAGGCGGGGCGGGGGGCCGGGGCGGCGCGGGCCGGGAGGAGGAGTGGGCCTTAGCCGCGTTAGCTGGAGTGGAGGCTTTATATAGACCTTCTCACCCTCGGGCTTCCCTGCTGTCTCAGAGGGTAAATCGTCTACCCGCAATGTTGGAGACCCGGGTTCGATCCCTGCGTCAGGAAGATCTCCCGGAGAAGGGCATGGCAACCCTACTCCAGTATTCCTGCCTGGAGAATCCCATGGACTGGGGAGCCTGGTGGGCCATATATATAGTCCATGGGGTCGCAGAGAGTCGGACACGACTGAGCGACTTCACTTTCTTTTTTCACTTTCTTTCACCTCCCTTGGAGTGATTTTTTTTCCTTCCCCACCTTCCGCCTCCTTGTGGGCTTTGCTGTGCTCAGTCGTGGCCGACTCTTTGCGACCCCATAGAGGAGCCAGGCTTCTCTGTCCATGGGATTTTCCCGGCAAGAATCCTGGAGGGGGTTGCCATTTCCTCGTCCTGGGACCGCCTCCTTACCGACCCCAGTAGTAAAGCCCCCGTCCCCACAGCGCAGGAGAAATGCTTCCCTGGACCCGTTTCTTTGAACTTCCTGTGTTTTTCCTTAAGATTCTCGGGTATTTAAGTTTTCAAAGCAAATACTGATGTTGTCTTTATGTATAAATAGAACATTTGTTCCCCTGAATCTCTGAGGAAATGACAGTCTTGTCTTCTGTACCTTGCTTTGGGATGCACTGACTATAGAAAGCTCTAAGACAGGTCATTACTGGACATTGGTGGTGGTTGTTCGGTCACTAAGTCGTGTCTGACTCTTTGGGGCCCCATGGACAGCAGCATGCCAGGCTTCCCTGTCCTTCACTATCCCCCGGAGTTTGCTCAAACTCATGTCCATTGAGTCAGTGATGCCATCCAACCATCTCCGTCCTCTGTCACATCTCCTTCTCCTCCTGCCTTCAGTCTTTCCCAGCATCAGGGTCTTTTCTAGTGAGTCAACTCTCCGAATCAGGTAGCCAAAGTATTGGAACTTCAGCATCAGTCCCTCCAATGAATATTCAGGATTGATTTCCTTTAGGATTGACTGGTTTGATCTCCTTGATTAGAAACTGAATTTTGTAGAATTGAAAGATATTGCTCACGAGTTTTTTACTTTGTTTTCCAGGAGACGTGACTTACTGGATATTTACCATTGCATTTTGAAAGTGAACAGAAATTTGTTTTTTGTTTTGTAAATGTGTTTATATTTTTTTTCTTCAGAGGCTTAAAGGATGGCCTCAGATCTGGAACAGTTATGCTCTCATATTAATGAAAAGATTGGCAATATTAAAAAAACTCTGTCATTGAGAAATTGTGGTAAGTAAAACAGATTCCACTGACTTTGTACATTCAAAATACATTTTGATTATTGTTCCACTTTGATATCTTATGCCTGGATAAGTGAATGTATCTTAGGTAATTTTCAGTTTTGAATAGTGATTTTTTAAGGCAATCTGCTATCCATATTTTGAATATTGCAGAGGATACTAAAATGTAAATTACATTGAACAATGAACTAGCTACTAATTACATATATTTATTTATTTATATATGTTTTTCTGAGACGCAAGGCTGAGTAGTAAGATTTGAAGGTTATGTTGAGTTTCTGATTCTAGAGCTAAGCAGAGGTAATAAAAGATAAGGAAAAAACGAGAAGTGGAAAACACTCACAGAGATAGAAGTAGCCCATAACTCATCTTGCAGACTGCTTTGATAAGGAAGCTTATCCATATTATCAATATATATCACTAGGAAACAACTAATTGAAAATGAAATCAATTTTTTAAGCATCCAGAAACTTGGAGGTTGTGACCATCTTCCAAATAGTTTGTTCAAAGTGCTGCAGTAGAAGTGCAGACAAATAGGGAATCCTGGAAAAATATTGTTTACAGAAATGATTTGCTCTCCAGCCTTATCTAGGAGAACTCAAGATTTATTGATAGGCAGAATTCCATCTGCAGGGGAGATCCTGTTGAGCTTTTATTGTAGTTTATATTTTGAATGGATAATTTTTAAAAATTAAATTATACTGTTGGAATGTCCTTTCAAATTATACATGTCCTTCTGAGACTTGGATATTCTCCATCCCTTGTCGAGAACCACTAATAAAGAGACTCATCCAGTTTACAGTTGGTGGCTATGTATTCTGTAGAAAGTTAAAGCTGAAGCACCTGTGGGTTCTTCTGTAGCCTCCAGTCTCATATGAGGAAACTGAGGCTCAGAATTCAGGCGACTTGCCCAGGTCCTCCCGCTTATCAGTGGTCAGTTGGGACTACAGCTTTTGTGTCCTGATTCCTAGTATACTACTTGTCTATTTCTATGCCATTTTTATTGAATAATCTAAAAAGGACATTTAAATCTTTAATAAGTAGTCTTCTTTAGATTTTCTTTCTGAGAGCATGATTACTCTTGGATAAATATAACTTAGAGATTATAAAACTATCAAACCTTGAATTCAAATGGCCCCACTGAAGCATGAGGCCTGGCAGAAGCAGTCTGACCTGTTAGGTTACTGTATGCTGGGTAACTGTCGTTTGTACGTGGGGAGAATAATTTGTCTGTTCGGTTCCGTAGCCTATTTAGGAAAGCCCAGTAATATGTTTGCCACTTTGGCTGCTGTAATTTCCTACATCACTACTATCAAAAGTAGTGAATTTACTCAGTGAACTTATTTTACTGCAAATCAGCAAACAAGGCCCGAAAATTTAGGTGACTAGGTTATTTGAGATACCAGTATATCCAACTAACTGTTTCACCCCCTGAAATTAGTCTCAGCAGAAACATCAATACTCTCATTTATTTTTTATTTCTTTTAGCTGTCACATGCAGTCCCCAGTGCTTTATTAGAATGTCGATGCGTAACAGTTTGCCTTTACTGAGTGCTTTACTAGGTTGCAAGCAGAGTGCCCACCCTCTTATATGTACTTTGCTGCTTCTCAGTCATCCTCTGAGGGCAAGTGCTGGTGTCTCTGACTGCAGGCCCGGAACCTCTAGCCATTTCACTCTGCATCTGTAATCTATAGATGTGGTCAAATTTTGTTTTTCACTTTTGCGCATTTCATGATTTGGTTGTTAGAGGAGAAGATGGAAAATATTTGGTTATGAGGATGGTTTTCCCTTTTGTGCTTCTGAGGTGCCCTGAAAAATTCTTTTTTTTTTTTTTTAACCTCTTTTATTTATAGGGAGGAAGGTTCTCTGGTTTTCCCATCCTTGTATCTGTGAAGCTGGAGAGAGGGGCCCAGCGGTGGGGTTGGGAACTTGAGAGCAGGCAACTTTACCCTGCCTCCCCCAGACACTTGCAGGCCAACCCAGAATGTAAGGTCATCTTCCTGGCCATTGATGACAATTTTTCAGGTTTACACATTCACAGGATATATCCCATGAAGAGGGTCCTGGCCTCCTTTGGGATTCTCACTTCAGCATCCTGTGCTTTGAAGTCCCAAAGCCATGACTGTTATCCCCATTAAAACCAAATATATTAGGTTGCTGAGGTTGACAGCCTCCTCTCTCCAGCATTTCTCTGCACCTCAAGTACCCCTTCTGCGCGCCCCCCGCCCGTCCCAATTAGGGCTACTGCAGCATCAGTTCATACATCCTGCCTGGTCTGTGATTCTTTCTTCAAGTTGAAACCCTTGGAGATTTACCTTTTTTCTCCTAAGAGCTCAACTATGCATGCAAAAGGGTGTTTATTTTATCTAGCATTTCTAAGTGCCTTATTCAGTTCAGTTCAGTCGCTCAGTCGTGTCCGACTCTTTGCGACCCCATGAATCGCAGCACGCCAGGCCTCCCTGTCCATCACCAACTCCCAGAGTTGACTCAAACTCGTGCCCATCGAGTTGGTGTGGCCATCCAGCCATCTCATCCTCTGTCTTTATTGTAGTGGAAGAATTTTCCAAAAACAAAAGATTCAGGGGATACCGTGTATTTACCTCCTCCTTCCTTTTTTTTCATATTACTTAGTAACGACTTAGTAACGAGTTCTTAAGATTATTCATGGAGACAAGTCCCAGGGGCTGAAACATAGTTCTTTCTTCACCCTCAGTGTCCCTTTATGGTAAAGCCCTGTTCCAAGAGTTCCATTGGCTACATGTAGGTTTTATGGTTTTCTGTACATTTTAGTTTCCATTTTATCTTTTGTTTATTAATAGGGCAAGAACCTACCTTGAAGACCATTTTAAATAAAATAGGAGATGAGATCATTGTAGTAAATGAACTTCTAAATAAATTGGAATTGGAAATTCAGTATCAAGAACAAACCAACAGCTCCCTCAAGGTAATGGTTTTTCTAGTGATGAAACAAAATAAAAAAGGCAGTTAATATAAACACCTAATCACCAGAAAATTCTTAAGGATTCTTTATGTTTATAATGTTGTTAACCGTGATTATTAACAGTAAAGAGTACTATTTGTCTTTTATTTTCCCAGTGTAAAGGACTCCAGAGTCCCAGAGGTATTTCTTTCTCCATGCTGGTAGCCAATTTATTTACTAAAGAGGGAATATTTCCTAAATAATTCTTGGGAGGTTTAATTTAAATAAATGATCTCCTGGGAGTGTGGTGTGCAGGATTGCCTGCCCTGGGTTGAGGAGACATGGTTTGCCACCATGGTTCTCCCAGCACGTCCTGCCACCCTAAGAAAGTCATTTTTCCTCTTCCAGTCTTAGTGCCCTTAATTGAAAAGTAGTGGGTCATACTGAAGTATTTCTTGGGTCCCTTCTATTCTGCATTTCTTTTCTATTTCTACAGATTGTAATGTAAGGATTCTCAGGTAAAAAAATCCACTTGAGCCTCATTCACATGCACGTTTTGTTCTGAATAAGCCTTCACCTAATAAAAATGCTTCTGATAGGATGGGAAAAGAGTCTGTACCATAATTACCTCATGCTCTTAGAGCCACTGATATGTTCAATGGGATTGAACAAGGTCGCCTCTATAGTCCTTCTCAAGCCTTATAATCCTCAGTGTCTATAAAGATTTTTCAGCTGTAGGACTGAACATGATTATGCCTATCCTGCCGTTGGTTGAATTGAGATCAGTATCTCTGAACATCATCCAGGTCTTTAAAAGAAAGATGTCATACAAATTCAAAACAGAAACCAATAATGGTTACATTTCTACCTTGCCCAGTAATGCCCAGGGTTAGGTGTGGGTTTAGAGAAGGTCCAACTCAGGATTAAAGCCTATTTGCAATTTTTGTTTACATGATGACCGAACATCAGATGACAAGGATCCAAAGGTACAGAGTGTTTTTTCTTATTAAATTTCCATGAGTTCATAACCTCAAATTCTTGGGAAAGTTAAATAAAGACAACACAAAATGAAGGCAGTTACGATCAAGTAGAAATTTTCATTAAGCTAGAATATACAAAAGCCTTCCTAAGCAATATCTCGTCCTTGCATTCCAGGAACGTATTATCATTTGGTGCTGGGGAATGCTTGCTAAGTCAACAAAAGCACTTTTACCAGAATGACAAACATAAATCTTTCATATGCTTTTTTAGCTGCTTCCCAAGGTTGAAGTATTTTAGAAAGACATAAATGTCAACCCTGCCTGTTGTAATGTTATTCTAGCAATTGTTCTCTGAACAAATCCAGTAGAGAAAAATAATGTATCACCATCCCAAGTCAGCTCTAGAAACCAAAGGGCTCCTTTTAAATATTGCCGAGTTCAGTGCTTTTTGACCCCTTCTGCTCGCTGAGCACTCAGCCTCATTGTAACTGTACTCAGTCTTTCCTGCTCTTTTTAACATGTTAAAACACACACAGGCAGGACAGTGCTTATGTGTGACCTTTTTTTCTTTTTCTTTTTTAAAAGGAACTCTTTGAAGCTCTCGAAGAAGATTATAAAGATGTGGAGCATCTCAAAGAAAACATCCCTCCCCATTTGCCTCAAGTAACAGTTACCCAGAATTTGTAAGTGTCTTTATAATTATTTTTAGTCTCTGGATTTATAAAACTATTAAAACAAGCATTTTAGATCTTTTTGCTTTTCGATATACTTGCAGTTTTGTTAGTGATTATCCAGTGTTGTTTTGTTTTTTTGGACTTAGATGAGAAAAAATCTTTCCCCCATCTTTACCAGTTTTCTTATCCCACTGTTGCTGGGGAAAATGTGCTGCCTCTTTCCCAAGGATCAGTTCCTCAGAGCAGAGTTTGTAAACATTGGCTCTGTTGACATGTGAGGTCAGATAGTTCTTTTTTGTAAAAATAGCATATTTAGCAGCATCCCTGCTCTCTTCCAATTGAGCTCTCCTGTACCCTCCTCCCACCGGCACCCTCCACCCTCTGGTGACAATGAAAAATGCCTTCAGACATTGAGGGGGTGGAAAATCTCCCCTGACTCTTGAGAAACCCTGCCTTAGGGTAAAAATAAACTTAATGAGCCTTCTATCTTAAAAATAGCTCAAGGAACAAAGGCTTAGCTCTATTTTTACCCGGAAACTCCTGTCCTGCCTCTCTGCTCACTGCTAGTAGATGTTCCTGCCTGCCCTTTCTCCTGAAGCCCCTAAAACTTAGCTTTTGGCTGTTAATTACCACCATACTTGTGGAAATGATTGCTTGAAGGTCACAAAGAGGTACAAACAATTACCTCTTCAGCCCTGATTCTTTTCTGATTTTATTTTGCTGCTCATCTTTTTGAAATGATGCTGTCTGCACCACCACTGGGCTTTCTTAGTTGTCATCCTACATCTTTGACCAGGCTGCACCCTTTTTCTCTGCCCTCCTTTAAGTTACAAGTGTCTCCTAAGACACTGTTACTTAACACCATTATTAATGCTCTCATGTCCAACTCCAGCCTTGACATGGCCCCTGGTTCAGCTGTTTGAACTGCTTGCTGGGAGTCTCACGGATGAGCTGTGCTCTCCTCCAGGTTTGCTTGCGTGTGTGAGACTAAACTGGCTATCTCCTTGTTACCTACTCATCACCTAGACAGGACACTGGCATCTTCAACTTCTCTCTCTGTCTTGTAGCCACTTGGCCTCTGCGCGGTTTTGTCTGCCTCTGCCCTCCCTCTCATTGTCTGGCTCCATGAGATCTTTCATCATCTTTTGTCTTTATGATTTGGGAGTTACTTGTGTTTCGTCTTTCCAGTATTTCTCCACTGCCATCTCTCCAGTCCTCTGCCACCAATATTGTATTTCTTTTTTAAATTTTATTGATGTATAGTTGATTTACAAAATTGTATTTCTAAAAGGGGCTCCCCTTGTGTACCATGACTAAACTATTTTAACTTTTGAAATGGATCATATATACAGAAAAGTAATTGAAGTATTATTAGTGCAAATTAAAGGAGAATAATAAACATCAGTGAATCTACCAGTCAGATTAAGAAATAGGACACTGCCAGTACCTACAACACTTCTTCTGTTGCAGATCCTCTTTCTATCAAAGACGTAATCATCCTGGCATTTGTGATAATCACAGTTTTACAAACAATATACTGCTTAAATTTGAAAACTAAAAGGAAAGCACAAATCTTGCTGTGTAGGAAAGGAGCCATGTTGCTGCTGATTCTTGAAGGTCTCCAGGAAATAAGCTCAACAGAGTCCCTGGCGTGCCAGGGTACCTTGGAATTTCCCTCCAAGAAGAGAAAATTAGGGAGTTCCTTGGCAGTCCAGTGGTTAGGACTTAGTGCTTTCACTGCCGTGGATCAGGTTCAATCCCTGGTCAGGGAACTAAGACCCCACAAGCTGAGCGGTGTGGCCAAAAAAAAAGGAAGAGAAAATTAGTGGGCAGGGTCATGAATGAATGGATGAACAAAGGTCATCTTGTGATATCTGCCAGGTCTATTGGGCTGGACATTGGACACCCAGCAAGAATATGGCCCAAGGAGTAGAGGGGGGATTTTCTTCTAAACTCACTAAGGCCTAACCTCAGCTTTCAGGGCCAGGTCACAGCAGAACCTTTGTATAGGTAGAAAAGGTTATATTTAGCTGATACACACAGCAGGACAGCCTGAGAACAGGCAAGTACAGGTAAGACTCAACCAGGCTCACCGTGGAGCCTTGGGTCAGGATTCATGTAAGGATGAAGTTACAGGCATTGGGCATCTTCATCTTCTCAGCCTGTCACGCGGTCGTCTCCTCCTTACACCGCCTCCATCAGGCCTCGCTGTCTGTGTCTGCTACTCAGCTGTCACCTTGGGGTCTCACCTCCCTGTCCTTGGATTCCCTTTGGATACTCCTGGGTTGGATCATTTCTTTCCTGTATCCCCTTTTCTGTTTGGAGAAGTCAAGCCAACCTGACTTGCTGCTGGCATGGGGGTTTCTTCTTCCCTGGCAGTTAAACAGCCTAGAAGCTATAGTCTATTCCTGGACTCTGTTTGCTAATGCAGAAGGAGCTGTATTAGGCTTCTCACCCACACCAAAAAATGGAGCAGGACTGACCCTAGGGTACCCACGTTCATTGCTGGCAACTGAAATGAGTCTGTAGCAGGTGGGACTTATATTAGCAACCAATGGGGTAAATTAGAAAGAAGTATAAGATGATTGATGTTTCCACATCCAGAAATAGGGAAATCAGAAAGAGAAGTTGTTTAGAGGTTAAATTCAGCTTCACATGCTGACTTTGAGGAGCCAGTGAGATAACAGATGAAGATGTTTGGTACGTGTATTATTTGCACCATGTTTTGGGTGTATAAATAACTTAATTATGTTACTGAAGATTTTGGAACTTAATTTTTCAGTCTTCTCTCCACTATTCAAAAAAGAACTTTTTTTTGGCTGCACCATGGGGCATGTGGGATCCTAGTTCCCTGAGCAGGGATTGAACCCGTGCCCCTTCATTTGAAGCTTTTGAAGTCTTAACCACTGGACCACTGGAGAAATCCCTTCACTATTCAAATCTTCATAAGCATTAGCAGTAGGGATAGAAAACAAAACCCTTGCCTATAAAATTATAACAAGATGGAAAAATTATAAGATCATGTGCTTAATACTGGTCATTTTCAGTTGCAAAACCTCATACTATGCTGCAGAATTCTGACAATTGCTTGTACGCTGTGCATCTATTCTGTAGTGTTAATGGCTCAGATCTAGACCCTGAAGAACCGGTCAAAGTTGAGGAACCTGCACCCGCAAAGAAGCCTCCCAAAGAACAAAGAAGTATTAAAGAAATGCCATTTATAACTTCTGATGAGTTTAATGGCATTCCTGCGTAAGTATTTGAAATAAATTTTAACATTCAGCTCTTTAGTAATCCGCATACATGATTGTCATAAACCTTGAATATATTATTTGTAACATGCTGTGTTCCAGTATTGATCTTCTCTAAAATAGTTTTACATTATACTGCAGGAATCTTTAGTGGAAGATGCTTAAAATTTTGTTTTTTATTTAGGTGTAAAACCTAGTCATAGATCTAGAGATGGATCAGTTTGTGGCTGAGTCCTTTCAGGGTCATTTTATGATACAGATTTTTTTATCCAATTACATTTTAGAAGTATCCTCAGTTTTGCTACAGTTTTAAGGAAGGGGAGTGTGTTGTATAGATTTGGAAATTAGCACAGAGAGAGCTCTGTTTGGTTTCCATTTGCTCATTAACTTGTGCCACACACTTGTTTGAGTCTGCTGTATTCTGGGCTCTGGGTCACTGAGGAGAAGAATACAGGGGTGAATGGGACAGGATGCCTCCCCCCAATAAGGACTCCATTGCTCTTCATAGAAGATGTTAATGGGGAACCAATTATGGAAATCCATGTTTTTAAACTCATAATTCCAGGGCTTAATTTCACATCTTGGCTTTATATTGTTGCATTTCTTTTTATTTTCTTATACAAATAATGTTTGTTGTGAGACTGATAACTCATCTATAATTCCACCACTCAGACAAGATAGAGTATTTCCTTCTATATTTTAATTTCACCTACATAACAAGTTGTTTCTGATTGTTATCACAGCAGTATAGTTATGCTATGAATGTAATTTACTTTTTTTTTGTCATGCGCATTTTTCCATCATTAACTATCATCGAAAACTTAGATGTTAATAGTTGTATAATATTTTATAGTGTGGCTACTCTATAAGCTATTTAAGCATGACTTTATCAAATGTTTGGGTTGACTGTATTGTTATGAAGAATGGTACAGTGAAATTTCTTTTACACAGGTCTATTTTCTAATTCCTTTATTATTATTATTTCCTTGAGATAGAGTCCTAGGAGAAGATTCCCCGGGGCAAAGAGCATGGTTATCTTACTTGCCTGAGAATTGTCCATCCAGATTTTTATTTTTTTAGGTTTACAGAAAAATTGAGCAGATTGGACAGTGTTTTTATAACTGAAAACAGTTTCCCCTATTACTGACATCTTGCATTAGTGTGGTAAATTAGTTACTATTGATAAACCAGTCTAGATACTATTAACTAGAGATTAACTAAAGTCTGTAGTTTGAAGTAGGGTTCACTGTTTGTGTTGTGTAGTCTGTGGATTTTGTCAGATGTGTAATGTCATGTCTCCACCATTATGATATCATACAGAATAGTTTCACTGCCCTAAAAATACCCTGTGTTCCCTGCTTTCATCTCTCCCGCTGAGACCCTGGCAGCCACTCATCTTTTTATTGTCTCTATAGTTTTCCCTTTTCCAGAATGTCATACAGTTGGAATCATACACTGTTGCCTTTTTGGACTGGCTTCTTTCACTTAGTAATACACATTTAAGATTTCCCTAGTGTCTTTTTGTGACTTGATAGCTCATTTCTTTTTATCGCTGACTAATATGACTAATATTCCATTGTGTAGATGTAGTAGTTTGTTTATCCATTCATCTGTGGAGCAACATTTTGGTTACATCCAGTGTGGGGCAGTTATCACTAAAGCTGCTGTAAACGTTCCCGTGCAGGTTTTTGTGTGGACACGTCTTCAGCTCACTTGGGTAAATACCTAGGAGTGTGGTGGCTGGACCATATGGTAAAACTGTTTAGCTTTGTAAGAAACTCTGAAGCTGTCTTCCCTAAGTGGCGGTACCATTTTGCATTCCCAGCAGAATAAGAGTTCCGTTGCTCCGTATCCTTGCCTGCATTTAGTTTTGTCCACTGTTTGCTATTTTAGCTGTTCTCGTCAGTATAATGTACCTCATTGTTTTAATTTTCAGTTTCCTGACGACATATGATGTTGAGCATCTTTTCATATACATAGTTGCCCCTTGAAAAATATATGGCAGTTTCACAAATCTGAGACTCGGAGTGAGACTGACATTTTAGTTTTTTTGTTTTGGCCACTCAGTCATTTCCTTTGTTGACAGCTTTATGTGATTAGAATTGTTCGATGCTATTTGGTTTCCTAAATTGCTGTTGTTGCCAAGAACAAATGGCCGTGAGGAACAGTGCAGCAGAAAGGTCTTATGCTTTCTTGGGGACTTCCCTGGTGGTTCAGTGGTTAAGAGTCCACCTTGCCGTGCAGGGGATGCGGGTTCAACCCCTGATCGGGGAACTGCGGTCCGTTACACCTCAGAGCAACTAAGCCTGTGTGCCACGACTACTGAACCCACGTGCTGCAACTACAAAGTCTGCGTACCTCAGCCAAAGATCCCACATGACGCAATGAAGGTCCACCTGCTGCAGCTAAGAGCTGGTGCAGCCAAGTAAATACACAGATAAAAGAAAATGCTTCCTTGTAGGGAGGATATTGGAATAGTCACGGTAGAGTATTCGTTTTTAAACTAAGAGATTATTTAACGAATGAGAGAAGTTGGAAGGTTAGGATAAGAAGAATGTGTTCCAAGCATGGGCTTTGATTCATTTATTTTTAAAAAGTTGATACTGAGGTGCAATTTAAAGTGGAAAACACTGGCACTTGTTTTGAGGAAGTTAGAGGATAGTTCACATGGTTTAAAGCAGGGGTCGCAATCTCCAGGATCTAATGCCTGATGATCTGAGGTGGAGCTGATGTAATAATAATAGAAATAAAGTGCACAATGAATGTATTGCACTTGGATCACCCCCAAATCATCCCCCCCTACCCTGTCCAACCCGGTCTGTGGAAAAATTGTCTTCCATGAAACTGCTCCCTGGTGGCAAAAAGATTGGGGACTGCTAGTTTAAAGGAATTTCATTGTATTGAGCTGTGGCATCAACTGTTTGTGGAAACTGTGGTTAAAAAAATGAGTGGAGAAAATGAATTTAGAAAAGAGAATAATGAAAATGAATGGTTTTGGTCAATATGAATATTTATACATTTATACATTTAAACATTTATACATTATTTTATATTAAGAAACTTGCAATTAGAACACTGCCCCTTGGAGCAGAGGGGAAGGTCAGAGTTTAGTGAATCCACGATTTGTTGAAGGGAAAAGGGAAGCAGATCATGAAAACTTTGTTTTGGGTGTATACAGACCACTCAAAATCGAAGGTCTCCTATTCTTATATTTTAAGACTGTGATTGGCATCACTGACTCAATGGACTTGAGTTTGAGCAAACTCCAAGAGATAATGAAGGCCAAGAGATAATGAAGCAAACTCCAAGAGACTGGCATGCCACAGTCCATGGGGTCGTAAGAGTCAGACAGAACTCAGTGACTGAACAACAACAAGAAGACTGGTGACTGGGAGGACAGGCAGGAGGGAGACTGAATTGGAAGGATGGGCTTTAGAGTCAAAGAGACAACGCTTAATCTACCTGCCAATGCCGGAGACACAGGAGATGCAAGTTCAACCCCTTGGACGGGAAGATCCTTTGAAGCAGGACCCCAGTATTCTTACGGGCTTCCCTGGTGGCTCAGATGGTAAAAAATCCACCTGCAATGCAGGAGACCTGGGTTCAGTCCCTGGGTTGGGGGGATGCCCTGGAGAATGGAATGGCTATCCACTCCAATATTCTTGCCTGGAGAATTCCATGGACAGAGTATCCTGGTGGGTTATAGTCCGTGGGGTCACAAAGTGACTGAGTGACTTTCACATTCACTTTCAGACAGTACTTAAGGCCATTTGAGCATGAAACGAGTGAGGCTGTCCATTCTTCTCCTCTGCCAGGCAGCTGTGCAGCTTAACTTCCGGGCCCTCTGATCCCTTTGCAGCCCCTCCACCATCAATTCTTCTTTGTTGGCTCTTCATCTCTGTTGTCTTCTTTGTCATTTTCCCTTCCTCCTCCCTTTTTTTTTTTCCCCCTTTATTTCTCTGAGCAGATCTGTTTCTGCAGAAAACTGAAGTGGTATGAGTTAAATAATTTATTAATACTAAAATTTTTCTTCCCCTTGCTTACAAGCATTTTAAAATGTTTAAATAAACTGGTATATTGGAATTAATCCATTGGAATCAGAGTTTGGGATTAAATTGTTAATTTAAATTGTTAAATTGTTATAGTAATTCTGTAAGGAGCAGGGATAGAGATTTCTGCATCCAGAAATTTTTCAGTGGTTGAGACACATCTGGTTTATTTGAAAGTTGCTATAAAATTTTTTTCCAAAGAGTGCTGGTAGCTTGTATAAAGTAGCTTGACTGTATAAAGTCACCATATGTAAATATTTTTCTTCAAAGAAAACAATTTTGTATGATGATTCTTTTAAAAAATTAATCATTTTCTTTTTTTACAGGTACATGAAATCCCGCTTAACCTATTGTCACATTAATGATGTTATCAGAGAAATCAACAAGGCAGTTGTTAGTAAATATAAGATCCTACATCAGCCAAAAAAGTCTATGAGTTCTGTGACCAGAAATCTCTATCACAGATTTATTGATGAAGAAACGAAGGAAACCAAAGGTAAAATGAGAGTATATATATGTGTGTGTGTACGTGTCAGCTGTTTAGAGTGTAACTAAATCATGAGAAACAAAACTAATTCCAGAAAATTCTAACTCTAGAGAGGTAGTTCTCAACCAGGGGCAGTTTTCCCATCAGAGAATATTCTGCCATCTCTGGAGACAGTTTTGATGGTTACACCTGGGGTTGGGGGGTGTGCTCCTGGTACCTGGAGAGTAGAGACCAAGGGTGCTGCTGAAGCCCCCCATAGTGCGCAAGGCAGCTCCGACAGAAAAAGAATTATCTAGTCTAAGATTTCTGTAGTGCCGAGCCTCAGAAATACTCCGCTGGAGTCTCTTATGGAATGCTATCCAGTGTTTTCAGCATTAGACTAGTAGTAACAGCTGGTGATGCTGAGATAACACTTAGCATGCGGCCGAGTGTGCGCCAAGGGCTTTAGGCCTCACAGCATCACTCATCCGTAAGGATAGTACTCATCCTTACGAGTACTATTATTACTCCTATTTTACGGACTAGGAGGACTTCAGTTACTTGCCCCCAAGTCAATCAGTTAAGTGATCAAGTGATAAAGCTGTGGGTTTCTGGGTTACATTCTCTTAACCACTACCACATTGCTTCTTGAAAAGTGAATGGTTCAAAAGATACCAGCGGATAGCCAGTGATAAAATAAGCAAGGCTACACTGCTGAAATGCTACAGTAAACATTATGCAACTTCAGTTGAAAGAATAATGATTTTAGCAACAATACCAGTTCTCATTTTGGTTGAATGATGGTAGTCAAAATCATTAATGCCATTCATAGTCATAATGTAGTGTATTAAAGACTCATCTTGAAAGTTGTCCTAATAAAAATTAGCACTAATATCTTTACTTTCAGGTCATTATTTTGTAGTGGAAGCTGACATAAAGGAGTTCACAGCTTTGAAAGTCGACAAGAGGTTTCATGTGATACTGAATATTTTACGACACTGCCGGAGGCTATCAGAGGTCCGAGGGAAAGGGCTTACCCGATATGTTATAACGTAAAGTCCTTGTGAGCTTTCGAACCAGCTAACAGGGTTTAGAGGCTGTTCCTATAGTTTCCTTACATGTAATTTTTTAATATATAATTTTTTTAGCTTTTTCATTTTCTTTTTTTGTTTCTTCTAAAAATAAAACATGTATATTTTAAAATCCGCTACCTTACAGTAAGTACTTAATCACCTACCACGTGAGCCTCTGTTCTGGGCATCCAATGGAACTAAGAAATGTTCGTAATTAGTTTTCGTGTTCAGTGATAGTGCTGCCAGTCCCAGTAACAGAGATGCAGATAAAAGCCAAAGTTCAAGAAGAGAAGATCAAGGATAGCCAGGCTGTTTGGAATTAAAGGTCATTAGTGTCTAAATTCCACCCTATAGATTGATGATATTTCAGACTATAGTCAGAAGTTGGATTTGAGGGCAGCCCATTGATCCCTGGGTTGGGAAGATCCCCTGGAGAAAGGAAAGGCTACCCACTCCAGTATTCTGGCCTGGAGAATTCCATGGACTGTATAGTCCATGGGGTCACGACGAGTCGGACACAGCTGAGCAGCTTTCACTTTGTTTGCTTTCATCCATGTGGTTTTCTGCTTTCCCACATGTGGTTAAGGAACAGCTTACTTGAAATGCATTCAGTGTAAATCAGTCTGTAAACATCAACCTGTAATGAAAGTGTAATAAAAGTATATTGAGATGAAAAAGATGATAAAATAAGATGTGTGAGCAGATTGATAGTGGTCATGGAAAATGGGTGGTTGGATTGTAAGAATTAATGGAGTTTTACTTCCACACTTGGGGAGACTGTTAGTCTAATCTGTGTCTTAGGGTTCTCTAGAGAAACCAAATCAACAGGATATCTATCTATCTGTCTATGTGAAGTGAAGTGAAAGTCGCTCAGTCGTTTCCGACTCTTTGTGACCCCATGGACTATACAGTCCATGGAATTCTCCAGGCCAGAATACTGGAATGGGTAGCCTTTCCCTTCCCCAGGGGATCTTCCCAGCCCAGGAATCGAACCCAGGTCTCCCACATTGCAGCCGGATTCTTTACCAGCTGAGCCACAAGGGAAGCCCAAGAATACTGGTGTGGGTAGCCTATCCCTTCTCCAGCAGATCTTTCTGACCCAGGAACTGAATTAGGGTCTCCTGCATTGCAGGTGGATTCTTTACCAACTGAGCTATCAGGGAAGCCCTTAATACTGGAGTGGGTAGCTTATCCCTTCTCCAGTGGATCTTCCCAACCGTGGAATCGAACTGGGGTCTCCTGCCTGCATTGCAGGCAGATTCTTTACCAACTGAGCTATCTGTGTCTGTATCTGTATCTATCTCTCTATCCATCTATCTCTAGTGGAGATTTATCATGAGGAATTGGCTCATGTGATCATGGAGGCTGGGGGGCCCCCAGATCTGCTGTCTGCTAGCTGGAGGCCCGGAAAGCCAGTGATGTGATTCAGTTTGAGTGTGACAGCCTGAGAACCAGGGAAGCCAGGCCAGAGCAGATGAAATGAGAAATTGCAGCTCAGCAGTGAGGCAGGAAAATAAAAGAACACCTTCTTCCCTCCTTCCTCCACCTTTTGTTCTACTCAGATCCTTCCTGGATGGATGGGCAGACGCCCACCCCCACGGGGAGGGCAGTCTGTTTCATTGAGTCCACTGATCCAGTGCTCATCTCATCTTGAAACACGCTTATAGACACACCTAGAAATGATGTTTAATATGGGTGCCCTGTGGCCAGTTAATCCCCACAGCCTATGTCTGTGCCATCTGCTTGGCAGGCTGATCCTTGCAGCTGAGAAAAAAGTGGCCTGGTTAACACTCACTGTGATGACCCCAGAATACGTTATGGACGCTGCTTATTTATTGTTATTCTTTTTTTCTCCCTGATTTAAATGCAGGTATGTTTAATTTTGACTAGACGGACCTTTGTTGGGAAAGTAATGTCTCTGTCTAGGTTGGTCATAAAACTTATCTAGTCAAAGCTATGGTTTTTCCAGTAGTCATGTATGTATGTGAGAGTTGGACTATAAAGAAAGCTGAGTGCCGAAAAATTGATGCTTTTGAACCATGGTGTTGGAAAAGACCTGAGAGTCCTTTTAACTGCAAGGAGATCCAACCAGTCCATCCTAAAGGAAATCAGTCCTGAATATTCACTGGAAGGGCTGATACTGAAGCTGAAGCTCCAATATGGCCACCTGATGCGAAGAAGTGACTCATTGGAAAAGACCCTGATGCTGGGAAAGAGTGAAGGCAGGAGGAGAAGGGGATGACAGAGGATGAGATGGTTAGATGGCATCACTGATTCGATGGACAGGAGTTTGAGCAAGCTCCAGGAGTTGGTGATGGACAGGGAAGGCTGGCGTGCTGCAGTTCATGGGGTCACAAAGAGTCGGACACAACTGAGTGATTAGAACATTATTTTCAAGCAAAATGACAGACTTGTTCTACTTACTTACTTTTGAAAATAACATTTTGTTAAAATCCAGTTTTGAAAGGACTTTGTGGTTCTGGCCTCTTTGCCCTCAGACCCGTTCCTTGCCCTTTCTTTGCCCCCCGTCTTCTGCAGTAGCATCAGTAGCTCACAGCCCAGAAGCACGCGTGCTGTCCAGTGCCCCTGTAGCATGGCCCTCTTAGAACTTTATGCCCTGAACCTCATGTCATAGCTTTCTGCTGCAGGTCCCACAGCCTGGAGGGGAACAAATTCCAGCTGACTGTCTCCAGCTGAATTCCACAAGCCTGATGCCCAGTTTACCACCTCCTAGTTCTACCAGCCTGGTGAGTCCTAGGTAGGAGAAGGGCTCACAATAGTGACCCAAGACCTCACTCTGTCTTCTTTGTTGAGATACGCATTTTTTAAAACATTTTATTTTGTTTTGGGATATAGCCAATTAACAGGCTTCCTTGGTGGCTCAGATGGTAAAGAATCCATCTGCAATGCGGGAGACCCAGGTTTGATCTCTGGGTCTGGAAGATCCTCTGGAGAAGGGAATGGCTACCCACTCCTGTATTCTTGCCTGGAGAATCCCATGGACAGAGGATCCTGGCAGGCTACAGTCCATGGGGGTCACAAAGAGTCAGATATGACTGAGCGACTAATACATACATACATAGCCAATTACCAAACAGTGTTGTGATAGTTTCACGTGAGCAGCAAAGGGACTCAGCCATACATATACAGGTACCCATTCTCCCCCAAACTCCCCTCCCATCCAGGCCACACAACATTAAGCAGAGTTCCATGTGCTATACAATAGGTCCTTATTGGTTATCCATTTAAATACAGCAGTGTGTACATGTCCATCCAAAACTCCCTAACTATCCCCTCCATTCTTCCCCCCCAGCAACGATAAGTTCATTCTCTAAGTTTGTGAGTCTCTTTCTGTTATATAAGTTCATTTATATCATTTCTTTTTAAATTCCACATATAAAGGATGCCATATGATATTTCTCCTTCTGTGTCTGACTTCACTCAGTATGACAAACTCTAGGTCCATTCATGTTGCTGAGAAAAGCATTTCATTCTTTTTTAATGGCTAATATTCCATTGTGCATTTGTAGCACATCTTCTTTACCATTCATCCACCCATGGACATTTAGGTTGCTTGCATGTCTTCACCATTGTAAACAGTGCAATAATGAACATTGAGGTGCATGAATCCTTTCACATCATGTTTTTCTCTGGATATATGTCCAGGAGTGGGGTTGCAGGGTCATGTGGTAGCTCTATTTTTAGTTTTTTAAAGGAACCTCCATACTATTCTCCAGGCTTCCCAGGGGGTGCTAGTGGTAAAGAACCCGCTTGCCAATGCAGGAGACATTACAGACACAGGTTCAATCCCTGGGTCAGGAAGATCCCCTGGAGAAGGGAATTGCAACCCACTCCAGTATTCTTGCCTGGAGAATCCCATGGACGGAGGAGCCTGGCTGGCTACAGTCCATGGGGTCTGAAAGAATTGGACATGACTGAGCAACTTAGCATGCACGCACATACTATTCTCCATGGTGGTTGTACCAATTTACATTCCCACCAACACTGTAAGAGGGTTCCCTTCTCTCCACACCCTCTGCAGTGTTTATTGTTTGTGGATTTTTGATAATGGCCATTCTGGTTGTTGTAAGGTGATAATCTTGTTATTTTGATTTGCATTTCTCTAATGATTAGCAATGTTGAGCATCTTTTCATGTGCCTCTTGGCCATCTGTATGTCTTCTTTGGAAAAATGTCTATTTAGGTCTTCTGCCCATTTGTTGATTGGGTTGTTTTGAGGCTATTAAGGGTCATGAGCTGTTTGTAAATTTTGTGATTTACAAATTTTTATGTGATGAAATCTTTAATCTGTTCCTTCATAGGTTCTGTGTGCTAGAAAAGTAGGTTATTTGTAAATTGAAACATTTTTCCCAGGTAACACGGGCTAGCTAAAAGTGGTCATGCTAGATCACCACCTCGGTCTTGTTTTACCTCTCCTAAGGACCCCCTGTCCCTTTTCACCTCTCCTGAGAATACCTTATCCCCTTTTACATTTCTTAACTGTGTCGGTGTCCCCTCAAATTGGCCTCATCCAGTTTGAATGTCTGGATGTGGATCTTGTGTCTGTCCTACGTTCTAGTTACAAAGGGGAAATGTAACTTTAAATGAAGAGATCTGACTGTCACTCCTTGTGGCAGGTTGTATTTTCCAGAATGGATGGATGATGGGAGAATTCCATACTCCATTCCATGCGCTCTTTCAGTGTGATGTCAACATTCTTCCAGCAGGAGGCAGGAGCTTTGTTCCCTCTCTCTGAATCTGGAGATATATTTGTAACTGCTTCAGCCAATAAAATTTGAGAGGAATGCCACTGCCTGATTTCCAAGCTAGCTATTAAAGAGAGTATGAATTCCATCTGGTCTCTTCCTTGGGATGCTTGCCTTTGGAACCCTGTCACCATGTTGCAAGAAAACCCAGACTACATGGAGAGATCGCATTAACTGCCACTGACTACCAGTCACGTGAGCAAATTATTCCAGCCCCCAGCCTTTAAGTGTTCTTGCTGAAGTCCCAGACATCCAGGAATAGAGACAGCTTGTCCCTGTTGTGCTCTGAATTCAGGACCTGCAGAAATCATGAAAAATAAATGATTATAGTAGTTTAAATACACTACATTTTTGCATAATTTATCATACAATGAGAGATAATGAAAACAGCCTTAAACCTTGCGTCACCAATAATGGGACATCCTGACACTATCTGCCTCCTAATGTAACACAATATGAAATAGACAGCACTGCCTATGAAATACTGTCAAAAACATTCAACTCGAATCTCATGGAAGACTTTAGTTCTGTCATTTTTATAGGAAGCACAAGGGATAGAGAAACAAGTTAAAAGTCGTCATGAAGAAATAATCAGACAAATCCAGATATAAGTAAACTGGTCTCATAAAAACAAGTCAATAATAGAAAGAAAAAAAAAAGGGATCCAGTTCTAGATTAAAAGAGCCTAAGATTATAGTCAACATAAACCATGAACCTTGATTCCTTTTGAAGAAAAAGATATAGGGACAGTATGGAAACTTAAGTTGTATATTGGATGCTGTGAAAGAACCAGTATCTGTTTTCTTAGGTATGATAATAGTCTTGTGGCTATGTAGGAGAATATCCCTATTTTCTGCAGGTGTGTCTGAGCTATTTTGGGATAATACAATATGTTTTTAAATGGCCAATCAATATAATTGGGTACATCAATACATAGAGGATACATGGCCAAGTGTTAATAATTGTTCAATCTGATAGAATAGCATTCCACTATAATATTCTTTCTAATTTTATGTGTCAACCTTTTTTTCCTAATAAAATTTAGAATACTTGTGAAACAAACACTGATTAGATATTTACATTTCATGAAAACACAGAACTTGTGGGCTGGTGACTTGAAGCTGGGAAGGAAGGCTTGTTAGTGATCCTTGTGAAATTCAGGTTCCTGTATCCATGCTTCCTAGCACTGCTCACTGAGCCTAGACTGGGTGTTTGAATTTGATGGATTAGATGAAATTTCTTGAGTTATGCTGAATGTAAACATGATTATGTTTACACATGAAGCAATGTGTTGGGCATCTGTTAATAACTTCTGCATGGAGAAATGATGCACAGTGTATAAAGCTTGGTATCTGGAAAACATGTCATTTTTAATGAACCATGTTTTCACATAATCTTATGTAGGTCATCTACTCCACAAGTGAAGAATGTGGACAGATGTTCATTTCAAATGTATGTTTAACTTAATGATGAGCCCACTTGCCTACCTTTTTTACAACTGTAGTGCAATTTCAAATTAATATTTTAAATCTAAGATCAATGCACCAACTCCCAAAGCTCAAGTAATTAAAATTCCCTTTGTCCTAATGGGTGAACATGACAAAGTGGGCAATTCTAATGACAAAAGGTTTCTTGGTAGAGTGATTGTCAGCTATGCCTCAACTGCATACTAAAAATTACAACTCTAATCCTAATTGTGACTCAGAAATGAAATTATTTCTTGGGGATATTCTCTTCAACTTAAAAAAATAATCCAGTAACAGGGTGCATCAGAAAGAAAACCTAAGGCATTTCTGGGATGTCCCTGATGGTCCAGTTGATAAGAATCCACCTGCCAAGACACAGGTTCGATCCCTGGTCCGGAAAGATCCTACATGCCACGGGGCAGCTAAGACCACAACTACTGAAGCCTGCATGCTTTAGAGCCCGGTAGCTGCAACAAGAGAATCCACTGCAACGAGAAGCCTCTGCACAGCAGTGAAGACCCAGCACAGCCAAAAATAAAAATACTTTAAAAAAAAAGGGAAAGAAAACTTAAGCTTCAGAAACATGGTTCTAGTCCTACCTCTACCATTTACTCTTTCTTGGTTCTACCTTCAGAAATTTGATCCTTTCTCACAAGCTATCACCCTGGTTCCAGACGTCTCCCTTGGATTAACTCAAAGCTTCCTGACTGGATTCTGTGTTAATTCTTGCCCTACTATTGCGTATTCTCCACATGAACGAAAGTGACTCGTTCTCTCCGCTGCTCAGAACCCTCCAGTCGCTCCCCGTTTCTTACAGAGCGAAGGCTGAATCCGCATTAAGGCCTGGGAGGCCCTTCGTGGTCCCTCCTCAGCTCAGCGGTACCGTCTCCTACTCCAGCCACTATGGCCGCCATGCTCTTCCTGGGGCCGGCCCAGCGTGAGTCTCCCCAGAGCGCTACACTGGCTGGTGCCTCTGCCAGGAAGGTTCCTCATCCTTCACCCACGACCCTCCCGCCTCACCTCCTTCATATCTGCTCAAGTGTCATTTGTACTTCAGGCCTTCTCAGACCACCTTTCATTATATTTACAGCTCCCTCTCTCACACGTTCCTTTGCTGCTTTATTTTCCTTCTGAGCACATATGTCTGTCTCACGGTTTATATACTTTACCTGTTTATTTGTCTCTCTTCCCATTAGAATATAAACTACTAAGGTCAGGAGGGTTTTTTTTGGTCCCTCTCATTCCTGGCTCAGAAGGTAAAAAGTCAGCCTGCAATATGGGAGACCTGAGTTCGATCCCTGGGTCGGGAAGATCCTCTGGAGAAGAAAACGGCAACCCATTCCAGTATTCTTACCTGGAAAATCCCATGGACGCAGGAGCCTGGCGGGCTACAGTCCATAGGGTTGCAAAGAGTTGGACACGACTGAGCGACTTCCCTTATTTCTCTGCGGTGTCCCCACTTTAACAGGGCTTTCCAGCAGAGGGCGCTAAACAAACATTTACTGAACATAACATTAACTGACAGTTTGTGGCTGTGGGCAAGTGACTTCATCTCTCCAGGTCTTGATTTCCTGTATATATTGAGATGGTTAAATAAAACTTTCTCTCTGGACCTTCTAGTTTTAATATTCTATGATTTTAATATTCCCAGTTACTTCTGGGAAATATACTAATGTTGAGATTAAAGGATATTCTCTCTGCATTATTATAAAAATTGTCTTTAAAAAATCTATTTTACTATATGGCAACCCACTCCAGTATTCTTGCCTGGAGAATCCCTGTGAACAGAGGAGCCTGGCAGGCTACAGTCCATGGGGTAGGAAAGAGTCTGACACGACTGAACATCTAAGCTCATGCACATTTTACTATAATTACATGGAACTCTCACTGTTGGGGCCAGTGTGAGGAAAGCAGGAGAGACTCCATCTTGAAGCCTGTTATCCATCTTAAAGATTTGATGTGAACTGGGCCTGAACCCTTCCCCCAGAGTAAGGAAACCGTTGCTGGTGAAAACCAGGTCTCCTGGAGACTTCCCTCCTGACATGACATGGAGACTGTAGTTGAGGTTAGGCTGCCCCTGTTAGATTAACCATGGAGATATCCCCCCTTGACGTATAATCATTGTTCCTCACCTTTAACCTTAATTGTTTGTTCTAGCATCTACTTGTAAAACTCAAACATATACAACAAAGAGGTTGCTAACTTGTAACCAGCCACGTAGTGGGGGGTATAAAACTGGGTCTCTCAGAAACATCAGGGTCCTCATTGGGAACTGATTCCCCTTGCACCCGCTGGCATAATAAACTGTACTCCACTGTCATGAGTGTCTTCCGAGGTGTGTTTTGCGACTCTGGATTCCACAACATCACCTTTTAACCAAAGAATCTGTAAAGTATTACGCTTCAGGAAATACTGAAATTCTAATTACTAGTTAAATAATAAAAATAAGCTTTCATTGACTAAAGTGTTAGTCACTCAGTCGTGTCTGACTCTTTGCAACCCCATAGACTGTATAGCCTGCCAGGCTTCTCTGTCCATGGAATTCTCTAGGCAAGAATACTGGAGTGGATAGCCATTCCCTTCTCCAGGGGATCTTCCCAACCCAGGGACTGAACCTGGGTCTCCTCCATTGACCAAGGAATGGGTACTTAAGAAAACAAAACAGCACATCACTTTTTTTATGGGGTCGCAAAGAGTCAAACGACTGAGACTGACACTGTTCACTGTTGACTAAGGACACTTACAAAAAGTGTTTTTTCTTTTTTCAGCCAGCATATTTAGTTTTCTAATCTTGCTTATTAGAAATAGTTTTAGGATTTCATAACTTATAAATGTTACACTTAATCATAAATGAAACTCCTGTGGTGCATTGAATAAACCTATGTGTTATAGAATGCAGTTTTGTTTCATGATATTAAATGATTTCTTTTATGAAACATTCCACCTCCTAATAACCATTGTCATTGTTCCATAAATATATCTACTAATACAAGTGGCATAAAGGAACGGTTACTCAAGATATTGAGGACTCTTCCTGGATATATTTCCAACAGTGTTACTCAAACTGGTGCCAAGAGTATATGCATGATTAGAAAGTAGAAATAATTCAACACAATGTCAATTGAACTTTGTTCAAGTTAGGTTGACAGAAGATAAGTCTAAGGAACATGCAAGAAAAATGTTTATCAGAAATGGTAATTAGTAAGTTGCACCTCAAATTCTTCATTGTGAGCACTCTTTTGCCCTGTTCCTTTTTAAGAATATATTTTTTTAATTTTTTATTATTTATTGTCTGTTCTGGGTCTTTGTTGTTGCTCTCAGGCTTTTCTCTAGTTGTGGCAAGTGGGGGCTACTCTAGTTGCAGTGTGAGGGCTTCTCACTGCAGTGACTTCTCTTGTTGCAGAGCATGGGCTCTAGAACATGTGGACTTCAGAAGTTGCAGCACACAGGCTCAGCAGTTGTGGCTTGCAGGCTCTAAAGCACAGTCTCAGTAGTTGTGGGGCACAGACTTAGTCACTGCATGGCATGGTCTGGAAAGATCTATGTCCCTTACATTGGCAGGCAGGTTATTGAAAAGTAGTAAATGTAGCTAGGAGGCTACATCATTTCTTTAAACTTGAAATTTAAACTTGTAGGTAAATTAAATTTACCTACAGTGAAATGCACAGTTCTTAAGGATACAAATCAATGAGTATTGACCAGTGCATCTATCCATGTAACTTATATCCCTATCGTTTTTTTTCCTTAAACTTCTTATTTTGAGATAATTATATGCATTTGTAAAAAATAATAGAGAGCCCTTAACCCTGTACTTTTCACCTCAATAGCACACAATTCACCTCCACAATTTTTGTACAATTATCAGAACCTGGATATTGACACTGATACAGTGGAGACAGATCCTTCCCATCCCTCATAAAGCCCCTTTCTGGCCACACCCACTCCCCTCCCACATCGCCTCCCCCTGAGCCCCTAACAGCTACTCATCTGTTCTCCATTCCCGTAATTTTGTCATTTCACATGAAGTCACTCAGTCGTGTCCGACTCTCTGTGACCCCACGGACTGTACATATATAGCCCACCAGGCTCCTCCGTCCATGGGATTCTCCAGACAGGAATACTGGAGCGGGGTTGCCATGTCCTTCTCCAGGGGATCTTCCTGACGCAGGGATCAAACCCGGGTCTCCTGCATTGCGGGCAGACGCTTTACCCTCTGAGCCACCAGGGAAGCCCAAGATTCTTGAAATTCTTTCAAATTCTTGAAATTCTTGTCATTTCAAGAATGCCATATAAATGGAATGATACAGTATAAAACCGTTTGAGACTGGCTGTTTTCACTCAGCGTAACTCTCTGGAGATTCATCCAGGTGGTTGCACATAGCAAGAGTTTGTCCCTTTTTATTACTGAGTAGTGTTCCCTGGTGTGTGGATGTACCATAGTTAGCTTCATCATTCTACCCGTTGAAGTACAACTGAGTTGTTTCTAGTTCGTAGCTCTCATGAATTCAGCTGCTATAAACATTCGAGCGCAGGTTTTTGTGGAGAAATAACTTCATTTATCTGGAAGCACAACTCCCAGGAGTTCAATTGCTAGATGCTGTGGTAGCTGTATGCTTAGTTTTTTATTTTTTTTTAACTGACAAATTGTTTCCCAAGTGGCTGTACTGTATGAAATTTCCCTTTGAGTCCTGCTTTCACTACATCCCACAAATATTGTTAAGTTGTATTTTCATTTTTCTTCCTTCAAAATATTTCAAAATTCATCAAAATTTCTCTTGAGACTCCTTGTTTACCTAGGTGTTATTTGGAAGTATGTTGTTTAATCTCCAAATATTTTGCCATTCTCCAACTATCTTTCTGTTATTGAGTTTTAGTTTAATTCTGTATTAGTCTGAGGACATACTTCGTATTATTTCTAGTTTACAAATGTGTTATGACCAGGGATGTGGTCTCTCCTGGTGACTATTCCTTGTGAGCTTGAGAAGAATGTGTAGTCTGCTGCTGTTGGATGAAGTATTTTATAAATGTCAATTAAATCCAGTTGATTGATGGTGCTATTCACCTCAACTCTGTCCTTACTGATTTTCTGCCTGCTGCTTCTGTTGATTACTGACAGGGGTGCTGAAGTCTCCAACTGTGAGAGCGGCTTTGTCTATTGCTCCTTGCAGTTCTGTCTTTTTACCTCATGTATTTTGCTGCTGTATTGTCGGGTCTATACACATTGCTGTTGTTCAGTCCCTAAGTAGTGTCTGACTCTTTCAGCCCCATGGTCTGCAGCAGGCCAGGCTTCCCTGTCCTCCAGTATCTCCCAGAGTTTGCTCAAACTCATGTCCATTGAATCAGTGATTCCATCTTGTCCTCTGTTGCCTCCTTCTCCTCCTGCTTGTCTTTCCCAGCATCAGGTTCTTCTCCAGTGAATCGGCTCTTTGCATCAGTTAGCCCAAGTACTGGAGCTTCAGCTTTAGCATCAGTTCTTCCAATGAATATTCAGGACTGATTTTCTTTAGGATTGACTGGTTGGATCTTGCTGTCCAAGGGACTCTCAAGTCTTCTCCAGCACCACAGTTCGAAAGCATCAATTCTTTGGTGCTCAGCTTTCTTTATGGTCCAACTGTCACATCAGTACATGACTACTGGAAAAATAATAGCTTTGGCTAGACAGACCTTTGTGGGCAAAGTGATGTCTCTGCTTTTTAGTACACTATCTAGGCTTGTCACAGCTTTTCTTCAGGAGCAAGCGTCTTTTTTTTTTCCCATTTATTTTTATTAGTTGGAGGCTAGTTACTTTTCAATATTGTAGTGGTTTTTGCCATACATTGACATGAATCAGCCATGGATTTACATGTGTTCCCCGTCCTGATCCCCTCTCCTGCCTCCCTCTCCATCCCATCCCTCTGGGTCTTCCCAGTGCACCAGGCCCGAGCACTTGTCTCATGCATCCAACCTGGGCTGGTGATCTGTTTCACCCTTGATAGTATACTTGTTTCAATGCTATTCTCTCAGAACATCCCACCCTCGCCTTCTCCCACAGAGTCCAAAAGTCTGTTCTGTACATCTGTTTCTCTTTTTCTGTTTTGCATATAGGGTTATCATTACCATCTTTTTAAATTCCATATATATGCGTTAGTATACTGTATTGGTCTTTATCTTTCTGGCTTACTTCACTCTGTATAATGGGCTCCAGTTTCATCCATCTCATTAGAACTGATTTAAATGAATTCTTTTTAATGGCTGAGTAATATTCCATAGTGTATAAGTACCATAGCTTCCTTATCCATTCGTCTGCTGATGGGCATCTAGGTTGCTTCCATGTCCTGGCTATTATAAACAGTGCTGCGATGAACATTGGGGTACACGTGTCTCTTTCAGATCTAGTTTCCTCGGTGTGTATGCCCAAGAGTGGGATTCCTGGGTCATATGGCAGTTCTATTTCCAGTTTTTTAAGGAATCTCCACATTGTTTTCCATAGTGGCTGTACTAGTTTGCATTCCCACCAACAGTGTAAGAGGGTTCCCTTTTCTCCACACCCTCTCCAGCATTTATTAGAGCAAGCGTCTTTTAATTTCATGGCTGCAGTCTCCAGCAGCAGTGATTTTAGAGCCCAAGAAAATAAAATCTGCCACTGTTTCCATTTTCCCCCCATCTATTTAGGATTGTTATATCTTCTTGGAGAATTGATCCAATCAATCATTAATGCCCATCTTTATCTCTAGTAGTTTTCCTTATTCTGAAGTTGGCTTTGTCTGAAATTAAGATAGCTACTCCACCTTTGTTTTATTATTAACAAGACATACCACTCTCTATTCCCTTACTTTTATCTGTCTTCATGATAAAGTTAGTTTCCTATAGATTCAAAACATATAGTTGAATCTTGATTTTTTTTAATCCACTTTGTCAGCCCCTGTCTTTTAATTGGTATATTTAGACAATTCATATTTAAAAAGTGATTATTGATATATTTGGATTAACACCTGCCATACTTTTTACTGTTTTCTACTTGCTACATTTGCCTTTAATTCTTTTAAAAAACCTTCTTTCCTGCCTTGTCTGGTTTTGAGTGTTTATATGAATCAATTTTCTCTTTTCTCTTAGCTTGTAAATTATACTTATTAAAAATTTTTTTCAGTGGTTGGCCTAACACTTGTTAACATACATTTACAACTAAATGAAGTCCACTTGCAAATAACACTATAGTGATTCACAGCTAGTGCAGGTTCTTTATGAAAGAATGTTCCCAGTTACTCCCTTCCATCCCTTGTAACTCAGTGTTATTCATTTCACTTATCCATAAGCTGTAATAGTTCCTATTTTTATTTTGAACCAACAATTATCTATCACATCAGTAAAAAATAAGAAACAGAAGATTTTACCTGTATTTCTTCTCTAAAGGTTCTTCCTAACTTTATGTAGATCTGAGTTTCTGACCTGCATAATTCTCTTTGTCTCTAAAGAACTTTTAACATTCTTCTCAAGGCAGGTCTACTGCTACTGCTAAGTCACTTCAGTCCTGTCCGACTCTGTGCGACCCCATCCCTGGGATTCTCCAGGCAAGAACACTGGAGTGGGTTGCCATTTCCTTCTCCAATGCATAAAAGTGAAAAGTGAAAGTGAAGTCGCTCAGTCATGTCGGACTCTTCGCGCGACCCCATGGACTGCAGCCTACCAGGCTCCTCCGTCCATGGGATTTTCCAGGCAAGAGTACTGGAGTGGGGTGCCATTGCCTTCTCCGAAAGGCAGGTCTACTGGCCTACTATTCCCTCAACTTCTGTTTGTTTGAAAGAGTCTTTTCTTTTTCAATATTTATTGCTGTCTTTTTATTTTTAATGTTTATTCATTTATTTGGCTGTGTTGAGTCTTTGTTGTGGGATACGGGATCTTAGTTCCCCGATCAGGGATCGAGCCCAAGTCGCCTGCACTGGAAGGAAGATTCTTAACCACGGGGCCATCAGGGAAGTCTCTGAAAGAGTCTATTTTTCTTTCATTCTTGAAGGATAATTTTGACTGTTTTTTTTTTAAACCCATCACCCTAAATATTTCACTCCATTCTCTTCTTGTTTGCTTGGTTTCTTATGAGAAGTCCAGTATACTTCTTATCCTTGGCCCTCTTTAAGTGAGGTATTTTTTCCTGACTCCTTTCAAGATTTTCTTTTTCTTTGGTTTTCTGCCGTTTGAATGTAATATGCCTGGGTGTGTAGATTCGGGTATTTATCCCTGCTTGATGGTTTCTGAGATTCTTCTGTTGTTAATTTTGAAAAATCCTCACGAATTATTACTTCAAGTATTTCTTCTCCTTTCTTTCTTCCCCTTCTGGTATTCCCACAATGTACATGTTCCCCATCGTGTTGTTCACTCATTAGTCCTGGGACATAGGTTGCTTGCTTGTAAGGCGCTGCTGCCGTTTCAATGGAAAGCCAGTAATGTTTAACAAATTCCTCTCACCTAGGAGGATTCCATATCCAACTCTGTCTTCTCTTGATGAGCAGCAGCTGATACCTTTCCTCGACTTTTCAGCCGTTGTCGCCCACGTGCTCCTCGCAGGCCCCTCCTCCAGGCCCCTCCTCCCCTCTGCGCAGCTCAGCTCAAACGTCTGAGTGGAACGTTTGAGTAGATCTGGGGGTCTCTGTCTCTGTGACTCCTTCGTTTCCGGGATTCCATCCTATCTCCAGTCACTCTGGCATTCCCGAGGTCCTTCCTCAGATACCTTGAACCAAGGTAAGGTTGAAGCTTTCTTTTGAATTTTAGTTTACGTCCACACAGCTGGGGAATACCTCTCTAAATGTGGGAATTACCTAGCGCAGTTCCCTTAATTCAAGGGGCATATTCCTTCCAGTTCTGCCTGTGTTTATTCATTTTCCAGAGCCTTCAAACAGTTGTTTTTCTTTAAATAACTTAAATAGTGCTGACTGTTGTTATCTATGGGAGAGTGAGTTCATTTTATTCCTCCATCACCGGATCTAGAACCTTGGAAGCGATCTCTTCGTTGTTTTGATGAGAACAGCAAGGTAACCGTTAGGATATAGACGTTACCCCTAAATTCCCTCGATTAAAAAATGTCATGGGCCTGCTGTGTGCTCTGAAGGGTCCATTAATATTTTTCTACTGAGAGTAACGAGTAAAGCCACCATTTTCTGTTTTTGACACATGTATTTTGGATTAAGGAATTTCTTTCAGCAGGACATGTTTAAATATCTAGACTTAATCCTGGCCTGTTTCTACAGCTTGGAAGAATATTGAGAGAAGTGTTCTGTTTATACTTTTATTATCAACTCGAATCATTGAGAAGAAGCTCTCTCTTTCCTTTTCTAGTTCTTTGTGTTATCAGAAGCAGCTCTTGGTATTAATAAGCTAGAAATAATGATTCACTCCTGGTTATCCTTTCCAGGTTGGAGACCATGATATATCAAACAATCATTTGTTTGCCTAAACTGTAACACCCAAGCTTTGCTGTAGCGTGTGGCAGGGCATGGAGGTGGGTGGTTCTCTTCTATTCCGAGGTTCTCCTCGGAGGTGGGGTTGGATTCAGAGATGTTTATTCACAAACACTGTTGCCATTTGTGAGTGTGAGCTGACTGCTGGCTTGGGGGAAGAGTGAGAAGGGCATTTGTTCTTTCTGCCTACTTGACCTGTTCTGAGTCAGAAGAGACAGCCTACCGCGTGAACCCCCATATTTCGTGGGTTGTCCAGCCCAGAGCACCTTTTTGAGATGAATAAACAGCAGTACTCTGATCACAGGTTGGAAATTCATGTGTCAGATATGATTTTCTGCTTGTCTGTACCTCTGGGTCAGAGACACAATGATAAAAACAATCTTTGTGTTGTTAAAATACTTGTTTGCAACATTAAGAGGTTGAACCCCAAGAACTTTGGTGGAGTATAGTGTTTAATTTTATAAAAAGTTAAATCTCATGTTATGTGGACCTCTTCTAGGTGGCTGTAATCTTAGATGGTGAAATGTCTCCTCTGCCATAAAGGATTATGTGGATTATTTATGAGGATGGAAAGGGACTCCCAGTTTTCTTTAAAAAGAAAAAAAAAAAAACTCTTAGCTTTTAAAATTATTTTTTAAGATTTTGGTTGTTCTGGATCTTCGTTGCTGTGCAAGGGCTTTCTCTGGTTGCCGCACCTCAGCTTAGTTGCCCTTTAGTATGTGGGATTTTAGTTCCCCGACCAGGGATCAAACCCATGTTCCCTGCATTGGAAGGTATATTTTTGACCACTGGCTCTCCAGGGAAGTCTGTACCCAGTTTTCTTAGCTACTGATTTCTCTTTGTTATCTGATTGGGTCTCCTAGTTTGGCCATCTCTCAGTCATCTTTTCTATCTACCCTTTGGTTCACCCTGAATCTATTCCTAAACCCAATCTGATTTTCAGCCTATTCTGGCTGCGTGTGATCTGAACCCTTAGCCTCCTGAAATATGCCTCCTTACGCCCCTTTCACCCAGCATGGCTTCTGTAGAAGCTCTTGGGAGAAACTTTAACACAGTACTCCTCCATCTTTTTTTCCAGTCTGATAGACAAGATAGATGTGTTTCTCCACTTGACAGATGGTTACTGAACATATGCTTTGACTCAGGTGTGTTACAGCCTGGGGATCATGGATAAATGGAAAAAAAAAAAGATACGAGTTTTGGAAGCTTCTATTCTAGAAGGGATTACAGCTAAGTAAGTGGAAAATATTTGTGCCATGAATGCTTTGATGTGGGTGTACAGGATATTGTAGTGACATACAGAAACACCTAACATAGATGTGCAGGGATCAAGGAAGGGTTCTGGGAAGAGTGATATCCAGGCTAAGGCCTGAGGGTGATTAGGAGGAGCGGGGATCCAAGCAGAAGGATCTTGCCCATCCTTCTTGGAGGACATACGCCCAGGAAGGATCCAGGGTTAGACCCAGCCACCAACTACATCCTCTACCCACCGTTTTCTCTCCTGTTTTAGAGAGTGTATAGACCACAAGGGAGCAGTAAAGTCCCTGTGGGGGATAAATCAGAATCTGCTCTTTTTAAAAAGATAAATCATAAATTATTCACAAACTCTACTAAGAGTCCAGGTATGATCCATAGCTAAGGAATGCACTTCAGAAATGGTTTAATTGTTCCAATGTGGTGCTTTAACAAAGCAATTCATAAAATAAGAAAAGTCATTAGAAATACACCCACTCCCCAAAGACAACCACTGTTAAGAGTGGGGATACATTCTTCCAGATTTTTTTTCCAGGTGTATGTTAGGTGTATAAAAGTCTTGTGCAGTATTATTGGTCCTTTTGATTGAATAGATCATAAACATTTTCCAATGTCATTAAATACTATCCTACAGCATCAGTGAAGTAACTGTATACTCTTTCATATGATGTATTTATAGAATTAGTTCCTTTTGGTTTGGCATTTGGGGTGCTTCCAAATTTTTATGAGTAGCATTGTAGTTTCTCAAAAAAGTCTGTAAGCTATGTAGCTGAATCTTTCTAGTTTTGAAACTTCTATAAAGTGATTCTTCCATTTCTTAAGTTAAATTTGAGATTCGCTCAAATACAATGGGATAAGTGATACAAGAGTTTTTTTTTTTAATAGTTTGAGAAAACTTGATTGTGAAAGCGGCAAGAGTAAAAGGAAGCATTATAATTTTTATAATTTTCTTCTTCATAAACCTAGATAAGGTTTTTCAATTTATGTTTGCATGGTTTGATGATATTATTTACCAAGTTTTACAGAACTTTGAGAAATAGAATGAAAAGCCATAAAAAAAAAAAAGAATGAAAAGCCATGGATAATAGGTTTAGGCACACAATTAAAATCATAATATTTTCTTAAAATGTTTACTATCAAAAACATAAAGGTGTAATTAAAGAAAACTTGCTTTTATAACTTACTGAATTTGGTAGAAATCTAATACTTAATGTAAATTCAGGGGGAGTGGGGCTTGAACTCCTAAGTTCAGGTTATTTATTTAAAGCATTTTAAGCTACTTAAACTTATTATTGCTTTCCTTATTATAATGCTATCAATGATAATGTGAGTTTATAGTCATTGGAGAGGTCTCAGCTGAGTTGTAGGGATTTATAAATCCTTTAAAATGTTAATTTAAAAAAGCTAAAATATTATTATCTTGTTAATATCCATCTGATTTTGAATTTCTCTTAAATCTCTATTTCCCCCAAGAACTGATGTTTTATACCACCTTGAGATCATTAGTAGTTAGATCAAAGAAAATTTCTTGCAACATAGATATTTGATCATCTAGAAGCATCCACCAAGAAGCCATATAAGCATACTTAATTTTGAAGGAAGTGCTAAACCTTTCCTAATTTCATCTGGTTCCACAGTTTTTCTTTCTGGAGTTGGTAGGACTGGCAGTCATAGCTGGCTTATTGCAAGTCAGTTTCAGGTCAGCCCCTGTTTTCTCCTCTAGCCTAATTTTCCAGACCTTTCTCTCTCTTCCCCCTCCTTCCCTCCTCCTCACTCTTCTATGTGTTTAGGTTCAGCACGGAGGCTGCCTCCTGGTCCCCTGAAGGCTGGGCTGGTTCTCGGGGATTTGTGTCCCCACAGGACACCTTCCCACTTGCCTCACTGTTGCCTCTGTCCCAGGGAGCCTCTGGCCAGGAAGCAGGTGACCGAGCATCCATCCTGGGTGACAGTAGGAGGCAGGACCACGTGGGCTGAGGCTCCAGGTCCTTGGCACGTGCTCCCATCAGACTTCACTTACGAAACACAAGAAAATTAAAGATAGAAATCATTAAGAATTCCAAGATGGCAGTGGGGGTGGATGGGTAGGGGAGCATTAAATCCCAAGAAGGAGGCCTTCCAGAGGAGAGGGAAGGGATGTATGAGACTATGCTGGTCACACACCCATGAAGCTGGTCCTGTGTGTGGAGATTCATTTCGAGGAAAATACTGCACTGAAAGGCTAAGTTACAAGTCAGATATCATGGACCTGGGATGTGAACTTGGGTGGTTTATTCTCACAGTTCTGCTCCTAACTCTTGGCTGGCCCATCCCCTGTGTTGTGTGAGGCCAGGGTTCATGCTCTGGGAGGTTGGAAGCACAGGGTAAGAGGAGCCGTTTCTTTGTGCTTTTCCTGCGTGTATGCTGCTTAAGTGAATGAATCTCAGTCAGGTCTTTGGTTTCTGTTGAGGACAGATGATGTCTCACCTATTATTTCTTCTTCTTTTTTTTTTAACATTTATTTATTTTTGGCTGTGTCGGGTCTTAGTTGCAACATGCAGGATCTTCTGTTGTGGCATGAGAGCTTAGTTGCCCTGAGGCATTTGGGATCATAGTTCCTGGGCCAGGGATTGAACCCAAGTCCTCTGTGTTGGAAGGTGGATTCTTCACCACTGGGCCACCAGGGAAGTCTTCACCTACTCTTTACATTGGACGACGTTAACAATAAAAGCAGTGTGTCGTCGGTCAGCATTGTCCTGATTTTTAAAAGGCTTCTCTCGTTACATGTGTAATTTTTTTTACATATTAGCTTTGCTGTTTTTGAAAACATTGCATCTGTATGGCCCTCCAGTGGCCATGAAAGTGTCAAAAGGGACTAGACTAGCGAGTGGAAGAGCAGCTGTGTAATAAGTGCATTCGTAAAAGCATGAATCATGCCGCTGCCATTCACTGCCGCTGTGCAGACACGGGTCCACAGCGGCCAGATGGCCATGGCACAGGGCCGTGGGCTGGGACAACAGGAAATGGACAGCCCTTGTCCAAAGCGGGGAGCTTCCAGTGAGTTCCAGCCTCTGGTTGCCCTGGGGGAAGGCAGACTGTGTTGTTAAGGAAAAGCCCCAGATCCATCTATTTATGTAAAAGTTCTCAATTTTTCAGTGCAGACAGTTAACTAAAAAAAAAAAAAACTCAGCGTGGGCCGTAACGTTTCCATGAACTGGATTTGGGCTGCAGTCACCGCTAACTTGTGGCTTTTGGTTTGCTGGTGCTCACTGCCGGCTGGGCCTGGTGCTAAGGCTTGCATCCAGCTGCCCACGTGAGTCTACAACATGGCCCCAGTGTGGTTAGTCCCCAGGCAGAGAAGAGTAACAGGTGCAGAGGAGTGACATGAATTGTCCAAGGTCACGTGGTTGAGATTTGAACCCAGCTATTTGAAAGTCTGTGGTTTTTACTCCTGTTCTTACTGCCTGCCTCTGGTATATAAGATTCATTCCATTGAGAAGAAATTGACGTTAAATCACTAATATGAGCCAGAGACTCTCTTAGGTGGCAGAGATACAGCAGTGAATATTGCCCTTGTTGGGGTCCGTTTGCGTGAATCTAAGGGAGGAGAGACAGAAGGGACCCAGGATTTGTTTTGAGCAACAGGATTGCTCGTTTTCCACCCCTTTAGGGCCAGTTACAGGTCAGCCTCAGTTTATTCCACCAGTTCTGTGTGTTCTGCCCCTGTCCAGCTGGCATCCGGATTCTCTGTCCTTCTGTCCAGCCTGGCCCACTACTTCACTTCCCACTGTTGAGTGCAGAATTTGTTGCCTCATCTCTGCCCCACACATGTGGCCTGACAACAAAGCTATGTGGTCTTCGACTTGGCCCCGGGGACATGCCCCTCCAACCCAGACCCCACCCCTTCCCAGACACGACCACAAGAGTGTCACGTAAAATGTCTTGCTTCTTAAACGTAGCTACACTTGTGCCATAAAAGAAAAGAAAGTTTCATACCAACCAGCTATCATTCTGTCCAGAAAGCTAAGTTTGGAGTTTTATTTCACTATTAGATGTACTTTTTTTTTGTAAGTCAAGTTTATTGAGGCAAAAATTAAATATGGTAAAAATTTCCCCTTTTAAGATATGTACTTCTTTGAATTTTGACAAACACATACAGTCATGTAACTTTCACCACAATCAAGATATAAAACATTTGTATCACCCGCCAGAGTTCCCCCTGCCCCTTTGCGGTCAGTCTCCTGCCCTCAATTTCAGCCCCAGGACACAACTCATCTGTTTTCTGTCCCTGTGGTTTTCTCTTGTCCATAATGTCGTATGAATAGAATCATACAGTCTGCAGCCTCTTAATTGCTGAATAGTATTCTATATTGTTCTTTAAGACAAGTGTTTCCTCACTGGCAACATTAACTTTGAAATTCTAATGAAAACCAATGGGAAATAATGGTTCCTGTTAGAAACTTGTCTTACAAACCACTTTCAAGAGCAGGCCAATGTCATTACGTGAAGCATATCTGAATTCAATAGCATCCCTTGCTTTATGCATATAATTCATTGACATGCTAGATCATGCCTAGTCAAAGTAATAACTTTCTTGGGGATTGCAGTGGCAATGGGGTGGATAGAGACCAAGGAATCAAGGAATTACCTTGGGAACTGTTGCTGAACTTCTGTCATTCTCTCCCCACATAGAGAAATACAGGTATAAATGTTTCAATGTGCTGCATACTGCTGATGTTTAATCAGTGCTACTGCTGAGGTAGTGAGACCAAGGACCGTTGGGTCTACATGGAGGAGTAGTGTTTCTGAGATACCCTCATGCATAGGTTGACTGGAATTAGCTTACCTGGGTAACTTAGAGGCAAGTTTGGTGAAGAAGGGAGAGAAATAATTTCAGGCAGGGTGAATATCACATGCAAAGGTCCTGTGACATTGTGCTATTAGTATATCAAGGTTAGCAAAAACTCATGGCTGATGCTCAGCTGTTTTCACTGGTCTGACCATCAAGATGGTCAGTATGCATTCTGACTGATGAGAGCATGGGCCTTACCCCTTAGTAAATATGTTTAGATTATCTTCACTAAATGTCCTTAGGCCAGTTAGCCTCAGGCAGTTAGGTTGTTGCACATTTGAGCCCAGCTAGAAACAGGAAGCAGTGTAAAGATACTTAAACCCAGAGACTCTTGTCCATAATACATATTGGGCTGAGAGCAGCTCCATGCTGACTTCCTAGAGAGGCCAGTTATTACGGTAACTGAACAGTAATAAGTACCATGAGCAAATTTGGGGTCCCTAGTTATTTTCCTGCAGTCACCAAGAAGACAAGCTGAACCAAAACTTCTGAGGAAAGTGCCCAGCATAAAGCCGCTCATCCCTAAGGATTAATATTTGTTGATTTGTTGGCAAAGGACATTCAGGCATCTGTTTTCTTCTGAAGTCCTGTCTGATTAATACCTGTTTTACTATGATAGGTTAAGTTTATTAGGTGAGAAATGGAGTATTTCCTGCCATATCAATAAACAAGCATGTCACAGCCATCAGTGATTCTCGCCCTCCAAATGTGAATTTCTGAGCCCAGAGGGCTCCCAGGAAGAGCAGTACCTGCTACCTAGCAGCCATCAGCCACTCCCCACGATGAGCACTGAGGAGTTGGAGAGGAGGATGGGGACCGAAGGGAAGTTTGGAAAATGCGGGATACTGGCCCCAGGTAGCTGAGATGCATATAAAACGAATGATTTCAGTGAACCCAGACTTTTGCATCTTCCCATACACAGAAGAGTGCTAAATTCCTTAACTTGAGACATCTGGTTTTCCTTAATTAACAGTAATCTTTTGATGTTCCTACCACCTGCCCTTTCTTGCAAACTTCTATATAACCTGACTCCTCCCTGAAGTTCTCTCAGGGTCAGTTGAGATGCTATCTCTGGGGCTTGACATCCTAAAATTTTCCACCAAATAAAAACAAAACTCTCTCAGCTTCTAGGTTGTGACTATTTTTTTAAGTCGACACAGGTTTGATTTAACAGAATTCCATTCTGATTCCTGATATTTAGAGAATACTTAATCCAACTCTAATTTTGCAAATGAGAAAGAAATTTGGCTTGAAGGACCCAGCTAGACAGTGAATGCAATGGTGATTCAACTCAAGTTGACAAAGTCAGTTTACTCTCCTGTTTTAATCAAAATAACTCCTCTCCCACCCTCCCCATTCCCATCCCTCCCAAAGAAAAATGTGATATGTTCCTGGAACCAAGGCAGATTCAATTGCTGCTTTCAGGTCTCAGTTCAGTAAGGTCCTGGTTTGGCCTACAGTGGCAAGTAGATCTATCACAGATGAAGTGGATATAAAAAGAAAAACCCTCACACCTCATAAAGCTTCAGGACAGCATCTCAGAGAGGCTGATATCCGGTGGTTTTATGAGGCCACCAATGGGGCAGGCCCTCAATCTGTTGCCAGAAGCTCCATGGACCTGTCAGGAGTGGGGCAAGGTCCAGATGCTGCTCACAGTTTTTCCAGGATAAGGAAACTGATTTAGGATTAATCTAGGTGGGTGTTGTCTCAAGTGCAGCTAGAACGTTCTTTATTGCATAAACGCCTTCCTTTTATTATGTTTTCCTCCTACCTTGGGGGGAAGATTCATTTCTGGAGGGTTACATGTCTGGTTTTTGTGGCAGAAAAATGGGTGATTGCTGTAATTTCAGCAGGATAAGGAGATGGGACTTCAGAGCATTCACTACAGAAAGCAGCTGGATTCCTTGCTTAGCACTTTTGCGGTCTAATTAGGGTGAGTTACACAAAATGTAATTTGGCCTGAACTGCCTTCATGCAAAGGTAACAGACTTTCTGCCTGATCTTAGCCTCCAAGATGAAACTGAACAGAGACTGGAAATTAGTGAATTTTTAAAAAGTAGCTTTAAGCCCTTCTTAAATTAACAAGAGTTGTTGTTGTTCGGTTGTTCAGTTGTGTTGTTGTAGCCACACATTCCGGGAAACAAACTCACTCAGAAGGACAATGCAGATAGTGGAGTGCAGTTTATTACAGTGGTGGGCCCAAGGCAGAGTCTCCTCTTAGCCAAGGACCCCAACCGACTTTTGTGAAAACCTTATATACCTTAAGTGTACTACTCAAATCCACATCCCCAAATTCCTTAAACCTAACCTCAGTTCATTTCAGTTCGATTCAGTCCCTCCGTCATGTCCAACTCTTTGCGACCGCATGGACTGCAGCACGCCAGGCCTCCCTGTCCATCACCATCTCCTGGAGTTTACCCAAACTCATGTCCATTGAGTTGGTGATGCCATCCAACCATCTCATCCTCTGTAGTCCCCTTCTCCTCCTGCCTTCAATCTTTCCCAGCATCAGGGTCTTTTCAGATGAGTCACTTCTTCTCATCAGGTGGCCAAAGTATTGGAGTTTCAGCTTCAACATCAGTCCTTCCAATGAACATTCAGGACTGATGTCCTTTAGGATGGATTGGTTGGATCTCCTTGCAGCCCAAGGGACTCGCAAGAGTCTTCTCCAGCACCGCAGTTCAAAAGCATCAATTCTTTGGTGCTCAGCTTTCTTTATAGTCCAACTCTCACATCCATACATGACTACTGGAAAGGCTAGACAAGCCTTTGTTGGCAAAGTAATGTCTCTGCTTTTTAATATGCTGTCTAGGTTGGTCATAACTTTTCTTCCAAGGAGTAAGCGTCTTTTTAGTTCATGGCTGCAGTCACCATCTGCAGTGATTTTGGAACCCCCCCAAAATAAAGTCTGCCACTGTTTCCATTGTTTCTCCATCTATTTTCCATGAAGTGAAGGGACTGGATGCCATGATCTTTGTTTTCTGAATGTTGAGCTTTAAGCCAACTTTTTCACTCTCCTCTTTCACTTTCACCGAGAGACTCTTTAGTTTTTCTTCACTTTCTGCCATAAAGGTTGTGTCATCTGCCTATCTGAGGTTATTGATATTTCTCCCAGCAATCTTGATTCCAGCTTGTGCTTCATCCAGCCCAGTGTTTCTCATGATGTACTCTGCATATAAGTTAAATAAACAGGGTGACAATATACAGCCTTGACGTACTCCTTTTCCTATTTGGAACCAGTCTGTTGTTCCATGTCCAGTTCTAACTGTTGCTTCCTGACCTGCATACACATTTCTCAAGAGGCAGGCCAGGTGATCTGGTATTCCCATCTCTTCAGATTTTTCCACAGTTTATTGTGATCCACACAGTCAAAGGCTTTGGCATAGTCAATAAAGTAGAAATAGATATTTTTCTGGAACTCTGTTGCTTTTTCGATGATCCAGAGGATGTTGGCAATTTGATCTCTGGTTCCTCTGCCTTTTCTAAAACCAGTTGGAAGTTCATGGTTCACATATTGTTGAAGTCTGGCTTGGAGAATTTTGAGCAAACCTAGCCTGGAAAGTGTTAAAGGGAGATAACAGTCAGGTTACCGCCATGATTCATAATCAGAAGGGTCAGCTGGTTAATACATTGTAGCCTACACCAATGGGTGCAATAAAGATCCCAAAGCTGATTGATTACATAGGGAATTATTACATTCTTTTTGGCAACAGGAAATCTTGGTATGGAATCTGGTGTTTATCAGTCCAGGAGGCCAGTTGGCTGTAAGTATGTTATCCCCATGGCTACCAGGCACATAGTCCAAAGCTCACTGAAAGTGCAAGATGGAGTTTCCTTCTTTTTCAAGATGGAATCAGCTCGGCCTGTTCCTTTCCTCCCTCAGTAACACACTTTCTGCCTAATCTTAGCCTCCAAGATAAAACTGAATAGAGAACTGGAAATTAGTGAATTTTTAAAAAGTAGCTTTAAGCCCTTCTTGAATTAACAAGAGTTGCTGTTGTTCAGCCTTTCGGTCGTGTCTGACTCCTTGTGACCCCGTGGACTGCAGCACACCAGGCTTCCCTGTCCTTCACCATCTCCTGAAGCTTGCTCAAACTCACGTCCATTGAATCGGTGATGCCATCCAACCATCTCGTCCTCTGTCGTCCCCTTCTCCTCCTGCCTTCAATCCTTCCCAGTGTTGCAGGAAGGGGGACCCCTTCCAGGGCCCGAAACTGGGCTCTTGTCTAACACTCGGAAATGAATTGTCCGAGGAGACACATGCTGACAAAGCAAGAGATTTTATTGGGAAAGGGCACCCGGGTGGAGAGCAGTAGGTAAGGGAACCCAGGAGAACTGCTCTGCCACGTGGCTCGCAGTCTTGGGTTTTATGGTGATGGGATTAGTTTCCGGGTAGTCTTTGGCCAATCATTCTAATTCAGAGTCTTTCCTGGTGGCGCACGCATCGCTCAGCCAAGATGGATGCTAGCGAGAGGGATTCTGGGAAGTGGACGGACAGGTAGTGTCTCCTCTCGACCTTTCCCGAACTCTTCAGGCTGGTGGTGGCTTACTAGTTCCGTATTCCTTATCAGGATCTCCTGTCATAAAACAACTCATGCAAATGGTTACTATGGTGCCTGGCCAGGGTGGGTGGTTTCAATCAGTGTGCTTCCCCTAACACCAGCATCAGGGTCTTTTCAAATGACTCAGTTCTTCGCATCAGGTGGCTGAAGTATTGGAGTTTCAGCTTCAGCGTTAGTCCTGCCAATGAATATTCAGGACTGATTTCCTTTAGGATGGACTGGTTTGATTTCCTTGCAGTGCAAGGGACTCTCAAGAGTCTTTTCCAACACCACAGCTCAAAAGCATCAATTCTTCAGCCCTCAGTCTTCTTACAAAAGAGTAAGTGAATGAATAAAACTCAGTCATTAAAACCTTCTGACCGAAAGCATCTCCCCCAAAGCCTTTGATGAGCCCATCCTAGTGTGCTGGTGCCTTTTGTTCAGTTTGGGCAAAAGTGAATAACGAAGTGGTTAAGGGCTTTGTTTGGGGTCTGACATTTAAACAGACCTTGCAGGTGCTGAAGAATCTCTAGAAGAACAATAGCATTCAGACTGGGAGTCTTTCTCATTGTCAAAGAAATGCCATGGCAACCTCTCTGTGAAGCTGTGTGTGGGCGGATGGGACCGAGCCAAATGCAAGTTCACCCTATGTGTGCTCATGTGTTTCACATGGATCACCCTCCCTTGTAAATCCTCATGTAACTATATATAATCAGTCACATATGCTTATATCAGCTACCCCAAAGCAGCTTCTAATTGGTACTTCAAGCTCAGAACAAGGAGTGAAACTGAATAAATATATCAGTGAGGGGGACAGAAAGTCTGCACACAAGCCTACGCTGTATGAATGAACCTAAGGGAAAAAAGGCACTTTTTAACTTAGAGAGCTCTCCAGGCATGGAAGTCACGTGGAGGAATCGAGAACAATCACTGCTATAACAAGCTGGGACTTTGAGAGTGACTTGATTCTTTCTGCAGGTAGAACAAAATTGAAAAGTCTTTTTCAGTTTAGCGATTTAGTTTTGACTACAGGTTCCTTGGTGGCTCAGATGGTTAAGAATCTGCCTGCAATGTGGGAGACCTGGGTTCGATCCCTGGATCAGCAAGAACGGCAACCCACTCCAATATTCTTGCCTGGGAAATCCCATGGACAGGAGCCTGACAAGCTACAGTCCATGGAATCGCAGAGTCAGGCATGATTGAGTGACTCTCACTTTACTTCACTTTTGATTACAGAAGATTCAGAGTAAAGTCTTCACAATTTAGTTGTTTCAGTTGTCATTGTTCAGTCACTTAGTCATGTCCATAGTGATTTTGGAGTCCAAGAAAATAAAGTCTGTCACTGTTTCCATTGTTTCCCCATCTATTTGCCATGAAGTGATGGAATTGAATGCCATGATCTTGGAGTCCCAACACTGTCATTGAAATCAGGAGACTTATTTCCACTTCAGGATCTCTCACCAGTATCCTCGGCCTGTAGAGAATGGGCCCTACCATTACTTTTGAGGATGATCACAATACTTTCACCAACGTAATTCTCACGAGCTTGGTAAAGGAAGTGTATCCTGGGTTCTATTGAGGTACATAGAAGATGGATGAATGGGATGCCTGGGGTAATTCTCCCTCAACATTCATATACCGCACACATTGGATCCTTTCCTCCTATCCTGACTGCTCAGAGTGTATGAGGAGCAGGAATATTGGCATCACCTGAAGCCTGTTAGAAACCCAGAATCTTGGACTCTCTCCCAGACTTTACTGAGTTAGAATTTTAACAAGACCTCCATGCTATTTATGTGCACATTAAAGCTTGAGAAGCACTAACCTACAGTTATGCCAGCGAATTTCTGGCATCTCAGCATCTTGCATTAGGCCACCCCTGAGCCCAGGTATCAGTCACCTAATTGAAAACACAAGGAAAATCATTTCCACCTGCCCAATCTGACATACTGAATTCAGAGTTTGGGGTACACACAAATACCAGTAAAATCAGCCTGATGTAGCATTATGTTTCTCTCTCCTTGGCCTAGACCCCCTATTCTCCATGTTTTTGAAAATAAAAATCAGCAGTATCTTCCCCATCTTTTGGTGTGTGCATCTCCTCCTGGGTTTGTCTTCATAATTACATTCCAGACTATGCAGTTACTGGAAACTGGAATCTGTAGGGGTGGCAGAACTGAATCATAAGGAGAATGGGTTCCCTTAGCAAGGTACCCACTGAGAAATGGAATATTGCCTGCCATGTTAGTAAACAAAGGATGTCACAGTGATAAGGGATTGCAGCCGCCACCAGACTACAGCCACCGCCCACCAGTGAGCTGGTGAGCCCTGAAGAACTCCGGAAGGAAAAGAATACCTGCCGTTCGGCACCCGGCAGACTGCCATCATTCTTCATGGTGAGCCCAGGGTGTGAAAACAGAGGATACTGGCCCCACATATCTGAGTTGCATATCAAAGGAATGATTTCAGTGAACCCTGACTGTTGCATTTTCTCCTACTTAGAAAAGTGCTAAATTCCTTAACTTGAGATGTCTGATTTTCCTTAATTAACAAAGACTTTTGACATTCAGACCACCTGCCCTTTGTTGCAAAACTCTTATATATACTACCTCCCTCCTTGCCTCTTGGAAGTGGTTCTCTCAGGGTTACTTGAGATGCTGCCTCCTGGGCTTGAAATCTTAAATATTTCTGCCAAAAAGCACATACAACTTTTAGGTTGTGAATGTATTTTTAGTTGACACCACTTCAGCTATGATCTGTAGGCGTCTCCGGGCAAGAAAAGGATGACCTCATCAGGAGGGAAAGGAAAGGCTCCTTCCAAGACATTCAAACTCTCCTGTTACATCCGTTTCATTTTACATGCCCAAATTTTTACGTAAGAATGAATGAGGCTGTGAATTAAACCAATGCTGTAATTCAGCAACCCAGAGCTATGGCCATGCGCCCTAATTCCTGCCAATGAGAGATGGGAGGAGACAAGCTATTGGGCATTGGGAATTTCGTCTTTGCCCCCAAGAGGGAACCAAAGGGGAAAAACAGTTTCTGTCTTCCTCTGGATGAGTCTAGATGTGTTACTTGGCACTGCTGCAGTTTACCTGCTATCAGCCTGAGCGTGTAGACATCACTGAGAGAGAGAGAATGAAAGCTGCCAGGGACCTGGGGCCTTGGAGACATTGCTGAGTCTTTTGATTCCACCAGCCTCGGGGGCTGTTTTCCTTCCATTTCCTGTTATGTGAGATGACATCTTTTATCATCTTTTTAGTCTATTGGAATTGGGATATTTGTTACTATGGCTAGAATCTGGGTGCAGAAGGACTAGGATGTCCATTGATACCAGATCCCACAGCAAATAAATGAGAGGCCCAGGATTTAAGTTGGTCTGAAGGCAAAGCTCATGCTCTAGGAATGTGGCCCTGCGTATAGGAGGGACATTGGGATTTTGTTTTTTGTTTTTTTTCATTTATTTTTATTAGTTGGAGGATAATTACTTTACAATATTGTAGTGGTTTTTGTCATACATTGACATGAATCAGCCATGGATTTACATGTATTCCCCATCCTGATCCCCCCTCACACCTCCCTCTCCACACGATTCCTCTGGATCTTCCCAGTGCACCAGGCCCGAGCACTTGTCTCATGCATCCCACCTGGGCTGGGGATCTGTTTCACCCTTGATAGTATACTTGTTTCGATGCTATTCTCTCAGAACATCCCACCCTCACCTTCTCCCACAGAGTCCAAAAGTCTGTTCTGTACATCTGTGTCTCTTTTTCTGTTTTGCATATAGGGTTATCATTACCATCTTTCTAAATTCCATAATGAGTTAGTATACTGTATTGGTCTTTATCTTTCTGGCTTACTCTACTCTGTATAATAGGCTCCAGTTTCATCCATCTCATTAGAACTGGTTCAAATGAATTCTTTTTAAAGGCTGAGTAATATTCCATTGTGTATATGTACCACAGCTTCTTTATCCATTCGTCTGCTGATGGGCATCTAGGTTGCTTCCATGTCCTGGCTATTATAAATAGTGCTGCGATGAACATTGGGGTGCACGTGTCTCTTTCAGATCTGGTTTCCTCAGTGTGTATGCCCAGAAGTGGGATTGCTGGGTCATATGGCAGTTCTATTTCCAGTTTTTTAAGAAATCTCCACACTGTTTTCCATAGCGGCTGTACTAGTTTGCATTCCCACCAACAGTGTAAGAGGGTTCCCTTTTCTCCACACCCTCTCCAGCATTTATTGCTTGTAGACTTTTGGATAGCAGCCATCCTGACTGGCGTGTAATGGTACCTAATTGTGGTTTTGATTTGCATTTCTCTAATAATGAGTGATGTTGAGCATCTTTTCATGTGTTTGTTAGCCATCTGTATGTCTTCTTTGGAGAAATGTCTGTTTAGTTCTTTGGCCCATTTTTTGATTGGGTCATCTATTTTTCTGGAATTGAGCTGCAGGAGTTGCTTGTATATTTTTGAGATTAATGCTTTGTCAGTTGCTTCGTTTGCTATTATTGTCTCCCAATCTGAGGGCTGTCTTTTCACCTTACTTATAGTTTCCTTTGTTGTGCAAAAGCTTTTAAGTTTAATTAGGTCCCATTTGTTTACTTTTGCTTTTATTTCCAATATTCTGGGAGGTGGGTCATAGAGGATCCTGCTGAGATTTATGTCACTGTCATCAAGACAGTATGGTACTGGCACAAAGACAGAAATATAGATCAATGGAACAGAATAGCAAGCCCAGAGATAAATCCACGAACTATGAACACCTTATCTTTGACAAAGGAGGCAAGAATATACAATGGAAAAAAGACAACCTCTTTAACAAGTGGTGCTGGGAAAACTGGTCAACCACTTGTAAAAGAATGAAACTAGAACACTTTCTAACACCATACACAAAAATAAACTCAAAATGGATTAAAGATCTAAACGTAAGACCAGAAACTGTAAAACTCCTAGAGGAGAACATAGGCAAAACACTCTCCGCCATAAATCTCAGCAGGATCCTCTATGACCCACCTCCCAGAATATTGGGATTTTTATTAATCATCTCCTGGTAGTTCTAGGGCAGGTGATGGCAAGGGCCAGATAGCAAAGATTTTAGGCTTTGTGGGCCATATGGTCTCTCTCAGTTACTCAACCCTGCCATTGTAGCAAAAATAGCTATAGACAACATGCAAATGAGTGAATGTGGCTGTGTGACAATAAAACTTTATTTAGGTTGGTGGACCTATGGGGTTGTATTTTGCCCATCATTGTAATAGAGTAAAAGGCTGAAAAATTCTGGAATTAGATCCTACATTTTAATTACAAGTGTCATTATATGAAATATTGACTGAATCTGATTTAAGTGTTTGTGGCAAAATGTGAAATTTCAACACAGCCAAATCATGTGTAGCATTTTTGGAAAGTTTTATCTACATCTTCCAATAGCAGGATTTGGGTCACCATAGTGTGAGTTGAAGGTTTCTTGGATGGTGTTAGTGATAAAGAATTCGCCTCCCAGTGTTCTTTGCAGGAGGTATAAGAGACAGGGGTTCAATCTCTGTGTTGGGAAGATCCCCTGGAGGAAGGTAAGGCAACCCACTCCAGTATTCTTGCCTGGAGAGTCCCAGAGACAGAGGAGCCTGACGGGCTGCAGTCCATAGGGTTGCAAAGAGTCAGACACAACTGAAGCGACTTAGCATGCACGCACAATGTGAGTTGATTTCTAAATACAGAGTGAGTAAGAAAGGTTTGCAAGTAAAGGGTTATGACCAAGTGCCCTGATGTATTTGCAAAAGGCAGCCCTGGGAGGCTGAATGGACGTGATTCCTGCCTGAGGGTGCCAGCAGGTTACTGTTGACTCTCCCTCTGTTTCCATCAGTTGCTTCCCTCTTCCCCCTAGGCAGTGATCAGGAGATCACTCTCTAGCTGGGAGTGGTTATTGCACAGGGCACTGTGGGTGTGATTTAGAAGAGGGGGTGGGGAAGTGGATTAGGGATATATGGACCAAAAATGTCACCATATTAGTAAACTAAGGATTTTGCAGCCATCAAGCTACCAGCACTGCGTCCACCCCCAACTAGGCATCCTGAGGGGGCTCCAGATGGAGAGAAATGGGATACAGGCTGCAGATAGTTAAAGTGCATATCAGAGGAATGATTTCAGCGAGCCCAGACTCTTGCATCTTCCCATACGTAGAAACGAGCTGAATTCATTAACTTGAGATATCTGATTTTTCTTTAATTAACAGTAGTCTTTTGGTGTTCTGACTACCTGGGTTTTTTTTTGTTTGCTTGTTTTGTTTTTATTTTGCAAAAACTCCTATATGTCCTGGCTGTTCCCTTACCTCTTTGGAGTGATCCCTCTGAGAGGTTGCCTCCTCGGCTTAAATCCTCAGCAAGTCTACCAAATAAAACTTAATTCGCAAGTTTTAGGTTGTGCATTTTCCCCCTGGCTGACAGTGGGAATCCCTCCCATGTCTTTTCCACAGAGAACATTCAAGTAATCCTAGATAACCAGAGCTTTTGATGTGTTCTACCATGATTATTAGTGAATTACATGGTCTTTTTGGGGGAACCTGTACGATTTTTGGTCTACAGGAAGAGGAACGTTTATAGCCCTCTTTAACTGATTTCTATCCTAGGGTTTACTACAGTAATCGAAGGGGACCTCAATGAGGGTCTGGATCAGGGTGTTGGCCAGAGTTGGGGAAAGAGAGAGGAGCCTGGAAACTCTGAAGAGATACAGAACAGAGCTTAATGATGTCGCCACGGCTGAAGATAACAAAAAATGAAATGCTGCACAGTGGACATGCTCAGGGGACACACATTTTAAGACTGATTCTCTGCAGAGCTGAGTATTTAATATGTCAGTTTAGCGATAATACCGTCAAGAGCCTCACTTTTGTACCTGCTGTGATGAAGGCCAGCTCTGGCCTGGGCTCAGACAGTGCATTTGTGCCTGGCAGGTCCTCCTCAGCCTAGGGAGCATTCGAGGTCCTGGCTCCTGCCTCAGGCTGGCTTCCTGGCACTCCCTTGGGGTTGGCTCATCTTGTCTGTTATGGCTGGAGGGAAGCCTCATGGGGCTGTCGTCTTGAGCAGAGGGGGCCCGAGACACAGTGGAGCGCTTTCCTGTTCCCCGCAGGCTGGATGAGGTCCCCATCAGTGCTTTTTAATTTCAGCCATGGGGTCCTCTGCTCGTGGTTCAGGAGGGAGAGTCACAAAGCGAATGTGACAAGTATTTCATTTTATGGGACACTTTCTGAAGCCCTTATTAGAAGAAGAAGATTTCCAAAGACGAAACGATGAACTGCACATCACAGGTATTGACCAAGCAAAGCCACGGCCCAGGAACTGCCACAAAGCTCGGGGCCTGGCTGGGAGCACAGAGCAGCCGCTTTCAAAGGAGATTCTTAGACAGAAAGTCATAACTTATTCATGCTTCATAAACACACGCAGGCATTCAGGTCCCTTAAACACAGTATGCCACTTCACTTCAATTAACAGCAAAGTGGTGCCATTTGCTCACAAATTCTGCCAGCTTTGGTGTAGCGAGAGCTCCTGCAAGGAGGCAGCTAGCCATCAAACCCAAAACTCTAGCAACTGATTTGAATCCAAGAAATGCCGGCCTCCTTGGCCACAGGAAAGACATTGGGGGCCATTTGTGTTTTTTTCTTAATATGGAATAATTTGTTGTGATCAACTGGAAAGTCTTAGTGTCTGAGCTTCACTTGATAACTAAGAAGAGGTATAGATTAGAAACAGCATCCTTACTAGAGAAGGTGTGTGTGTGTGTTCAGCTGCTCATTTGTGTCCGACTCTTTGTGGCCCCATGAACTGAGGCCTGCTAACCTCCTCTGTCCATGGAATTTTCCAGGCAAGAATAGTGGAGTGGGTTACCATTTCCTACTATAGGGGATGTTCCCGATCCAGAGATCAAACCTATATCTCTTGTGCCTCCTGCATTGGCAGACAGATTCTTCACCACTGGGTCCACCTGGGAATATCCTGAGAAAGTGAAGAAACAGATGACTGGATGTGCTGTCTGGTTGGAATCAAGAGCTGGACTGTCAAGAGCAACATTTTCCCAAGGCCTAAATGGCTTCAGTTCAGTATTCCATGTAACTATAGGCATTTGAATGGGTACAGAACACCAACATTAAGTGGCTCAGTGGAAAAGAATCTGCCTGCCAATGCAGGAGACAATAGTTTGATCCCTTATATGAGAAGATCCCACATGTCACGGAGCAGCTAAGCCCATGTTCCACAGCTATTGAGCCTGTGCTCTGGATCCCAGGAGCTGCAACTCCTGGGGCCGACATGCCTAGAGCCCACGCTCTGCAACGCGAGAAACCGCTGCAGTGAGAAGCCTGTGCACATAGCTAGAGTAGCCCCCACCCACTGCAACTAGTGAAAAGCCTGTGCCGCGACAAAGACGCGGCACAGCCAAATAAATAAATAATAAAATTATTTTAAAAAAAACAACAGGATACTCCAGCACACGTGACAACCAAGTCGGTCTTTATTGATAACACTCTTGCAAGCCCTTGTTGACACAGCACACCTCAAATAAATCAGAGAAGTAGCCCCTACCCTTGGTCATCATGAAAACCGAAACCACCTCCAAACATTTCTAGAATCATATGGCTGGAAGGCTGTTTGGGAGATTACTTAGTTGAGTGACTCTTGACTGGAGTATTATTACCCCACTCTCCCCTACCCACCCTGCCATGGGGCCTCTGGAAGTGTTTGGAGGTGGTTTTGAGTCTCATGATGACTAAGGGTAGGTGCTTCGTAACTGCAGTTGGAGCCCAGGAATTCAGGGACCTTAAACATCTCGCCACAATGAGCAGTTCTGTCCAAGAAGAACTGTCCCAAGTAAAAGTCAGTAGTGTTCAATTTAGACTGATTGCCACGTTTTACAAACGAGAAGGCTGAGGCTCCGGTATAGAAGATCTTTTGTCTAAGATCATCCAGGTTGTGTTGGAGCTCTTTGCCAGGAGCTGGGGACACAGATCACAACTATTTCTTCTTATACCCCAGTCATACTTAGCACAGTGCCTGGTGTGTGATCAGCCCTCAGTAAATGTCATCTGTTACCATCATCAATATCACCATTACCTTCCCGAGTTAAGCTTATTCTCTTGCAAGTGAGGAAGGTTCCTGGGGTGTAGATTGGAAATACAAATTATAGTTTCTAATTAAAACAGAGCAATCAGAAAAATACAAGGGTCAGTAGACTAAGACATGACATTCAGAATCTTCCAGTTAATTCCAAACAGACTGTCTCAGCCTGAAAGGCTCTACTCAGGGCAAAAGACCATATGGTGGCTTGGTTGGTGGCATCTGACAGAGTGCTGAAGAACTACCCTTTGGCCCAATTGTTTTTAACTTAAATGATCTGGAAAAGAGAATAAATCACACATCATGTCTACCCAGAAGTGTGTCAAGCATAATAAAAACAAGTCAGAAATAAGAAGTTGTAAAATATTAGTCTCCAAGATGGAAAATAAAAATATTACTTCATGAAGAATGTTGGCAGTGCCAACCCATGTTAATTCACATAGGCTTCTGAGTCCCTGGCTTGATAGAAATACTTTTTAGGCAGGCTAAGATTTTAATTAAAATGGGAAAAGCCTCACTGCACTCTCTCTAATGATCATTATATACAAGGCTCATAAGGTTGGAAGAAACTGGGGAGGATTTGCAGGAGAAATAACTTTGCATAGAACTTCTGAAGGCTGTAGGAGTCCTGAGAAATTATGTCATTTAAAATCATTACTTTATAAGAAACTAAAGCCTAAGGAGATGACGTAATTTACCCACATCTTACATAGTAAATGATATAATTTGGCACCGCCAGCCTCCATCCAGGACTGCCCTCACCACTATACCTCTAAAGAAACTGTAGAAATTGGTGATGGTTCCTCTTGGTTTTTTTCTACTCAGTCTTAAAAGGAGAAATTTTTTGGATACAGAGGGCTTCTGATATGCTCATTTCCTGAGCTTTTTTATGCTTTGAATATTTATATATAATGAGGTGATCTTCCATTACAGGAAGTAATGTCACGTTTTTCTCCCAGAATCTTCTCTGCAGCATTCTGGATAGGCATTTACCTGTAAAGAGAGAGCTGGTCAAGCCTAAGGCCAAGGTCCATTCCAGTCCCACCGCTGTTCCACCTTTACGTTCTTTGGAAGCCAGGTTCTGCTCTTGCAAGCTGCCTGAACTGGCTGGTGTCAAATAGACTGTGCAACTGAATGAAATGTGGAATAATTGCACCTTCCCATTAATCAATTATACAAGACTCAGAGTTATCCTTCCCTTAAAAGCCAATTGCTTCAGCAGTGGAGATTTCTCCCTTTTCATTAAATATGTCAGAAGTTAAGTTGGAAAGAAATCACATGGGTTTATACATCAGTGAAAGAGAAGTTCATTCACACAGAATAATGGGAGTGAGAACCACTTGAAACAGATTGAATGCTAATGGACTAGTTGCCTACTCTTTCTTGCCCTACAGAACAGAAAACACAAGTAAAGCTCAGTTATTAAGGGTAAAAGAAAGAGAACAGTCAAGAGATTTCTTTGGAGAAAATGCTCCAGGTTCTTTTGCATCCCCAAGATTAAGCTCTGTCATCATTTATGATAACTATTCAAAGTTTTTCCATTAGGTAGGACCAGATGCTTTTCAAATGTCAAGCTCTATCGTCATCAGCAGCCTCACGTAGTGTCCATTTCTGCGTCCCATGAGATGATGTCTTAGTCTGTTGCGGTCCTATAACAAAATGCCACAGACTGGGTGGCTTATAAACAGCAGAAGTTTATTTCTCATAGTTCTGGAGGCTTGAAGTCTGAGATCAGGGTGAGGGCGCCCCCAGTTTATGAGGGTGCTAATTTCTTCACATCCTTGCCAATACTTATAATCTGTCTTTTTAAAACTTTTTATTTTGTATTGGAGTATATTAGATTAACACTGTTGTGATAGTTTCAGGTGAACAACAAAGGGAATCAGCTGTACATATTACATGTATCTCTTCTCCCCCAAACCCCTTCCCATCCAGGCTGCCACGTAACATTGAGCAAAGTCCAGTGTATCTAACTTTTTGATTATAGCCACTCTAGTAGGTCTGAAGTGGTATCTCGTGGTTTTAATTTGCATTCCCCTGATGCTAATAATGTCAAGCATCATTTCAGGTGCTTACTGGAAGTTTGTGTATCTTTGGATAAATTTCTGTTCAAATCCTCTGTCCATTTTTAATTAGGTTATTTAGACTTCTTATATACCCTTACATGATGGAAGGGGCTAGGGAGCTCTGTGAGTCTCTTATAAAGGCACGAAGTTCATTCATGAGGGCTCTACAGCCTCATGGACCTAAGCACCTACTGCCATCCCTGTGGGTATTAAGACTTCAACATAAGAATTTAGGGAGGAGACAAATGTTCAGACCATAGCAGATGGTGAGAACACTGTGCTTTTTAATCTATTCTTGAATTTGAGACCAGAGTGGTAGGTAGTGAGAGCTGTTTATGGGAATGAGATGGACTCTGGGTGTGAAAATTCAAGTCCACATCTTAGTTCAGAGATCTTCCTTCTCCTTAAGGCTTCCCGATCAGCCAAGTGGGCACAGCTGGGATACACTCAGTGAGGTCAGACCCAAGACACGCTGAGGAGTCTACAGTCCTCAGAAGCTTGCTGTCTCCATCTGCTATGCTGGAGTCTCGCTTCCTGGGAACCTGTGGAGAGGCCTCTAGATCTTCCTGGGATTCTCTTCTTTTCTATTTTCAGTTATTTGGGATTTAAACATACCCCCAAATGCATAGGCAGAGAGTCCCTAGGCTCTGAGATTAGGGGATCAGCTCCAGGGGTCCTCCTTTAGTAGGGGGTTTCCAGGCTTGTATTTAGTTTGGGGAACTGTGGAGATCATTTGCTAACACGCCCATGATGCCAGCTCTCAGAGTGGTGTGGGTAGCAGCGGTATCAGAGAGTATAGGAGCAGTATTATCTGTAATACCATTGAAGCTATTTACTGAGTGTTTACTAAGTGCTAGGAACTATGTTAAGCATTTCACAGTCTTTCTTTCTTTGTACTTCTAACAGCCCAGCAAGGTGGATGTTATCCCTCTTTTACAGGTGAGAAACTTAAAACTCAGAGGTGAAATAATCTGCCTAAAGTCATACACAGTGAGTGGCAAAGCTAAGATGGAAGTCTGTCTCACTCTGGGACTGTCTTGGCTATTACTTTCTACTGCTCAAGTAAATAAGAAATACTTCTTATTTAGAGAGTCAAGACCCATCCTTGGAAATTAGTGGGAAAGACCTACAGGCACAAGCTATCTTCCCTGAATCTGGCCAGCTGCTGGCCAGCCTCAGGCAGGCTGGCTCCTGACATTTGTGGGCTTGCCTAAGTTGTAAATGACACCCCACAAGACTAAATGTCTAAATATTTTAGAGTTATAAATCCAGCTAACACATAGTTAAATATAGTATGTTATCAATTTATTATTTATCATTTAAGTATAGTTGAATTACAATGTTAGTTTCCAGTGTACAACATAGTGATTCAATATTTTATAGATTATATTGCATTTAAAGTTATTATAAAATAATGGTGATATTTCCCTGTGCTGTACAATATATCCTTCTTGCTTGTCTATTTCATACATAGTGTTAATAGTTTATATCTCTTAATTCCCTACCCCTATCATGTCCCTTCCACTATTTCTCTCCCCACTGGTAATCATTAGTTTGTTACTCTATATCTCTGAGTCTGTTTTGTTACATACATTCATTTGTTTTACTATTTAGATTCCGCATATAAGCTATAACATAGAGAATTTGTCTTTCTCTGACTTATTTTGCTAAACATAATAGTTCCTAGGTCCTTCTGCAATGTTACAAATAGCAGAATTTTATTCTTTTTATAGCTAAGTAATATTCCAATATTCTTCTTCAAATTTCAAATTTGCAGAAGCAAAGTTGCACACTGAGGTAAATTCACAGCCTTGAGTGCATGTGTGCTAAGTTGCTTCAGTCATGTTTGACTCTCTTGCGACCCCATGGACTGTAGCCCACCAGGTTCCTCTGTCCATGGAATTTTCCAGGCAAGAATACTGGAGTGGGTTGCCATTTCCTTCTCCAGAGGATCTTCCCAACCCAGGGATCGAACCCATGTTGCTTATGTCTCCTGCATTGGCAGGCAGGTTCTTTACCATTAATGCTATCTGGGAAGCCCTATATATATGTATATACATACATATATATATGTATATATATATTTATACAGGAAGATCCCCTGGAGAAGGAAATGGCTACACACTCCAGTATTCTTGCCTGGAGAATTCCATGGACAGAGGAGCCTGGCGGGCTACAGTCCATGAGCTTGGTGGACAAATCAAAATGTTGGAATGATGTTTTTGTCTTGTGATTGGAGATGGCATGTAAGCCCTGAGACCACCGCCCACTCCCCGGCTGGCAACACCTTGCCCTGTGCATCTTCCAGCTATTCCTGAGTTTATCCTTTAAAAAAAAAAAACAAAACATAATAATAAACAAAGTGTTTCTCTGAGTTCTGTGAGACACCCTAGAGAATTGTTGACCCTGAAGAGGGGGTTGTGGGAGCCCCTTAAATAATAGCCTACAGACAGGAGTATAAGTGGCCCCAGTTTTTAATATGTTTATGTATTTATGTATTTGGCTGCATCGGGTCTCAGTTGCAGCACTCATGATCCTTGTCGCGTCACACGGGATCTTTCGTTACATCGCGCGGACGCTCTAGTTGTGGCACGTGGGCTTAGTTGCTCCATGGCATGTGGGATCTTAGTTCCCCAACCAGGGGTTAAACCTGCATCCCTGGCATTGCAAAGCGGACTCTGAACCACTGTATCACCAGGGAAGACCCAAAGCTACATCTCTTAAATAAACTGAGTGACTGGAGCACACAATTTTGATTGCAGGTGTGATGTGGATCCTGGAAAGAACAGGCCCAAGGCTGGGGTCCCTCTTGTCCAGGTCTAAGAGTGGTACTGGCTTCAGGAACATCAGGGATGGTCTAGCATAAATCTAACTCTTTGACTGGAAAACATGGCTCAGACAGCATCCTCTTTATAAAAGACAACTTACTGTGAGTTTGGGGTGATGAATTAAATGAAGTCATAGTAAAACTTAAAATTGAGCTCTGCGATTTGATCTCATTTTTGCTGTAGTAATTCAGTTTTTAAGTTACCATCTGGCATGAAAATTACTTATCCGGAAACTCGGGCAGGAGGATTGACTTTCCTGGGTGTGTATTTAAACTCTATTAGGCAATATAGGTTTGAGTTTCGAGGCTTAACAGAAGTACAGTTTTATCTTTGGAGAAATGTGTTAGTCACTTTTCACCCATACAGAAACATCCCTTTGCCATTTGAAAGGTACAGTTCTCCAAATGGAAGTAGGATTTCTGATTTTAAACATTTTAGGTCAAAGACAAAAGGTTAAGATCCCTGGAATACAGAGTTTACTTATGAGTAAGATAAAAATGAAAATGCAGTAGAAAAAAAGGAAAAGGACATGAATCAACACTTCACCAAAGGAATATAAATGGTCAACACATGTTATAAAAGGTACTCAACCTCACTAATCATTTTAAAAACACAAAACAATAGGTGGTGTTTTGTGGGTTATCTTTTTTTTAGCCTATTAGATTGGGAAGGGAAAAGATTGCTAATATGAGAAAACAGACTTTCTCAACCTGTGGATGAAGTGTCAAGTGGATAGACAATTTTGGGACATGGGAACAGCATGTAGTGTTATCTGCTATTATTGGAAATGTTTAAAAGCATTGATTTGACAACTGATTTCTAGGAATTCATCCTAAAGAAACATAGTCCAAACATAGATGAATAAGGATGCTCCTTGCCACAGTGTTTATTAGAGTACAAAGCTGCATATTTAAGAGTCCCCAGGTCCACCATCTGATACCAGCTGCAGATTTGGGGAGCCCCAAGACTACCTTCAGTTTCAGTAATTTGCTAGAAGGACTTGCAGAACTCAGCAAAGCCATTTCAACAAAGCCATTACTCTAACAATTAAATTTATCCCAGCAGAAACGTGGGTTAAAATCAGCCAAGGGGAGAGGCACACAGGAGACACCAAGCTCGGCTTCCAGATACTCCCTCCTGCCGCCTCAGTGGACCAGCTTCTCCCAGAAACTGTCTGTGACAGTATGCGTGGCATATCGCCCACCAGTGAGGATCACTTGGGATTTGGTGTTCAAAGATTTTACTGGGGCTTAGTCACATAGACCTGACTGACCACCTGCATGGCTGATTTTAATCTCCAGAGCCTCCAGAGTTCAAGCTGCTACTGTGTGACTCAAGGACCCCCAGCCATAAATCACATTGTTAGCCGAGACTATCCAGTATGGCCCGAGGCCCCCAGATGAACAAGGACACTCTGATCAGGCCAGAGAGTTTGAAGGTGTCTAATGGATTTTATTCTGTAGATGGAGAAGATTCATTGAAGAGTCTTAATAAGGGGGTACCAGGAATAATATGTGCTGTAGACAGAATGTTATCTAGGTTAAAGATGTAGACAGGATCTCAGTGCTTGTTAATTCCTGCCCCTGGCAGCACTGCTCCCCACTGAGGCCCAGTCTCACGTGCACATCTAAACTGGCTGCCATCGCTTCTTGGCCTTTTGGTTAAGATCAAGTGAACTGGTTGCCATTATATTTAGGTTGGTGCAAAAGGTTGGTGTGGTTTTGCCCCACTGAACTTTGCTGTTTGATATCAGCTACATTCTTAAAGAAATGTGGTCATGTTATACATCATTTTAATGCACATTTCTCACTTTATGTTTTTTGGCTAATGGTTTATTACTTGCTGTGGATTTTCTATTTATTTTAGACTAGGGAAATGATGTTAGACAAAAGTCGAATTCGAGCAGTTTTCGTATTTGAGTTCAAAATGGGTCATAAAGCAGCGGAGACAACATCAACAATGCTTTTGGCCCAGGAACTGCTAATGAACATACAGAGCAGTGTGGTTCAAGAAGTTTTACAAAGGAAATGAGAGCCTTGAAGATGAGGAGAATAGTGGCCAGCCATTGGAAAGTGACAACGACCAACTGAAAGGATCATCAAAGCTGATGATCCTCACAACTACACGCTGAGCTGCCGAAGAACTCGGCGTCACCATTCTGCAGTCTTTTGGCATTTGAAGCAAATTGGAGAGGTGGAAAAACTCCTCTAAGTGTGGACCTCATGAACTGACTGCAGATCAAAAAAAATCCTTTTTTGAAGTATTGTCTTCTCTTATCCTGTGCAACAACAATGAACCATTTCTTGATTGGATTGTGATGGTGTGACTACAAGTAGATTTTATACAACAACCAGCAACAACCAAATCAGTGGTTGGAGTAAAAAGAAGCTCCCAAGCACTTCCCAAAGCCAAACTTGCACCAAGAAGAGATCACGGTCACTGTTTAGTGGTCTGCTGCCTGTCTGATCCTCTACAGTTTTCTGAATCCTGGCAAAACCATTACATCAGAGAAGTATGCTCAGCAAATTGATGAGATCCACCAAAAACTGCAGTGTCTGCAGCCACCTTTGGTCAACAGAAAGGGCCCAGTTCTTCGCTGTGACAACGCCGACCGCACCTCACACAACCAATGGTTCACAACTTTAATGAATTGGTCTGCAAAAGTTTGCCTCATTTGCCATATTCACCTGACCTCTCGCCAACTGACTACCACTTCTTCAAGCATCTCAACAACTTTTTGCAGGGAAAATGCTTCCACAACCAGCAGAAGGCAGAAAATGCTTTCCAAGAGTTTGTCAAATCCTGGAGCACAGATTTTTATGCTACAGGAATAATCAAATTTATTTCCTGTTGGCAAAAATATGTTGATTGTAGTGGTTCCTATTTTGATTAATAAAGATGTGTTTGAGCCTAGTTATAGTGATTTAAAATTCACAGTCCCAAACCACAATTACTGTTTCACCAATCTAACATTAAAACACGCAGTTCTACTAATGAGTGGGCTCTGGAATGGGACTAGTTGCCAAGAGCTTAGCGTCTGTGGTGTGTGCCGTGAACCTGGGAAGCCCAAACCTTCCTGGGTGCATCTGTTTCTTTTTTAGCCTCGTCGACCTGATTGTGTCCACCTCTGTATCTGTTTCCTGACCTGTGCTCCCGGTGTCTGAAGGTGAGCTATCCTGAGCTGTCCACTGTTTGACCAGCTGCCTGGACCAGACCTACTCACTCAGGCATGAAGGTCAAAACATCCTTCTTCATCTTCATGTCTAGACATGATTCTAGAAATCTCCTGGAACCGTGATTCTGCCGTTCACCCAACTCCCGGCACCATCCAGAGAAGAGTGGCTAACATACAACTCTCTCCCCTCCCCTGGACCCATGCCGGCAGGATCAGTGAGCCCAGCAGTCTTTCCCACTGTCATGGATGCAGCTTCAAGATCTTTTTCTACACAGTATTCCAAGCAGCCACTCAAAGACTAGCATTGGCTATCAAGATGAAGGCCATTTGTCATTCTTGATGGAGGGCCCTGCCCCCCTTGGATGTCAGTATGGTCCAAGGTGACTTCCACTTCAACAGAATGCTCCAGTGTGGGTTGTTGGCATGTCTGGGACCTCACCTGGCCTTGAGTCCACTTACTCCTGGCTTTTCTCTTCAACTTGGGTGTCTTAAGGTCAAGTCTTCCTGAGCCACAGTTCCAAGACATGAATTATGGAGATTGTTTGTGCTTCTGGGAATTTGGAATTCTTTGGAGACCAGTCAAGCCTTTTTTCTGTCAATACACTGAGAATTCCTACTCTCCCCAGAGCACTGGGTGCAGCCAGCTTGCTTCTCCAGGAGCTTACTAGCTAGTTGGAGAGATATTATGTGGGGCCATGAGATGAACCTAAAACTCCAGGCATCATAAGCTAAATGCTAAATGAGCAGAGAGGGTGACAAGTACCAGAGGAATTCAAAACACATGGGAGCAGATGCTTTCAGAAACAGCACAGAGGGCCTCACTCCTGATTCATCACCCAGTCACTGGCATTGGCCCCACAAGTGCCAGATGATGGGGAGGCAAAGCCAGATGCTGCGGAATGAGCAGGCAGGAGGAGGTGGTGCCCTGCCAGCCTGGCGGGGCCCCCGGGACTTTGGTGGTGCCTCCTGGTACTGGCAGAGTTTGCAGGAGGCAGGCAGGAGTGGGCAAGCAAAAGGAACACCAGTCACTGGGAACATTCATGCACTTCCCTGTCATTATCTGAACTAAATTCAGCTACACCCACAGGGTCCCCAAATCCCTATGGAGGCAGCAAGCAGAGAAGCCATTTCTGGGGGTGGGCAGGAGGCTGGTGCATGCCCTGTGAGGTTTCTCAGTGGCTTCACAGCAACTGGTTCATGTGGGCTTAGAAAAGTGGAGGAGGACGAGGGGCTGGGGCAGCAGGAGCACCTTGACCACTGTGACTCCATTTTGAACTACTCACCGTGTCTTAACATAGCTGAAATCCCATATATTTCACATGAAATGAGTAGCAATCATAACACCAAAGAAATCACATCATAACAGAAAGACTTGAGGAGAGTACAGGAGATCCTCAGAGGAGGTAACTACAGAAAACCAGGAAAGTAACACCCACCTCCTGGAGCAAGCTTGTTAGAAGACATGTGTGCTTTGCCTCCCACCCCCCGACCCCCAGCCTGTTGCAGTCATCTCCGTGGCCTGTTGCCAGACATTGAGGGGGTCCTTTCTGGTGTAACTTTTAAGCATCTGCCAAATCAGCCTCCTTCTCCTCCACCTCTGTTGCCTGCCCTGATGGAGGCAATGGCTTTCCCTTGCCCACACTGGCCCCTACTTGGGCTTCCAGATTCTAATTTTGCCTTATAAACAAATAACCTGGATTTTACATTTCTCTTCTGGGAAGGCAATCTGTTGGAAAAACAAAGCTCTTTGTGTCACTCTCTTATTTAAATCTAAACTCTAGATCACAGCTTTCACACCTCTAAGAGACCTGTGTTGAGGGAAAATTACAACGTGAGAGTTGTGAGTTAAGTTTTACTGGGGGCAGGGTGGAGAGGGAGGTGGGAGGGGGGATCGGGATGGGGAATGCGTGTAACTCTATGGCTGATTCATATCAATGTATGACAAACCCCCCCCCCCAAAAAAAAAGTTTTACTGGGGGCAAAATGAGGAATGGGGCCCAGGAGGCAGCATTTCAGATGCTCTGAGAAACTGCTCTGAGAAGATGAGGGGGGAGCCTGCTGGGCTACAGCCAATGGAGTCGCCAAGAATTGGATACGACTGAGCGACTGGCACACACACACACTGTATCTGTGAAGATGCAAGAGTCTGGGCTCGCTGAAATCTTGCCTGTGATAGGCACTTGGCTATCCCGGCCTGCGTCCTGCTTTTCTCCACCCCGAATCCCCTCAGGGCGCACAGTCGGGAGTGGGATTGACTGCAGTGGCTGAGGGCTTGGCAGCTGGCAGCCTGCCTCTCTCCATCCTGTCTTCCCTCAGGGCTGGTTGTAGTGGCTTGATGGCTGCAGCATCCTTTGTTTACTGATTTGGCAGCAACATTTTTTCACTCACACCATGAACTAGTGAAGAAAGCTTTTCCCATTGTTTAGGTCCCACGGAGAAAGTGTCTTATTTCCATAAACACAAGAGGGATCCTTGTCCACTTGCTGCCCTTCAGCCACGTTATCACCTTGGTTGATTTCTTCAATTTTAAAGAAATAAAACAGGAGACAGTTGCAGGGAGGCAGAGAAGACCACTGTGGTATGGGCTGGGGCTACCCTGTGCTGCTTACACCCCAACTCCGCAGGAGCATTAGGAATAAATGAGATCCTAGCAATGTTTCCTGAGGTCAGTCTCCCAAGGCAATAGAAATAAAAGCAAAATAAACAAATGGGAACTAATCAAACTTGCAAGTTTTTGCACAGCAAAGGAAACCATAAACAAAACAAAAAGACAATCTATGGAATGGGAGAAAATATTTACAAATGATGTGACCCACAGAGGCTTAATTTACTGAATATGCAAGTAACTCATACAACTCAACAACAACAAAAATCCAAACATCCCTATCAAAAAAATGGGAAGAAAATCTAAATAGACACTTCTCCAAAGACAGATAGATGGCCAATAGGCTTATGAAAAGGTGCACAACATCACTAATTATTGGAGAAATGCAAGTCAAAACTGTTAATACAGTGAGATATCACCTCACACCAGTCAAAATGACCATCACCAAAAAGTCTACAAACAGTAAATGCTGGAGAGAGTGGGAAGAGAAGGGAACCTCCTATACTGTTGGTGGGAATGTAAGTTGATATAGCCACTATGGAAAACGGTATGGAGGATCCTCGGAAAACTAAAATTAGAACTGCCATATGATCCAGCAATCCTACTCCTGGACATGTATCCAGACAAAACTATAATTCACAGGAGCACTATTTACAATGTCCAAGATATGGAAATAACCTAAATATCCATTGATAGATGAGTGGATAAAGAAGGTATGGTACATATATACTTGGAATACTCAGCCATAAAAAATGAAATAAAACCATTTGCAGCACCATGGATATAGCTAGAGATTATCATACTAGGGAAGTAAGTCAGAAAGAGAAAGACAAATACCATATGATATCACTTATATATGGAATCTAAAATATATCACAAATGAACCTCTCTATGAACCAGAAGTAGACTCATGGACATAGAGAAGAGATTTGTGGTTGCCAAGGGGGAGGGTTTTGGGAGAGGGACCGAATGGCAGTTTGGGGTTAGCAGATGTAAGCTATTAAATATTGAATGGATAAACAACAGGGTGCTACTGTATAGCACAGGGCACTCTAGTCAATATCCTGTGATAAATCAAGATGGAAAAGAATATTAAAAGAGAATATATATATATACACAACTGAATCACTTTGTTGTATAGCAGAAATTAATATGACATTGTAAATCAACCATACTTCAGTAAGAAATTTTTAAATTTATAAAAAGAGTAAGGAGGGCCATTCAGCGTTGCAGGCAGGTGCCCACGCTCTGCTCTGTGGGGCTGAGGGAGTGTGGGCTTTCTGTCGAAGGAAGCTTCTTAGCTCTCCACAGTGAGATGATCAGGCAATGACCTGTTTCAAAAGCACCTGCTTAGTTATTCTCTGGGCCATCCCAGGCTTTCTGATCCGGAAATGGATGTGGGGACTGGAATTCCAAGGTTAACAGGAGTCAGGATAAGAGCCTAGAACAAGGGGCATGTACTCTGAGTCTAGAACAGGGGGCGTGAACTTTTGTCTATAAGAGGCCAAATAGTAAATATTTATGACTAAATAGAGACCATGAACTGTGTGATCTCTGTAGCAACCTCCCAACTCTGGCCATTGCAACGTGAAATAATATGCAGTTAATGGGCCTGGCTGTGTTCCACCAAAACTTATTTGAACAGCAGATGGTGGCCTGAGTTTGGTCTGTGGGCTGTGCTTTGCCAACCTGTGGTCTAGAATTTCACAGAGATCCTGAGGGATGGTGTGTTGACGCGTTGGGCCGCTTGAGTCACCCAGTCGCAGATGTGCATCATGACTTGCTCAAGGTCACGTAGCTGGTAAACAAGGCTGGGATCCCGGGCCAGGTCTCCTGATCCCTGTCCAGTGTAAATTTTCACTGCCCAGGGAAATGCCACCTCCTGCTGTTCTCCTAATGTACCTACTATACTGACAATCCCAGACGGTGGGCACACAGAAAGGAAAATGGATTAATTAAAATAAGCCTTTTTCATCCCCCTTTATCAGAAGGTTTAGTAGAAAAAAAGATCAGTCACTCTGAGTTGCCCTTTTCTAGAAGTCCAGCATAGAGTGACTGTGAGTGGGGTTGAGGGTTAGCCTTTCCTTTCCTCCTGGATCCACCGGGCTGCAGCGAATCAGCGTTCTACAGGAAAAGTCGCTGTGGTTCACTTCTCAGCCCAGGTTCCCTGGCAAGGACACTCTTGCTTTCATCAGAGCAGAGCAGGCAAAAACGAGGCTTGTCTTTGGGGAATTAACTTTAATTTGCCATGTGATTTCTTTCTGTCCACCTGAGGGTAGAAGTGCTGAGATTTAACTCTGACTCTGCTTCAGGGTTCCTACAGCCTCGTCGTCAGAGTTAATTAAAATGCAACACTTGGAAAACATTTCCAATGCAATAAGAAACATCCACATGTATATGCATGTATACATGTGCATGTGTACATGGACTGTGTGTTCTTCCAATGAGCAAACAAAAATGATTAGAGACTGTGTAGTAGCATTAAGCCCCTTTAGGAAAGACAAACATTTTTTGTGAGTATGCCGTAATCTATCCCGCCCTTTCTTCCTATCATGCCCTTTCTATTGCTATGCAGAGCAGTTTTGGTGTTTTCTTTCCAGCTTACAGACAATGCCCGAGATTCAGTGTGGTCTAAGAAAATGAGGGTCACTTCAGTGTCTTGCCAGCCAGAACCATTCATCCCTGTTGGATGCCTTGAATTACCTAAAACTCGGTAAAAACTTTTGAAAAGTGTCCTTTTCCTTTCTTTGGAAATAGAAGTTTCAGCTTTTAGGCAAGGACCATTGACTGGGCAGACTATCCTCCTTTCAGAAGAAGGGTCATGCAAGGATTTAGAATCCTTCTGGCCACACTACAGGGAAATGGGTCATTCTTACCAGCACACACTGGATGTTTCATCTGGTCATTTCACAAAAATAAATATCAAGTATTTACTCTGGGGAAGGTGCTCTGTGTTCCTAAACCTAAAACGGTGAGAACAGCGACTCAAGACTTCTTTGACTTTTAACCTGACATTGTGCGTTTTTCAGTTAACCACGAAATGGAATTATTAACCTTCCGTTAACAAAGCAGCAGAGCAGAAACGGTGGTGAGGGGCCAGGTTATTTCCCTAGGGAACTGGGTATGTCATGCGTGTTCTGGTTCAGGGAACAGCAGCAGCCAGGGATCTGCCCTGCTGCTCAGCCCTGGCCCGGGGATGCCCCTGGGCCCCGCCCACAGAGGGAGCCTTGACGACCAGCCGGCGGGTGTGAGTGCTGAAAGGGGCTTCAGGACGTCCCTGGTCCCTCTGTCTGTACAGCTGCATTGGAACCAGCACCACCAGGCGTGTGGCCCCTGAGCAGACCAGGACCTGGGGCTGGCACAGTGCCCACTGGAGAGCGCCCCTGCTGGTTGGCCAGCCACGCTTTGTACCTGCACCTGTGTCTGGGCTGCTGGAGTCTGTACCCGTTTCTGATTCTCTTCCTGATCTCTGGCTGCCTTCCCCTGGCTCCGGGTCTGCTGGATCACCTTCCAGCTTTCCACAAACAACCCTCCTGACAGCTCCCATCTCCAGTTGCTTCTTTTCTAAATCTGGTTGTTAGGAAACATCTCCAGCCCTCTGCACCCCTTCCCCCTGCCCCACCACCCCAAGGCCCATGGATGGTTCTATTTGTGCCTTAGCTTGGAGTTATTAGCAACTACTTTTCTGGGATGGTATGAGCCTTCTGGAAACTTCATATTAACAGTTGCATAGGAACAACCAGTTTAATAACAGCTTTAATCCTCTGAAATCCAGGTCCCCCCAAAAGAGTATGCCCTTGCCTCAATCTGTCATTTTCAAAGCAAGTAAATTTACTCATTAGCAATCAAAATGATTACAGTTCAGATGTCTGTTTGCTAATTAACCTGGTATCATTTTAAGGGCATCAGTTTTATAGTGAAACTCCTGCATTTGTCTGGAATCATGATGCTTTTGCCATTATATTTCATGGCTCATGTTTTAACTCACTGCATATCTTAACCAGCGGTATTGTAACAGGGTGGTGCTATATTTGAAAAGTGACTTCACTTAGCCCAGAGATATAGAAAGACACTGACTTAAGGGGGGGAACCCTGATTTTTCCTGTCTCTGCTTAATTTGGACTTGTCATTCTGAAGGGACAGGATCTGCTAAGATGATGTCAGAGCAGTGGTCCACATGGACCTGGTTATTCCTGGATTTTTGCCACAGATTCAGGCTTCCCAAATGTCAAAAATAATTTGATCATGGCCCTGGCTGTTCCGTTGTCTTTGGCATTAAAAACCAGCAAACATGTGTCATCTCCCAGCTTCCTGGTTACCTCCCACTCCCCCATTCCTGATGATGTTCAATCTCTTTTCCGTGGTTTGCTTCTGGATTTTATCATCCTAGCTTCCTAAGTATGATTTAATCTTACAATTCTCTCTGAGCTCTGATCCCATCTAGTTTTCAAAAATGAATAACATCATGGTTTTTTTTTTTTAAATTACACATTTTCATTGAAATGAATTCATACAAAACAAAAAGGTAACAAGAAAGAAGTTTAAATACCACCTGACCTTATGCCATCCAATGACAAGCACTAACTTCTTGCTAAATACCCTTTCAGGCATCTATATACAATTTTAAATGGAATTTACCTTACATTCAGTTTTATGTCTTGCTTTCTTCACTCGACCAGATGTCATTGCGGAGAGAGAGTTCCCCATGGGTCTCTTGTGCTCCTACATGGTCTTTCTGGGCATGTGCAAAATTGCAAGGTCATTTTTCAGGATTGCGTTGATAGCAAACTACCTGAAGGATATCTTCCTCCTGGACAAAGGGCTGTCTTGCTTACTGCTTGCAATAAAATGGTGGGTTCACTTGAATGTCAATGAAACCTCTATCTGAAATGACACAATTTACATGTCTACAGACAAGAATTATTTTGGAGTAATGTCTACAATTTTTCAAGAACTAAAATTGCTTCCATAGCATCAGAGTACCCCAAGGGTGTCCTTTACAGTCTGGATAAATCCACAGTTTCCAGTGAAGCACATTTCCCCCATTAACACTAAGCAAGCAGAGGCAACGAACTCCAGTTGCCTCTCAGAGGGTGGCAAAATATTGGGAAACATGCAAGGGCAGGGTTGACTTCAAGTTCAGCTAGAGGAGAGCTGCCTTCTATCCTTCCTGATTCAGGGAAGGGCTGGTCTCAGAGCTGGGGGGTCAAGGTGTTGAGGGTGCTGAGGAGCCGGGGGGCGGGGCAAAGAAGGGGAGAGAGCCAGCAAAGTCATTACAAACACACCCCTCACACGTGATAGTAATGGATTTCTCTTCAAACCCACTTGAATTTCATGAAGCAAAACTGGTGTCCTGTCAGGTGTTAAAGCTGCGTTTTAATCAATAAATGAAAATTGAGAGTAGGAAAAAGACTAAAAATGATACAGGATTTTGGGAAAGGGTCTAGAGGTAGCTCTCTTTTCCCTTTTATTGCATCTCAGTTTTATTTCCAGACACAAATTTTCTCACTGGAAGTGCCCACAGTTCAAAGTTCTGAAACTGGCCATGAATCTCTTTTTAGCACCTTTTCATGGTAAAAAAAAAATCTGGGTTGTTTTCCTCAGGCTGGCCTGGAAGGGGCCTCCCTCCTTCCTGCATTTGGAGCTGCATTTTAATGAGACCCCAAGGGATGACTCTGGGGATGCAGGGAGCCAGCACTCAGTTTCGTTTAAGAGACTGGCTTTTTTAATTTTATTTTTTTCCTTCTGGGTCTTGGGCAGTGCTGAGCACTCCAGCTGATGAGTTTAGCTCTCCATTCTGAAGCACCAGTGCTGTGGTTCGCTGAGAAGTCCTGAGAGGACTCAGGGACATAAGAATGATGTGTGTCTAGTGACCACAAGGCTGTCTTTCAACGAAGCACAGTTTTGTAGCACGGGGAAGTCTGCTCAACATTCTTTAATAACCTATGTGGGAGTAGAATTTGAAAAAAAATAGATTCATGTGTATGTGTATCTAAATCACTTTGCTACATGCCTGAAACTAACACAACATTGTTCATCAACTATACTCCAATATGAATAAAAATTAAAAACATTAAAAGAACGGTTTGTTAAGAAAATTCCACCTCTGCCAGCTGCCCTGTGTCAACTTCAAGGCCCATTCAAGTATTCATTCAGCAGCACTTACATTAAGTGCATGTTTTAGGTTTCAGAACTTCCAAGATGAGCAAACACAGAACTCCTGTCTCTTGAGGCTTGTTGTCCAGTGCGTGATAAATCCCCAAACAGACCATTGTAAGCAGCCTTTTTTTTTGTTTTTAGTTTCTCAATTGTGTCCAACCCTCTGCCACCCCATGGACTGTAGCCCATCAGGCTCCTCTGTCCATGGAATACTCCAGGCAAGAATGCTGGCGCAGGTTGCCATTCCTTTTTCCAGGGGATCTTCCCAGCCCAGGGGTTGAAGCTGGGTCCCCTGCATTGCAGTCTCCTGCATTACAGGCAGATTCTTTACCATCTGAGCCTCCAGAGAAAATCCCAAGCAGCCTAGAAGTGGCCAAAGATTCATGATGAAGAGAAAAAAAGCCAGGAACAGACCACCTGACTAATACCCACTCTCATCTGAGAAACAAGAGTTATTTATACGTATGGAGAGACATAAGACATACATGCTTATATATGCAGAGAACATTTCTGGAAGCATAGAGGATGACTGGTTATTTCTGGAGGTTTGGCTTTGGGGAAACAGGCAAGGAGAGTTTTACTTTCCACTTTATACCCCTCCATATGTTCAGAAAGCATTCTTTTTATAACGAGCAAGCATTACTTATAAAATAAAGCAACATCAACACCACAGCATGGCAGTGCCATCAAAAAGACATAGACGGTGAGTAACGGAAGCAATGAAACAAGTTACCAGATCTAAACTTAGGAATTTTCTTGACCACCTTAACTGGGGTCAATTTTTCTGTCTTCTGGAATCTTGTAGGCTTTTGCTTACACATCTCATGCATGATACCTATCATTCTAAACCAGCATTTCCTTCCCCTTCCCCCTTCCCTCTCTCTCCTTCCTGCCTTCTTCCTTCCTTCCTTCTACAGATGTTGATCTGTAGAAGATCTATTCTACAGATCTAATCTAATCTTCTATTATGGGCAAGGCAGATGATTCAGTACTGTGTTATGATCAAGTTTTGGGGCTTCCTCAATGGCTCAGCATTAAAGAATCTGCATGCAATGCAGGAGATGCATGAGACATGGATTCAATCCCTGGGTCAGGGAGATCCACTAGAGGAGGGCATGGAAACCCACTCCAGTATTCTTGCCTAGAAAATCCCACGGACAGAGGAGCCTGGTGGACTACAGTCCACGGGGTCACAAAGAGTTGGACACAACTAAAGTGACTGAGCACAGCACATGATCAAGTTTGGCTGAATATGACAGAAAAAAAAAAATAGTGGCTCACATAAAAAACAGAAATTTGCTTCTCTCACACATGAAAAGTAGTCCAGAAGTAAGCACTCCAGGATCTGTATGCTAGCTTCAGAGTCATCAGAAACCCAGGTTGCTCTACCTTGCTGTTCTGTCATCCTTGGCATGACAATTCAGGGTCTAAGATGGTTGCTGCACCTTCAGCTGTAATGTCCAAATCCAAGCAAGCCAAAATGAGGACTAGAGAGGAGCTCATACTCTCCCTTTTTGTGAGACTTCCCAGACCTACCACACCACACTCTGCTCGAATCTAATTGGTCAGAGCTTAGCCACATAGTCACATCTAGCTGCAAGGGAAGCTGGGACCTGTAAGAAAGTTGGAACATGTAGGGAAGCTGGAACATGTAATATTTTAGTGGGGTGCATTGCTGCCTTCAGTAAATTTAGGATTCTTTTCCTAATTAAAAAAAGTGGAGATATTGGGAGGTCATGAGCAGTCTCTGGTACACATAGAAGCCAAAACAGTCCTTGTCTTTATGATGCTATACTCTAGTAGGGAAATTAGACAGTAATCCAACAATCATAAAAATAACACTAAAATTGCACGTTGCGGTAAGTGAAGTAAAGAGAAATTTCACTGGGTTCTAGAAATATATAATTAGAAGTCCTGACCTACTCTTGGGGGAAGACATCCCCACGAAGTATGTAATGAGGCTGGAGAAATAGGCAGAGGTCACCCATGCAGGGCCTTGTTGTCTTATGTCAAGGATTTTGATCTTTATCTTAAAGTCATCCATGGAAAAGTTTTGAGCAGGTTGTAGGATTAAATTGTGATTCTTCTATGCTGGTGTTGTAAAAGATCTTTTTGACAGCTCAGTGCAGTATGTGCTAAAGGTAGGAAGAGTGGATGTGAGGGGGGAGATTGCACGTCAGCAAAGGGATGACTGTAGTCCAGTTCAGAGTGTCTGCCTTTTTTGGAAATTGGCAGTGGTTGGTGGTGAGGCTGCTCAGGGTTGTGCCATTTGTCTTGCCCTGTCCTACTGAAGGAGGAGGGAAGGGCCTACAGCCACGAGAGAGGAAGGTCTGCATGGAGTCATGTGTTATTTATCTGTATTTTTCCAGTGATAGCACAGCCTGGTAAACATGGTTGATTGCTTACCCAACAGCTATTTCACTTACCTTTTCCCTGCTGATTGAACCCTGATATACTTAATTGCATGGTAAACTCAGTAAGATCCATCCTTCCTTTACACCCTGGGGATAACTTATGATTGTACAGATATGATAATACCATACTTCTTCCCAGATACTTTCCCAGCTTTCCTGTAGCTAGTGATAAACTTGTGACTCAGTGAGGTGAAATGGAGTTTCTTGCCTAATTACCCTAGCTGGAGAGAGCAATCTTGAAAAAACATGCTGAAAGTAGGCGTTGTGCCTTGTTACTAATCTTCGAGGGAAAGTCTCCAGTCTTTAAGCACTAAATATGATATCAACTGTGGATTTTTCACAGATACCCTTTATGAAGTTGAGGAAGTTCTTTTTTTCTATTCTTCGTTTGTTGAATGTTTTTATCATGAAAAAAACATTGAATCTTCTCAAATGCTTTTTCTGCATCAACTGAAATGATCATGTAATCTCCCCCCCTTCATTCCATTGATGTGTATTGCTTTGATTTTCTAGTGTTGCGCTATCCTTGAATTCCTGGGATAGATCAAACTTAGTCACAGTTTAGAATTCTTTTTATATATTGCCACTTGGTTTGTTAGTATTTTGTTTATGGTTTTTGCATACATATTCAGAAGAGCTATTGATTTATAGTTTTCTTGTTAGTGTTTGCCTTGTTTTGATAAGACAGGGTTATACTAGCCTCATAGAATGAGTTGAGAAGTGTTCTGCCTCCTCCTCCTTTTTGGAAGAGTTTGTGAAGAATTGGAATTAGTTATTCTTTAAATGCTTGATAAAACTCATCAGAGAAGCTAGCTGGTTTTGTTTTCTTTTGTGGGCAGTTTAAAAAATATCATTACTAATCCAGTCTCTTCCCTTGCCTTTTCAGATTGTCTATTTCTTCTTAAGTCAGTTTTGCTCGTTTGTGTCTTTTTAGGAATTTGTCCATTTCATCCAGTTTACCTAATTATTTTGCATATAATTCCATTCATTTTGCGTATGTTTCCTTAATAATTTGTTATTTTTGTAAGATCGGTAATACTGTTCCCTCTTTTGCTTATAATTTTATTAAGTTGAGTTTTCTCTCTCTTTTTTCCTGGTCAATTTAGCTAAAGGTTTATTAATTTTATAGATTTTTTTCAAAGAATCCACTTTTGGTTTCATTGCTTTTTGTCTATTTTTTCTATTTCTCTCTTTCACTAATTTCCACTCTAGTTTTTGTTATTTCTGGCTTTCTGTTGACTATAAGTTTTTTTTCCAGTATTTTAAGGTAGAAGGCTAGGTTACCGATTTGAGATCTTTCCTCTAAATATTGGTATAGCTGCATTCTCTAAGTTTTAGTATGTTGTATCTTTATTTTCATTCATCACCAAAGTATTTTCTAACTTCCCTTTTGATTTTTGCTTTGAAAGTGAAAGTCACTCAGTCCAAATCTTTGCAACCCCATGGACTATAGCCTGCCAGGCTCCTCTGTCCATGGAATTCTCCAGGCCAGAATACTGGACTGAGTAGCCTTTCCCTTCTGCAGGGGATCTTCCCAACCCAGGGATTGAACCGAGGTCTCTCATATTGCAAATGTTTTCTTCACTGTCTGAGCCACCAGGGTTTATTTAGTAGGAGTATGTTGTTTTTCCACATATTTTTGAATTTCCTAAAGCCTTACGTATTCTAATGAATAGAATATTTCAAAATTGAGAATATATCACTGTTGTGATTAGATTTTTGAAAGACTGGTACTTCTATATTGTTTGCACAAACTTTCACAAATTGGTACAGCCACTGTGGAGAACAGTATGGAGGTTCCTTAAAAAACAAAAAAAAAAAAAAAAAAAAAACCTAAAAATAGAGCTACCATATGATCCAGAAATCCTACTCCTTGACCTGTCTGGAGAAAAACATGATTTAAAAGGATACAAGCACCCAAATTTTCATTGCAGTGCTATTTACAATAACCAAGACATGCAAGCAACCTAAACATCCATTGACAGCCGGATGGCAAAGAAAATATGCTACAAATATACAATGGAATATTATTAAGCCATTAAAAAGGAGTGAAACAATGCCGTCTGCAGCAACATGGATGGACCTGGAGATTATCATACTAAGTGAAGTAAGTCAGAGAAAGACAAATGTCATGTGCTATTGCTTATATGCAGAATCTTGAGAAATAATGCAAATAAACTTACTTACAAAACAAAAACAGATTCACAGACTTAGAGAATGAACTTATGGTTTCCTGAGGACATGGGTCAGGAGGAGGGATTGGTTGGGAGTTTGGGACTGACATGTACACACTAGTCTATTTAAAATGGATAACCAACAAGGATATTGCACAGGAAACTCTGCTCAATATTCTGTAATAACCTAAATGGGAAAAAGAGTTTGAAAAATAATAGATAACATGCCTATGTAAACAAATCAACTTGCTGTATACCTGAGACTAACACAATGCTGTTAATCAACTGTGCTCCAGTAAAAAATAAATATTTTTTTTAAAAAACCTAGTACTTTCATCTTGTTTGTACAAACTCTTGCTTTTTCTAATGAAGCAAGCTGCCATGTTGCATACAGCTAGAGAGGCGTAACCATCAAGAACTGAGGGCGGCCCCTGGCCAACAAATCAGAGTCCAATGGCCCACAAGCAGCTGAGTCAAAGGACCCAGCCAGTGCATACTTGACTCACAGAAACTGTGAGATCATAAATGTTGTTCTTTTTAAGCCACTAAATTTTGTGTTAAGTACGAAAGAAAAAAAAAAAAATTGTGTTAACTTATACAGAATTTCTCTGTCCACAGAATTCTCCAGGCAAGAATATTGGAGTGGGTAGCCATTCACTTCTCCAGGGGATCTTCCCCACCCAGGGATTGATCTTGGGTCTTCTGCATTGCAGGTAGATTCTTTACCATCTGTGCCATCAGGGTAGCTCATATTATATACAGGAGTAGATAACAAATATAATGTAGAATATAATGTAGAAGGGTCTAGGTCCTTTGGGTGGACCAGCCATTTCTTTCTTTTTATTCCTGTCTCCATGATGTATGAGACCTTGAAAGAACCCTAGCTCGCACATTCTCTCTTTGCTCCAGCAGCTCTGCTAAGAACTAAATGGTAAATCAAATTGGGTCTGCTCTAGGGAGCTGACCGTCTTAGACTCAAGAGATGAAGAATCAAGAGACCCTTCTGTAAGTTCAGTGTTCCAGTCTCTCATTCAGCACTAGGATAAAATGGAGGTTGCTGTTTCTAAAGCGTTTCTTTGTTTACCGTTTGGTTATTGTACCCAGTGAATAAATTTGCTTGTTTATAATGGTAAGGGAGGAAGGGGAATAAAAAAACAAACCTTTATACCTAACCCTCATTATGATGAAAGCAGAGTATTCAGTATTCATAGTAGGTGTTCAATAAGTGTTCATTTTTTCTCTATCATGTTCCTTTCCCTTAGATAGGCTTCCAACCTAGGAAGACTCAGAGAAAAGACTCAGACAGTTGGCATTATACCCCAGAACCGTGGTCTAATGGGAGGTTATAAAACTCCTAATTTGTCTGCTATTGACATGCTTATTGATAACCTTTGTTGAAAGGGGAATTCAACTCAACAAACATCTAGGTGATGGGTATTATTACATTGAGACCTCACAAACTGAGGTGAATAGAGCATAGTTTCTGTCTCAGAACTTTTAGTCCAGAACTAGTACCTGTGTGGGATAAGTTCATCTTTATGGATCATCTCACAATTTGAAGTTAAATTGCTAAGAATCCACTTTTTTTTTTTTTCTTTCCACTACAGTTTCCGTAACCCATCCTCCTAAGTGATCATTTCAGGAAATCTAATAGCTCTTCCATCTTAGTTTCAGTCCTGGTGATGGATTTTTCCTGAAGCTATACCTACCTGGGTGCCACTTTGGCTCCCACTCCTAGAACAGACACCTGCCCTGAAGGAACTCTACTAGCCTATATGGTAACTTTGTGTAAATTAGAAAAAAGCACCTGAACATCAAGTCACTTCATGGCCATTGGTGACAAAATGTCCACAATAATGGTACAACTCTATGACATCGATGGGGTAAGTGGTTCCCCACAGTTGTGTAATGTATGCTTGCACAAACATGAGTGATATACAGCTTGTACACTTAACAGGGAGCAGGAGTGGAAATATGAGGAAGTGACCTGCTTGATGGGGAGCAGGAATCCAGGGATGCCAGAGAGGGGTGGAGCAGGGGTGTCAGAGGAGGAATGAAAGGATGGCCTTGTCCTGGGGGTCTCCTCCAGGTGCACACATGCACATTCACACAGGAATTTGCTAGCTCACCGTTGCTATCAGTACCGTTACAACCGCAGGATTTTCAATGTCCTCCAGTTCATTCTGGTCTCATATACGTCCCAGACCAAGTTGGCTCCTTGTTGAGCACCCCTGCCCTCCAGCCACTTGAGGGCAGTATCTCACCACCGGAGCTGCTGCCAAGGCTTCTCTGAGACCAGTGACTACCCCTTACGTAGGCGACGGGTTTCCCAGGTGGCTCAGTGGTTAAGGATCCGCCTGCCAAAGCAAGATATGCAAGAGATGTGGGTTCGATTCCTGGGTCAGGGAGATCCCCTGGAGGAGGGCATGGCCACCCACTCCAGTGCTCTTGCCTGGAGAGTCCCATGGACAGAGGAACTTGGCGGGCTGCAGTCCACGGGGTCACAAAGAGTTGGACACATCTGAGCATGCGTGCATGCACTGCTTAGGCCTCAGTAGCCTTTGAAGAGCAGCAGAGCATTTCAGATGCCGACACTCCTCTCTGCGTTCCCTCTCGTCTCTGTCCATCGAGACCCACACTGGGTCCCAGACAGAAGTCTCCAGCCCAGATCCACCCTGGCTCTGGCTCTCAGGCCCTTCAACAACCATGCTTGTCCCCCAGACTTCATGGTTTCCCTTATGCAAACAGCACCCCAAGGTCTTTTCTGCTTTAATATTCCCCCCCCCCCTTATACTTGCAACTGTTCCTCTAGTTAGATACAACCAACTTCTGAATGCCTGTCATGGGATGTCAGAGACACTCAGAACACCCTATTACAGTCATTCTGGGAAGTGGATCTTTACTTCAGGGAAGGGAATCTCCAGACTTTTTGTGATTTAAAATGGTACTGTCTCCCTCCTGCAGCCATATTGTTGTTGGTACAAGAAAGGTAGATATGGGTGAAGAGGGCTAAAATCCTTCAGCACATTGTGTTTCATGTGACTGTGTGTGTGAGATGTTGACCCACATCAGAATTAGAAGATTTGGATGGAAGCCCCTGCCAGCTTCGCTCTCTTCCCTTCTGGAAATCCCAGCACACCTCTGGCTCCAGGTTGGGGATGGATCACAGCAAGATTTCTGAGGACAATAACCAGTTTCCAGAGCCACTGCCTGGAGCTTTGGAATCTGCCCTGAAGGGGTTTCTGTGCTAGACACAGAAGCTGTGTCGGGCTGGGGTGGGGGGGTGGGGCGGGGGGGGGACTAGCTTCCAACCAGAAGGAAACTCAAAGTTCAGTTTTCAGATGAGTAAATAACTACATACAAATATCTGTCAGTCAAATGTTGACTGAAAATTTCCTGGCTTTTTCCTGGTCTTCTGAATACATCCAGACCTTTCTTTGATCTTTTCTAGGAGGTGATTGTTTCTATTCTCACACTGAGTCAACTCAATTAAAAAATTAATGAATGTTAAAACAAAATTAATAAATGAACCTGCTTGCGGGGGGGTAGAGAAAGGATGGAAGAAAAGAAAACTGAACAAGTGCTGGGAGACCATGGCTCAGGCTTTGTCATTAACGGTTTGGGTGACACTGTGTCTTAATGATCTCACCATTAAGTGGTTAAGGTAGTTGCCATTCTTGAAGGCAACCTGCAACGCACACATTCTCTGGGGACACCCTGTCCCTCCCCCTCTGCCTGCCTCCCCCATTTCTCCCGTCTTGCCCTATTTCCCCTGCACTGTCTCCTTTCACTCTTCCTTTTCCTTTTCTCTCGTGTCTGTTGTTTCTATTCCCAGATCTTTACACAGGCTCTTTTATTTTCATCACCAGGCGATCTGTGCCAACAAGTGTGATGCAAATAAAGTTAGACAGGATTTTGGTTCTGACTGAATAAGAATTGCTCCACTTGAATTTTTTAAAAAAACAACCCAGTCCCTCTCAACTGATTCTATTCAAAGTTTCTTGGCCTCTGAATTTAAGGAACAAGTTGTTCTCGTGGGAGGTTAATTATAAAATGTTCGGTCCACCCCCTGCCCCAGGATTGACCAACACACAGAACAAGTCCCCAGAAGGGTGTGCACGCTCAGAACAGTCTTCCAAAGTGAGGACTTTCCCCTCACCTACCAGGTTGTGAATCCAAGTTCAAAATTTAAAAATTCTGTGAAGCCAAGTCTGTCTAATGATAGTGAGTTGAGGAGTCTCAGGAACATTGGGCATTTTCTAGTGCATGCACACACACACATATCACACCGGACCATCACTGTCAAAACAGACTGGAATTAGCAACTTCAACTTTCTAAATGGTCTCTTATAGAAACAAGTGGCCATGGTGGGGTAGTACATTTGGGAGGAATAAGAAAAACCACAAAAAGATGAAGCTTCTTGCACTTCCTAGTTATGAGTTAGGGGGAGAGTAGGATTCAGTTGCCTGAGGTGAATGACATAATATGAATAAATCATGGGAACAGGACATAATTCTACTCTCTCCACCACTTTTATCAAGGAAATGGAAAAATCAAATTGAATCAAGTGGAATAAACAATACCTTTGTGCCTAAAGTCCAAGATAGGTGAGAAGAAATTAAGAGAGCTCCTAGCTGCCCATATGAAGCACCCTCCAGGCAGTTAAGATGGGCATAGCATCTTAGCAGACATTTTGATGCCTTGTCCCATGTCTCTGGAAACCACCCGAGTTTGCAACCAAGGTGAGCAGTTTCTGCATGCTGCCGGCTTCCAAGCTCAAGTACCTGACCCTCTCTTCTCTATGTGACGACTTTTCCCGTCCTTACCAGGCATCATTGGACTGCTCCCCGGCACAACCCAGAAAGTCAGAGGTGGGGTTAATGCCTGCAGAGGCAAGTCTCTGGGAAGTAAATGGGAATTAGGAGCCAGTAATAGATGCCACAACCTCCCCCATTCTCCAGAGAGATGCTTTTAAGTCGTGGTCCGCCTGGTACTCAGGGCGAGGCAACAGTTGCCCGCAGATGGAGGCTGCTCCTTGGCGCTTGCTTGCACGGGCATTTGGCTTTCTCCATCTCACTTTGCCTGTTTCCTCCCTGGAGCCTCCTGACTTCACTTCCCAGACAACCTAAACCCAAGTCCTTGAAGTCCTTGTCTCAAAATCTGCTTTTCCGGGAACCCAAATGAAGGCTCCACTAGGTAATTTTTTTTAAATTGTGGTAAATATGCATAATATAACATTTACCGTTTCAACCATTTTTAAGGCTAAGTGGCCTCAGGTTTCACCTGTGTTGTGTCATATGTCAGAATTGCATTCCTTAAAAAAAAAATTCAGATGTATTGAGGTACAAGTTGCATATAGAAGCATTCACCCTTTTGAGCTATAAAGTTCAGTGGGTTTTGATCAGTGAACACGGTTGTGGACCTGCCACCATAAATCAAGATATAGAACATTTTCCTCACCTTAATGTACAGTGGCGTTAAGTACATTCACATTATTGTACAACTGTCACCACCATCCACCTTCAGAAATTTTTCACCTTCTCAAGCTGAAAGCCCGCACCCGTTATATAACAACTCCCTGTTCTTGTCCTCCCAGCCATCGTAACCACCATTCTACTTTGTGTCTCTATGAATTTGACTATTCCAAGAACCTCAAATGAATGGAATCCTGAATTTATTTTGTCTTTTTGTGGCTGGCTTATTTCACTTAGCCCAGTGCCTTCAAGTTTCAACCATGTTGTAGCATTTGTCAGAATTATTCTTTTTTTTTTTAAAATTCAGATATACTGAGGTACAAGTTACTGTATAGTAGCAGTCTCCCTTTTGAGCTATACAGTTTAGTGGGTTTTGACAAATGGACACAGTTGTGGAATGGCTGCCATCAATTAAGGTATAGAACATTTTTATCACCTCAAAAAGTCCTACTGTGTTCAAATAGCCAACACAGACATAAAAAGATGCTCAACGTCACTGTCATCAGGGAAATACAAATCAAAGCCACAATGAAATATCACCTCACACCTCTTAGGATGGCTCTTAAGAAAAAAATTTCTTTCCTTTTTAAGGATGGATAACATTCCATTGTATATATATACTATTTGTAACCTTTAAAAATTCATGTTAATCACTGGCTAGAATTGTTGAAAGACTGTAGATGGACTGGTTTTCAAAAAGGAAAACATTAGTTTTTGCTGCACAACAGACAATCCCCAAGTCTCAATGGTTTACAACACTGTCAGGTGTGGAGGTCTGCTCGGGCAGCTCTGAGTCACTCTATGGGTCTGGTTCAAATCAGCAGTATATGTCTTTCATTCTTTGTGGACCAGCAAGCCCTGGCATAGGTGATTTTCATGGTGAATGGTAGGAGCACCTGAGGCGTGACTGGATGTATAAGGCCTCTTGTATGTTTGACGTGCCTGCATCTCTGCATCTCCCCCGTCTCTTCTGCTGCCTTCCTCCGATTGGCCAGAGCTGCCACGTGGCCACACCACTGTCAGTGCTGGGAGGAAATAGAATCTGCCAGCTCCCTTGGGAATCCTGCAGTGTCACACAGAAAAAGACATGGATATATTATTCCAATGTAGGAGAGTGGAGAATTAGTAGCAATAATCCAAGCTATAACAGAGCTGATTATAGAAAATAAGAATTGATGCTTTTGTTGCAGCACTGTTTATAACAGCCAGGACATGGAAGCAACCTAGATGCCCATCAGCAGACGAATGGATAAGGAAGCTGTGGTACATATACACCATGGAATATTACTCAGCCATTAAAAAGAATTCATTTGAATCAGTTCTAATGAGATGGATGAAACTGGAGCCCATTATACAGAGTGAAGTAAGCCAGAAAGATAAAGGCCAATACAGTATACTAACACATATATATGGAATTTTAAAAGATGGTAACGATAACCCTATATGCAAAACAGAAAAAAAGACACAAATGTACAGAACAGACTTTTGGACTCTGTGGGAGAAGGCGAGGGTGGGATGTTCTGAGAGAATAGCATTGAAACAAGTACACTATCAAGGATGAAACAGATCACCAGCCCAGGTTGGATGCATGAGACAAGTGCTCAGGGCTGGTGCACTGGGAAGACCCAGAGGGATGGGATGGGGAGGGAGGTGGGAGGGGGGATCGGGAAGGGGAACACGTGTAAATCCATGGTTGATTCATGTCAATGTATGGCAAAAACCACTACAACATTGTAAAGTAACTAGCCTCCAACTAATAAAAATAAATGGGAAAACAAAACAAAAACAACAACAAAAAAAGAATTAATGCTTTTGAACTGTGGTGCTGGAGAAGACTCTTGAAAACCCCTTGGACTGCAAAGAGATCAAACCAGTCAATCCTAGAGGAGATCAACCCTGAATATTCATCAGAAGGACTGATGCTGAAGCTGAAACTCTAACACTTTGGCCACCTGATGGGAAGAGCTGACTCACTGGGAAAGATGCTGATGCTGGGAAAGATTGAGGGCAGAAGGAGAAGGGGATGACAGAAAATGAGATGGTTGGATACCATCACTGACTCAACAGACATGAGTTTGAGCAAACTCCAGGAGATAGTGGTGCTGCAGTCCATGGGGTTGCAGAGTCAGACACAACTTAGCAACTGAACAATAACAAAACTTGGTAATGATTCCCAGTAAATTTCGAATGGGATTACTTAATGGGTGGTTCTGGAGTACTTAAAAAAAGGAGAATGGCAGCTATAAGGATTCAGTATAACTTCGTTAAGAGTAAATCAGGTCGATCTAATTTCAGATCGTTTTTCTCCTTTAGAGTTGCTTTACAACCAAATCCAGGGAATGTCACAGTTTTACTTAATTTAGATTTTAGAAAGGCATTCTAAATTTTTTTCTGCTATGTTCACCATACTGTACAATACATCCCTCTGGCCTACATTCTATCCCTGTGCTATACACACCAATCCTTATGCTGTACAATCCATCCTTATACACAATACTTTGTACCTCCCTCTCCCCCGCCCCTGTAGTCCCCTCCCCCATAACCACTAGTCTGTTCTCTGAATCTGTGAATCTGCTTCTTTTGTTATACTCACTAGTTTGTTGTATTTTTTAGATTCTACACATATATGATATCGTACAGTATTTGTCTTTCTGACTCGTTCACTTAGCATAATACCCTCCCAGTCTTTCCGCATTACTGCAAATGGCAAAATTTTTTTCTTGTTTATGGCTGAGTAGTACTCCATTGTGTATATATACCACATTTACTTATTTATCTGTTAATGGACACTTAATTTGCTTCCATATCTTGGTAATCGTTAAGTAACGTTGCTTTGAACATTGAGGTGTGCGTATCTTTTCAAATTAGTGTTTTCATTTTTTTCCAGGTAAATACCCAAGAGTGGGATTGTTGGATCATATGATACTTCTGTTTTCAGCTTTTTGAGAAACAGCCGTAGCCTTTTCCGCAGGGGCTGCACTCATTTACATTGCCACCAACAGTGTAGGAGCCTTCCCTTTTCTCCACATCCCCGTTGACACTTGTTACTTGTGTTCTTTCTGATGATAGCATTCTCACAGGTCTGAGGTGATATCTTGTTGTGGTTTGCATTTCCCTGCTGATTAGTAATGTTGAATATCTTTTCAGGTGCTTGTTGGCCATCTGAATTTCCTCTTTGGAAATTCCTCCTCTTCATCCCACTTTTTAAATGGTAGTAGTTTGGTTTTCTTTGTGTTAAATTGTATTACCTATTTATCTATGTTGGGTATTAATCTCTTATCAGTCATATTACTTGCAAGTATCTTCCTTCCATTCAGTAGGTTGTATTTTTATTTTATCAATGGTTTACTGTGCAGAAGCTTTCAAGTTTAATTTTGTCTCACTTATTTATTTTTGCTTTTATTTCCTCTACTTTAGGAAATAGATCCAAAAAATATTTCTGCAGTTTGTGTCAAAGAGCATTCTGCATGTTTTCTTCTTGAAGTTTTATAGTACCCAGTCTTATATTTAGGTCTTTAATCCATCTTGAGCTTAATTTTGTATGTGATGTTAGAGAACATTCTACTTTCACCCTTTTACATGTTGCTATCTAGTTTTCCCAGCACCACTTATTGAAAGACTTATCTTTTTTATCGTGTATTTTTGCTTTTGTTGTTGTAGATTTATTGACCATAAGTGCATGGGTTTATCTCCGGGCTCTGTATCCTGTTCTGTTGATCTATGTGTCTGTTTTTTTATGCCAGCACCATAATCTTTTGATTACTGTAGCTTTGTAGTATGGTCTGAAGTCAGGGAATGTGACTTCTCCAGCTCTGCTCTTTCTCAAGATTGTTTTGGCTGTTCAGGGTCTTTTGAGTTTCCATACAAATTTTAAAATTACTTGTTCTAGTTCTGTGAAAAATGCCATTGGCATTTTGATAGGGATTGCACTGAATCTGTAGATTGCTTTGTGTAGTGTAATTTTAACAATACTGACTCTTTCAGTTCAAGAACACCTTTCCATTGGTTTGTGTTGTCTTCAGTTGGCAGATATATCTTATTTGAATTTTAGAAAGGCATTCTAAATTTTTTCCATAATATCCTTGAAGTTAAAATGGAGACATACAGATTATATAAGAGTGTTGTTATATAACAATATAAACAGATGTTTACACAACTGCTCTTAAATACTTTTGACTAATGGATCATGTATCATTCTGGGAGGGAATCTTTTATAGCATGGCGCAGAGATGAAGCTCTGTTTGGGCCTTCATTTTATATCAGTGATATGTGTGAAGACAGACATGGGAGTGAAGCAAGCACAGAATGGAATTACAGATAAAAACCAAAAGCTTAAAACTCTACGGGGGATCATAAAGGAAGACTTGACTGAAGGGAAATATGACTAATTCTTACACAGGAAGATTCAGTGTTATAATGCTGTCAATACTCCCTCCACTGATATATATTTTAATAAACGAGTTTAACTCATTCCTATTTGAATTATTGATACGTTTGGAATTCTTTCTTCTGGCTCTCTTAGTTTGGGGGAGAGCGTTTGGGGACTTTCAGGATATGGCAAGGTTCTATTTATGGACCTGGGTGGTGCTGTATAAAGGGAAGCCCCTCTGTGTTTCTCCTTTATGCTCATACCACTGCCTACACTTTGCTGGTTATAAATGAGGTTTCTGTGACTCCCTCTTGAATTCCGTACTTTGCTAGAAGGTTCACAGAACTCAGGGAAATTCTTATGTTTACTGGTTTATTATATAATGAAGGACGCAGATGAACAGCCAGATGAAGAGGTACATGAGGTGCGATCTGGAAGGGTCCCAAGTGCAGAGCTTCTGTCCCTGTGTAGTTGGGATATACCACCCTCTAAACGTTTGGACTTGCTCACCAACCCAGAAGCTCTCTAATCCTTACACTTTGGGGATTTTTATGGAGACTTTATCACATAGGCGTAAACTCAATCTCCAGCTCCTCTCCTCTTCCTGGATGATGGTGGAGTAGAGCTAATAGCTCCAAGCTTCTAATCATGGCTTGGCCTTTCTGGTGACCATCCCCCATTCAGGAGCCCACTAAGAGCTGCTTCATCAAAACAGAACACATCCCTATCACCCAGAAAATTCCAAGGGATTAAGTTCTGTGTCAGGAACTGAGGTCAAAGACCAAATGTTACTCTTAGCACTTAGGAAATTACAAGGGTTTAGTAGCTCTGTGCCAGAAAACAGGGGCAAAGACCAATATAAATATCTTCTATTTTACATGATACCAGGGCATTTGCTTTACATTTGTTTTATGCCCTCCTAATCACAATCTCCTTCCTTTCCCCAGATGTAGCCAGCATCCAAATTCTTACAGTAATCAACTTCTAGCACTTAGTTTATATATCTGAATAGTATAGTTTAGTTTTACCTATTTTTGAACTTAATATGAATGGAATGAAATAGTACATATTTTTAATGTCTGGCTCTTTTTTCCTCCAAACTGTTTTTAATATTCATACATTTAAATATAATACAATGTATTTTCTGTCTTACTGTTGGTTATTTTGAGGTGTCTAGCTTTTGAGTATTAAGAACATTGCTACCATGAGCCTCCCTGTATATGCGTTTTGGTGCATATGTGCTCGAGTTTCTCTTGTATACATAACTAGGAGTAAAAGTGCTGAGTCACAGAGTGTGAGACTCTTCACCTTTAGTAGATAGTACCAAGAAGTTTTTCAAAGTGATTATAATAATGTATACTACTCCTAGAAGTGTTCAAGCACTCTTGTCCGTCCACATCATTTCCAACTCTTGGTATTGTCAGGCTTTTAGAATTTAGCCAGTGGATTAGGCACGATTATAAAGTTGTCACATGCATACTTAATGTACATTATTCTCAAAAAGTCTCAAATTAATAAGTATATATATGTATCTATATATATTTTTTCCCTGGGACAGGAGAAGGATGCTAACATACTTTTATTTCTCACTGCTCCCCTGGTGCCTCTACAGCCTTACACATACCTACCTATGTTATCTTCTAGAATTTTAGACTTAATTATTTTAAAAAATAATATTTTTATAAGTAAAACTTATTATATAGTTTACTTCTGTCTGTGTATTATTACTTCTTCCATCCCTTTACTTCTTTCTGGATTCACTTTCCTTCTTAATGGAGAGTATTCTCTGTAAGGGTCTGTGGGTGGTGGACTTTCCGAGTATATTAAAATGTCTTTATTTCATGAAAATAGTACATAACAAGATGTCCTTTGATATCACTGGAGAAAAGATGGATTATTTACTCAACGATGGCTTAAAATTAGATCCCTACATCACTCTTTTTTAAAATTTATGTTTATTTATTTATTTTTTGGTTGTGTTGGGTCTTCATTGCTTTACATGCAGTTTCTCTAGTTGTGGCAGATGGGGTCTCCTCTTTGATGCGGTGCGTGGGCTTCTCATTGTGGTGGCTTCTCTCATTGCGGAGCACAGGCTCCTGGGTGCGTGGGCTTCAGCAGTTGCGGCACAGGGGCTCAGTCATTGTGGCTCGCAGGTCCTAGAGCGTGGGCTCCGTAGTTGTGGTTCATGGACTTAGTTGCTCCGCAGCATGTGGAATCTTCCTGGAACAAGGATGGAACTGGTTTCCCCTGCATTGGCAGGCAGATTCTTATCCACTGCGCTACGAGGGAATTCCCTTACATCACTCTTTATAGTGAAAAAATGTTCAGATGGATCTAAGATTTACATGCGCCAGAAGGATGAGATTAAGCTGGCTTTACCAGAACCTACTGGTCAGTCATTACATCATTAAAAGTGGGACATGCAGTCATTGAGTATCTCCTAATTTGATCCAGTCAGATACAGAGCACTTTCTTAGTATTCCTGCCCTTCACAAATTGAGCCTAAATCCAGTCAACTTTTAGATCTACCAGAGAAATACAGGAGATGGTGCTACATATTTAGCAACACCACAAGGACATAGTCAATCAAGACCAAGGGTGGAAATTCTAAAGTCTACCCCAAATTGCCCACGTTATTAAAAATTAACTGGCTCACACACACAACACACACACACACACACACACACACACAGAGGAAACTACTGTGAATTAATAGAGACAAGATGTAATAGTAAAATTCAAGGTATGACTTTATATGGATCCTGCATTGAACAAATGAACTGTGAATGACATTTTTGCCACAATCAGGAAGACTTGAACAGGGACTGAGGATTAGATGATACTGAGGAATTCTTATAAATTTCATTGGTTGTAACATGGTTTTGTGGTCTTTTAAAAAGTCTCTTAGAGACATACACTGAAGTATTTAGAGATGAAATGATATGATATCTGGGATCTATTTTAAAATAATTCATTAAAAATGGATGGAATCTAGAAAGATGGTACTGATGAACCTCTCTACAGGGCAGCAATGAAGACGCAGACATAGAGAACAGGCTTGTGGACACAAAGCGGGAAGTAGTGGGACAGACAAATGGAGAGAATAGCACTGAAACATATATATTACCATATGTAAAATTGGATGGCCAGTGGCAATTTTCTGTATGACGCAGGGAGCTCAAAGTCAGTGCTCTGTGACAACCCAGAGGGGCAGGATGGGGTAGGAAGTGGCAGGAAGGTTCAAGAGACAGGCAGCATACATATACCTATGGCTGATTCATGTTGATGAATGGCAGAAACCAACCCAAGATTGTAAAGCAATTATCCTCCAATTAAAAATAAATTAATTAAAAATAGAAAAAAATTGGGGGAATGCATGAAAAAAGAATAACAGAAATTGATCACTTGGTGTAAGGAGGTGTTCAACTTTTGTGTGTGTTTGAAATTTTTCATAATGAAAAGCTGAAAATAAAGACAGCCTTTGTAAAGCATCTGCTTCTGCTTCTAGGAAGCACTCAAACCTGTTAGCTATAATCACAATAACCACACACAGAATGCTAGACAATATTCTACCAACTTTTACTAAGTTAATAAAATACAATTGAAGTTGATAATATTGATGTGATTTGTGTTAACGTATATTTTAACTGAGAGGAACAGACTGGATTAACAAAGGGCTCTGACTACCAACTTAATATATTTACTTAATGTCTCAAATACTGCATGTAAATAAGTTCTTGGACTGTGATTAAGAGACTTAAAAAAATAAAATTCTTAAGTTAGCAGTTTAGGTTTCCTTGGCTTAGTATTTCTAGACAACAGTTTATTCCTGGGATTTCCTGCTTAAATAATTTCTGCCTTTTTCTCATTAATATTCTCACACTTTCAAAACTCAGCATAAAGTAAGTTAATAGGAATTTTCTTTTCAAATTACCGTTATGAGATAAGAAGCAAAAGGTCTTGTGTGATAAATGGATCTGAGATCTAATTTTTTCACTCTTTCTGCCCATTTCACACATACTCTTTCAACATACAATTAACCTAATTAACTCCTGATTAGACCCTAAAAGGTTGGGAAGGTTCATTATGTTTTGAGGACCATTTACTAAACAAGGCAAAAAGAAACCTCCCTGTGTTCTTCCTTTCATGTGTAGATCCTACAAGATAAGGATAAAGAATCCATATTGAGAGAATTCTATGGTCCAAGTATCCCAGAAGTAGTCTCTGGAAATTCTTTGCAGCCAAAGACGGAGAAGCTGTATATAGTCAGCAAAAACAAGATCAGGAGCTGACTGTGGCTCAAATCATTAACTCCTCATTGCCAAATTCAAGAAATTGAAGAAAGTAGGGAAAACCACTAGACCATTCAGGTATGACCTAAATCAAATCCCTTACGATTATACAGTGAAAGTGAGAAATAGATTTAAGGGACAAGATCTGAGAGACAGAGTGCCTGATGAACTATGGATGGAGGTTCATGACATTGTAGTACAGGAGACAGGGAGCAAGACTGTCCCCAAGAAAAAGAAATGCAAAAAAGCAAAATGGCTGTCTGAGGAGGCCTTACAAATAGCTGTGAGAAGAAGAGAAGCGAAAAGCAAAGGAGAAAAGGAAAGATATATCCATTTGAATGCAGAGTTCCAAGGAATAGCAAGGAAAGATAAGAAAGCCTTCCTCAGTGATCAGTGCAAAGAAATAGAGGAAAACAATAGAATGGTAAAGACTAGAGATCTTTTCAAGAAAATTAGAGATACCAAGGGAACATTTCATGCAAAGATGGGCTCAATAAAGGACAGAAATGGTATGGACATAATAGAAGCAGAAGATATTAAGAAGAGGTGGCAAGAATACACAGAAGAACTGTACAAAAAAGATCTTCATGACCCAGATAACCACAATGGTGTGATCACTCACCTAGAGCCAGACATCCTGGAATGTGAAGTCAGGTGGGCCTTAGAAAGCATCACTATGAACAAAGCTAGTGGAGGTGATGGGATTCCAGTTGAGCTATTTCAAATCCTAAAAGATGATGCTATGAAAGTGCTGCACTCAATATGCCAGCAAATTTGGAAAACTCAGCAGTGGCCACAGGACTGGAAAAGGTCAGTTTTCATTCCAATCCCAAATAAAGGCAATGCTAAAGAATGCTCAAACTACCGCACAATTGCACTCATCTCACACGCTAGTAAAGTAATGCTCAAAATACTCCAAGCCAGGCTTCAGCAATACGTGAACCGTGAACTTCCAGATGTTCAAGCTGGTTTTAGAAAAGGCAGAGGAACCAGAGATCAAGCTGCCAACATCCACTGGATCATTGAAAAAGCAAGAGAGTTCCAGGAAAAAAATCTATTTCTGCTTTATTCACTCTGCCAAAGCCTTTGACTGTGTGGATCACAATAAACTGTGGAAAATTCTGAAAGAGATGGGAATACCAGACCACCTCGCCTGCCCCTTGAGAAATGTGTATGCAGGTGAGGAAGCAACAGTTAAAACTGGACATGGAACAACAGACTGGTTCCAAATAGGAAAAGGAGTACGTCAAGGCTGTATATTGTCACCGTGCTTATTTAACTTATATGCAGAGTACATCATGAGAAACACTGGGCTGGAGGAAGCACAAGCTGGAATCAAGATTGCCAGGAGAAATATTAATAACCTCAGATGCCGAGGTCCAGCCCCGGCAGGACCGGGAATACCCAAGGGATTAGTGGCGTCGGCGAGGAAGAAAACAGACAGACACACACGGACGTTGCGTAGAAGAGGTAGCTTTTTTTTTTTTAAGGATAGCTCAGTTTTTATAGAATGAATGTTACCTCCCCCTTAAGTCACCACATATTACATCAGATATTGGTTTGTGCTTCCGTCAATATTTTTCCCCCATGTTTTTCCCCTAAGCATTCATCTAGAACATTTCCGATTACAGGGTTTGTACTTAAATGTCCTGTACATAATCTTCTTGCCTCAATGGCCTAACATTCTCACTCTAACAAAAACAATATTCCACAAGTCTCAGGTATAATGTAAATTCTTTGAGCAATAAAACAATACATGGGAAGGGTCACAATAACATGTTTGACATTTCTGAAAATAGTACCATGAGAAAAACCTGATATTTTTCTTTACCTGAAACCACAAAATCTCAATTTACAACGATTAACTATTAAACAGCAAAAACACCTCTAAAGCAGCAAAACACCTCTATTAATAATAAGATAATGGCAGTAAAGCTGGTTAATATAAATCTTCTATTAAAATCCTATATACCCCATTTTCTAATTTTACAAAAATACCCATAATATCCCAGGTTGTTTTAAGAAAGGGAAACAATGAACAAGTAGCAACAAGGAAATAGCAATAGTGAAAACCCTCTCAACCAAGGAGCAAGTAAACTAAAGCAGTATATCTACTTCTAAATCTAAACACCTCTACTCTTTTCTATTCTAGAACATTATAATCTTTTAAGCAAGCAGCCACACTATACCTGTGGCCTCTTCTTTTATGACTTGATGTCTATGGTCGTGTCCTGAGCCAGAGCAATCTTGAGCATTTCCAAAAAGGCTTGGACTTTTCCAGCGAGGCCTTATTACTATATATTATCATTTCCAAAAATTAATAGAAAGCCCAACAACAGTAAGAGAGAAGGAAGAAAGGGACATACTGGGCCCCTGGGACAACCTCGAGGGGAAGAGCTGCCTTGCAGATTCCTTTCTCGTCCCGTGACCTTGTCCCCGGGACAACCTCGAGGGGAAGAGCTGCCTTGCAGGTTCCTTTCTCATCCCCGTGGCTCCGGAGGGGACATATTGGGCCCCCGGGGCAGCCCCATGTGAGGAAGAGCTGCTTTGCAGGTTCCTCTCTCGTCCCATGACCTTGTCACGGACTGGGTGCATCCTGGCGGCTCCCAACACTCAGATATGCAGATGACACCACCCTTATGGCAGAAAGTGAAGAGGAACTAAAAAGCCTCTTGATGAAAGTGAAAGAGGAGAGTGAAAAAGTTGGCTTAAAGCTTAACATTCAGAAAACTAAGATCATGGCATCTGGTCCCATCACTTCATGGGAAATAGATGGGGAAACAGTGTCAGACTTTATTTTTTGGGGCTCCAAAATCACTGCAGATGGTGATTGCAGCCATGAAATTAAAAGACACTTACTCCTTGGCAGGAAAGTTATGACGAACCTAGACAGCATATTAAAAAGCAGAGACATTACTTTGTCAACAAAGGTCCATCTCGTCAAGGCTATGGTTTTTCCAGTAGTCATGTATGGATATGAGAGTTGGACTATAAAGAAAGCTGAGCACAGAAGAATTGATGCTTTTGAACTGTGGTGTTGGAGAAGACGCTTGAGAGTCCCTTGGACAGCAAGGAGATCCAACCAGTCCATCCTAAAAGAAATCAGTCCTGAATATTCATTGGAAGGACTGATGTTGAAGCTGGAACTCCAATACTTTGGCCACCTGATGCAAAGAGCTGACTCATTTCAAAAGACTCTGATGCTGGGAAAGATTGAAAGCAGGAGGAGCAGGGGATGACAGAGGATGAGAAAGTTGGATGGCATCACCAACTCAATGGACATGAGTTTGAGTGGACTCCGGGAGTTGGTGATGGACAGGGAAGCCTGGCGTGCTGCAGTCCATGGGGTTGCAAAGAGTCAGACACGACTGAGCGACTGAACTGAACTGAACTGAATGACCTTTGAGATGCTCAGGGTAATCATTAGCTTTCAACTTTTTGAGTCCAAAGCCTTCTGGTACTCTTTGATAGTTTGAGAAGATAAAATTGCAAAGAAGGGGAAAATGCTTTTCAAAATCACAGTGGCCTTCAAGGTCAGACATAGAAGAGTCTTTGTCAGGCTTCTCATATGCTATGTACCTGTGCTCAGTTGTGTCCGACTCTCTGTGACCCCATGGTCTGTAGCCTGTCAGGCTCCTCTCTCCATAGGATTCTCCAAGCAAGAATACTGGAGTGGGTTGCCATTTCCTTCTCTAGGGGATCTTCCCAACCCAGGGATCAAACCCCCATCTCCAGCACTGACAGGAGGATTCTTTACCACTGCGCCATTTGGGAAGTTGTCACATGCTAATAAGCCCTGTTTTTCAATTGATGACTTGATATGGGCCTGTCTGGGGTTAAGGTCTAGGGGTTGAAGACAACTGACATTCAGGTCTAGAGAATTGACATTCAGGTCTTAATAAATAACAAGAATTTTTAGTTCCTGGGGACAGCATTGGGGAAGGAGGGGTAAATAAAAGAGACTGAGGGGTAAGGAAAAGAAGGAGTTAGCTACCTGGCATAAAGCCTTGAATGTAGGGAGTTCATCCAGTGAAATATCCAGTGCCACGGTAGCCAAAATGACCTTTAGGAAAGGGAGATCTAATACAAAATTCCAAACAGTTTTTGTTCTGCAGTGTAAACACATTTGATTTACCTGTAAACACTGATGCACAAGCAGAAACCTTTATGATCAGACTGTGTTTATTTTTTGTAAGAGAAAGGTAAAGATAATCAAAGAAACAAGTTTAGTTTCCTATGGGGATGGGTTTAGCATATTATAATGTGAAGTTCATTAACTCAAGCATGTCATCAGAAGAAAAAATTGGAACCAGAGATGACGATGAAAAACCCAAGCTTCTGAGAATTTGTAAAAATTGGTGGTAAGAGCTTAGACTTTTTGAAGTCGTGGAATGGGTGTTTGAGCAAACCTTCTCTAGCTCTTTACAGGCAGGGCTACCTCGACTGATAATGAACTATACAATCCTACTATTTGTGCTCCTAGAACAACATTGCCCAAACTTCAAGAAAGTCAAGTCTAGTTTCTAATGTCGACATGAAAGCGATACTCCTTTCATCAGTCCCCTTCAGCCTGTTCCCATTTGAAGCCACATCCAGCCTCTGAATCCTGACACTGAATTAAATCTCAGAGACAGAGTGGTGGGTGATGTAGAAAAGAATAGTTTTATTGTTTTGCCAGGCAAAGGGGGCCAACAGCAGGCTCATGTCCTCAAAACTGTGTGTCCCCACCTAGAGAGGATAGTGAGAAGTTTTATCGTATTAGTTCCCAGAGCATGTGATCAGCTCCTGGACATTCTTCTGATTGTTTGGTGGTGAGGTTAAGTCAGAGTCAGCATCTTCAAACCTCCCACTTTCAACTGGTTTGGGATCTATCTACCTGCTTGTGGGCAGCATACCATTTGTTAACCTTTAACTTCTCCCATCTGGTGGGGGTTTCAGTATCTACAAAATAGCTAAAAGATATTAGTTTGTGTATCCTTTGGTGGGGAACCAGGACCTTGCCCCAGGCTGTGCTGTTGTTTCTCTTGACTGTTCCTCCTTTGTCTCCCATTCTCTCCCTTCCCTGATTAGCAACTGTTTGAACCTGCCTGTTGGAACTCAGGGAAGATCGTGGAAACTGAATGAAGAATCGGAGAACTGGGGGACACAGGAAGGCTTTTGTGCCCAGGAGCCCCACAACACCCTTCTTGGTATCACTTTGAGCAATTCAGTTTGCAACTTTGAGCAAATCAGTTGTATTTGATTACAATTAATAGTTGTAATCATTTCAGTCTGTCTTTGAGAGAGTATGGTTCAATCTCCATAAGCATTTTAGCTGAATTTCTCTGACTCAATTCTATTACAATGTATTTCTTGTGTAAGACTGTTTTAAACAAATATTATCCAAGTTCAACGTTTCTAACCATTACCACTGACATCAAGAGGGTTGAGTGTGCCCTTGATTTGATCATCTCAGAGATGCAGAGGACTCTGCTGCTGCTGCTGCTAAGTCACTTCAGTCGTGTCCGACTCTGTGCAACCGCATAGACGGCAGCCCGCCAGGCTCCCCTGTCCCTGGGATTCTCCAGGCAAGAATACTGGAGTGGGTTGCAATTTTCTTCTCCAATGCATGAAAGTGAAAAGTGAAAGTGAAGTCACTCAGTCGTGTCCGACTCGTAGCGACCCCATGGACTGCAGCCTGCCAGCTCCTCCGTCCATGGGATTTTCCAGGCAAGAGTACTGGAGTGGGGTGCCATTGCCTTCTCCGGTGCAGAGGACTCTAGACCAGGAGTAAAAACTTCCATGTTTGTGTCTCAGATTTGCCACTTAACTCACAGTGTGACCTTGAGCATTGATTTCCTTATCTGCAAAGCGGGGTGACAGACCTTCACTGCTCACCTCATAAGACCCCTGGAAAAATGAGAAGAGATAATTTATGCCAATGATATTTTTATATCATAAAAATAGATACATTATAAGTGATAATTTAGAAGAGATAATTTATATCAATGATACTTTTCAGCATATAGAATTATGTAAATAAAGGTGTATAACTGAGATGATATTTAGATTATAAAGACAAATGTATTTTCTTTGCTAAGGACTATTTGATCTAGCAATGTACCTGAGAAAAGAATTACTAAACCCTGAATGTTCTTTCTTGCTCAGTGGGTGATCTGATGATGATCTAAACAAACACAAAATTGGGAATTCCTTTAAGCCTTTCTGGTTGTTAATTTTCCTTGAAGCATTCAAGCAGGCCAAGGACCCAATTAACTTCTAGTTTCTCTCCTGTGAACAAACTGCAGGGAGAACTTCAGCTGAACTTACTTTAAGGGTTACCACCCTGAGGCTCTTCATGTTTTGCAGGACTTCTGTAAGCCAAGAATCAGATCTTTAGAGAGGATGAGGCTCAGGTAAATAGCCTCAGGGCTGTAGTGCTTCACTGAGGAAGAGAAACACCTTCCCGAATAGCTTCTCTGGCTCTCCTACTGCTTCACACCCCTTCAGCTGCTCTTCCCAGCTGTCATCACTTTGGTTGAATTCTCTTCCTTGCTCCAGGAAAGGAGACTGAAGAGCCTCCCGGTCTCACCCATGCATGTTTTTCAGACTTTGTAACTGGAGCAGATGTTTTTATGGCAGGGGTGAGAAAGTTACTATTGTGATACAGGAAAAATAGAAACTAATTAGGACACAGAAAATATTTGATATAGATTATCAGGATGGATAATCATTGTTACCCGGTTATACATTTATCCAAACCCAGAGAATGCATTACAGCTTAAGGCAAACTAGGGCCTTTGGTTGATGAGGGCTTGTCGGTGTAGGTTCAGGAGTTGTAACAAATGCACTACTCAGGCCAGGATGTTGATTGGGGTGGAGTGTGGCAACATATGCGTAAGGGCAGAGGGCATATGGGAAATCTCTGTACTTTCAATCTTGCTATGAATCTAAAACTGTTCTAAAAATTAAAAGTCTTTACGAAAGAAATGCAACAAACTATAATAATCTATACAAAGATTAAAAAGCAGAGACATTACTTTGCCAACAAAGGTCCATCTTGTCAAGGCTATGGTTTTTCCAGTAGTCATGTATGGATGTGAGAGTTGGACTATAAAGAAAGCTTATTACCAAAGAATTGATGCTTTTGAACTGTGGTGTTGGAGAAGACGCTTGAGTGTCCCTTGGACTACAAGGAGATCCAACCAGTCCATCCTAAAGGAGATCAGTCCTGGGTGTTCATTGCAAGGACTGATGCTGAAGCTGAAACTCCAATACTTTGGCCACCTGATGTGAAGAACTGACTCATTGGAAAAGACCCTGATACTGGGAAAGATTGAAGGCAGGAGGAGAAGGGGACGACAGAGGATGAGATGGCTGGGTGGCATCACTGACTCAATGGACTTGAGTTTGAGTAAGCTCCGGGAGTTGGTGATGGACAGGGAGGCCTGGCGTGCGGCAGTCCATGGGGTTGTAGTCCATGTAGTCCATGTAGTTGTACAGGACTGAGCGACTGAACTGAACTGATGCAAAGATACTTTTAGTGATAGTATTAACACATCCTTTCACAGTCTAAACCTTAAAGTTCTTGATACATCACACGTACATACACAAACAAAAGCAAAGTAATTACAGAGCAAGCTGCTTACCCGCTTGTCAAGGCAATCACTGGTTCTGCGTGAATGGCTGAGCCTGGGGGCCACGTGCTGGCTGTCAGCTCCACGTTGGTCCCCAGCTTCTTACTCCTGGACCACCAGTAGTTGTCACCAGGCAGTTACAGCCATGCACTCCCTGAGAACTGAGCTCTACTCTTTGCTTCTCCTTTATTTTATTCTTAGTTGTGTCATTTCCTTGGGTTTACCTCTTTTTCTCCTTTTCTTTCATTCCTAAGAAGAGCAAGTATGACCCATTTATACATTTCTTTATTGTTGTTGTCTAAATATCATCAGTCCAATTAGTAATCACACACTCCATCTGTTACACAAAGCAAGTCGATCAAGGAGCAATGGATTGCATTCCAGTTACCCCAAAAATGTATGGTTGGGAAAATGAACAGTTGGGACTACTTACAAGGCTTTTTAAAAATAATTTTTTCTTTTTATAAAATAATAAATGTTCATGATAGAACTTGGCAACATATATGAATAGTCCTAAAACCCTTTTGTTGGTGATGTCTGATGGTACATTTGGTTGTACGAATGTTGTGTTACTGAGAACATCTTCCTCTCTACATGGTGCCCACGGGAGAAAAATGCGCAGAAGAAGGCCAGGAAGGCCCTCCTTCCCTCTAGGAGGGGTGCTGGGTCTATAGGAGGGGCGCTAGGAGGGGCGCTGGGTCCATGGGGGGGCGCTGGGTCCATAGGAGGGGCGCTGGGTCTATATGGGGGCGCTGGGTCTATAGGAGGGGCACTGGGTCCATAGGAGGGGCGCTGGGTCCATAGGAGGGGCGCTGGGCCTATAGGGGGGTGCTGGGTCTATAGGAGGGGCACTGGGTCCATAGGGGGGCGCCGGGTCCATAGGAGGGGCGCCAGGTCTATGGAGAGGTGCTGGGTCCATAGGAGGGGTGCTGGGTCTATGGGGGGGCGCTGGGTCTAAGTCTGACGCTGGACTTGTGCTGGAGCGCATGGAATGCTCCTTCTTCTGAAAATAACTGGGCTTAAACAGCTTTGAACCAAGGCAGACTATAAACTGCTTCATCTGGGGCCTCCAGTCCTGAGCCCAAGGGGAGTGACAGCTGCCCTTACTGGAGCCGAGGGGAGAGGGGAGTCAGGACAGGGGCCCCTTAGGCCCTGGGCTCGCCCGCTCTGGTGGGCAGTGGCCTTGGGTCCCGCGGGGGTGCTGCATGGCATCCCACCCCAGCCACCTGTTGTTGTTTAGTTGCTCAGTCATGTCTGATTCTTTTGCGACGCCAGGGATTGTCACCTGCCAGGCTCCTCTGTCCATGGGATTCTCCAGGCAAGAATGCTGAAATGGGTTGCCATTTCCTTCCCCAGGGGGTCTTCCTGACCCAGGGCTCCTGCACTGGCAGGCAGATTCTTTACTACTGAGCCCCCAGGGAAGCCCCAGCCGCCTGTGCTGGCCCAGAAAACAAGGCCCCTAAGAGACCTTAGATCTGATGGATGCAGAGCCCTCTTGACCTCTTGGGAGTGATGACGAGAGAAAAGGGAGGGGTGGGAAGAGAAGAGGAGAGGACGTCCCGTCCCACCCCCCCCCCACCCCCCCCTCCGGCTAGGAGACCTTCACCTTTGACCCCACAGTCTCACTCCAGGGATTGTATCTGAGGAAATGATCAGGTACATGTGAAAGCCTTGGTTATAAGAATGGCCATTACAGCATTACTCATGATATTTAAAGTAATTCAGATGTTAAGTGTTAAATAAATTATGGAAACTAAATTATGAGGCTCTTAAAGGCAGACTCTACATATCAAAGTTAGGGTCGCTGATCCTATCAAAGCCATTTTCAAGCAGTTCAGCTCATAGCTCAAGAATACTTATTTTTCTAAATTTCACAGGATTAATCCATTTCCCCCACAAGGAAAACATCAGAAAAAAGACCAGTGAAATGCCTTTCACAGATCCAAAGAGCAGTGAAAAAGCCAAAAATAATACTGACATTTGGAGCTGGACAGGACTTTAGAGATAATTTGATCCAATACTTCTCACTGTGCAGATAACATAAAATTGAGTCCCTGTTGAGGGGACATGACCAACTTGAGATGGAGTCAGGATCAGATTCTTTTTCTTGGGTGCCCCCCCACCCTTGGGCACCGCCTTCTGCTCCTCTGAGGCATTTACATTCTGGAAGGGATTTGGATCAGACCTTTCCAGTTGGTGTAACCTCTGTTTAAATTTGGCATTCAAATAGAGTTGCTCAATTCAGCAAATAGAAATAAGGACACCAAGTAAAATTCGAATATCAGATAAATAACAAAAGTTTTTTAGTATAGGTATGTCCTATGCGTACTTTTATTGTTTATCTGATATTTGAATTTTACTGGGTGTCCTTATTTCTGTTTGCTGAATTGAGCAACTCTATTTGAATGCCATATTTAATCAGAGGTTATATCAACTGGAAATGTCTGATCCAAATCCCTCCCAGAATGTAAATGTGTCAGAGGGGCTCCTTGGGTAGGGGGCACCCGAGAAAAGGAATCTGATCCTGACTCCATCTCAAGTCAGTCATGTCCCCTCAACAGGGACTCAATTTTGTATCATCTGCACAATATATACTGGGCTTCCCTTGTGGCTCAGCTGGTAAAGAATCTGCCTGCAATGTGGGAGACCTGTGTTCAATCCCTGGGTTGGGAAGATCCCCTGGAGAAGGGAAAGGCTACCCACTCCAGTATTCTGGCCTGGAGAGTTCCATGGACTGTATAGACCATGGGTCCACAAAGAGTCAGACACGACTGAGCGAGTTTCGTTTTCACTTTGACATATAAACTAGAAATGGATTTGTTTATATATATGTTATATATAGGCTTCCCAGGTGGCACTAATGGTAAAGAACCTAGCTGCCAATGCAGAAGATGTAAGAGACATGGGTTCGATCCCTGGGTCGGGAAGAGCCCCTGGAGAAGGCATGGCAACCCTATCCACTATTCTTGCCTGGAGAATCCCATGGATAGGAGAGCCTGGAGGGCTCAGTCCATAGGGTTGCAAAGAATCGGACATGACTACTTAGCACACACACATATACATTTAGTATATATATGTACGCTAAAAATTATCTAACATTCAAATTTTACTGGCTATTTATTTTTAAAAACTGGATAAGTTTTTATTTGCTAAATCTGGCAACCCCACATGCAAAAAGAGATAGGAGTGAAAGGTTGTTAGCATAAGAAAGGATGAGCCATTTCAATTTCCTGGATTTTACAGATGAAAAAACTGATGAACAAAGAGAAACTGTGACTTTTTCAAGGTTCTGAAGCTGTTGGATGAAGTTCAGATCAGAAATCAGAGTGATGACTTCCAACCTGTGACTCTTTTAAGAATGCAATTCCAAGGAGATGGTCTCCTGTTCAGTCAGTCCCTCTCTACACGTCTCCTAGGCTACACCTTCACAGTGAGAACTTTCCAGGTTGCCAACACAACTTGTCCAGCACAGCATGCTGGGAAGATCTTTTAGAACAGTGGTTCTCAGATGCCAGCCTGCATCAGAATTCCCCAGGAGGGGTTCACAGATTGCTGGCTCCCACCTCTAGAGTTTCTGATGCTGGAGGCCCGGCGTGGCCCTAAACTTTGCATTTCTAATATTTTTATGGGTGATGCTGATGCTCTGGGAACCACAGTGGAGAATCACTTCTTATTCTACAGGGGTTCCTTGATTAAACAAGAAAAGATAAAATCCTTATGTTGGGTAATCGTGGATGTCAGTTATTTAATATCGTATCCTGTGTGTTATGAACGACACTGGTTTTAGTGGCAAAACTGATTTAAAGTGATTTGCTGAGCTGAGACCAGTACGACTGGACTAGAGCAATGAATTACATGATTATGAGGCAAATTTAGCTGGCAAGGGGAAGAGGGAGTAGGGAACAATAATTAGTTTCAGGAATGAGGAACCACGTGAACAATTTGAAAATGCACTGTAGTCAAAATGTTCTGTGACTATTTCATACCTTTGTTTTTTCCCCTCAAACTTAGCTATCCAATTAGGTGACTAATTGCAGCTGAATGAGACATTTTGTTCAGATCGTTATGGCCCAAATGCAGAATTTTTAGGCCTTTGTTCAGTAACTTTTGTGGGAACTGAGCGCCCTATTTCCGCTCATCCCAGCTGCAGTGTCCGGTATGGTTTCTTGTGGCCCCTTCCTCCTTCTCACCCACCACGGGGCCTTCTGGACTGTCCCCTGAACAACGACCTCATTGTCACACCTCTCTTGGCTGCTGAAAGAAACCATCGAACCGAAGTTTCCAGATCTCCCCTTCTCATCCTCATCCTCCTCCAGTTGGCCCACCGCAGCCCTGAGCTCCAAGGCTGAGAAGTCAAGTCCCATGGTCAGCATCTTCTCACCTTGTCTCTTTGCATTTAGTAAGGCACATATGCCATGATTATTTGACCTTGTGCCAAATGACATAGCTCAATTCTAAAATTACTAGAAAATGCTATTTTAAAAAATTGTAGTTTTGGGGGGTGCTGGGCTGGATCCTAGTTGCATGGGCCCTTCTCTAGTGGTAGGCTCGGGCTTAGTTGCCCCAGGGCATGTGGGATCTTAGTTTCCCAACCAGGGATCAAACCTGTGTCCTCTGCACTAGAAGGCAGATTCTTAGCCACTGGACTACAAGAGAAATCAGCCCCACCACCCCCCAAATCATATTGTGTCTTGAAACTGAGGGGTCTGCTAGATACATTGTCATGGGAAGAGCAGTCTTTCTGGGAAACTCAGGTAGCTACGGTGGAATTCCATGGATGAAGTTTCACTGGAAACTGTCCACGGCAACAAATAAAGAGCAAAGAGGGAACAAGCCACACCAGCTGGTGGCTGAGCTGAAGAGTGGTATCCTCAAGGCTTATGGGTCCCAGAAGCACATCCCCAGCTCACCTGAAGGCAGAAGCCCACGGTCCCTTGAAGCTGGGAGCTAAAAACAAAGGGAATTGGTTCCCTAAATTAACTGCAGCCCAACAGCTCTCCCAGGTAACAAGAATGGCACCTCACCTTCGTGGAAATGGCAATAAAAGCACATTTCAGATTTCAGCTGGATATTAAGAAAACAGAATGAACTCCTTCAGGGATAGATGTGTGGTAGGCAATTTAATATAGGGTTCTGATTTCCTCTCTACCTCTCAAATATGCCTGTGACTCCCAGCAGGGAACTTGGTGGAGGTTAGGGATAAAGGCTCGTGATATAGCCTGATAAATAAGACCACAGTGAGAAACAGCATTGGTGTGTGGGATTACAGCAGTGAATGTGAGGCAGGCTTGTCCCTCAGACTTCCACGCTGCTATGTTGCCATGTTTCAGAGGCTTCAGGGAGCTGGGTGAATACAGTCTTGGGGAGGGGTTGGGCCAAGGCATGCTATTCAGAAGGCCACTATCAATCATTGGTCAAATTGATCTGCAACTCAGCAGTAAGGCTGGGCAATTAGTCACGTGGTAATGGGATTTTATTTTTTTTCTGAGTTCAGAAGTTGAGGAAGTTAAATAGCTTACTCAAGATCCAGCAGCTCTAAGTGAACTGAGGTCTCTCTACCCATCTCATCTGTGGTCCATGCCAGCCCTTTCTTGTGTAGAAGAGTAGTTTAATACAGATTTAAAAAAAAAAGACAAAAGAAGGGAGTTGATCTTTGTGTTCACAATTAATGAAAAGGATCAGAATACAGCCCTTCTAATGGTAATTGGTCTGAAGATCCTATGGATAGAGGAGGTAAAAGAGGGCACAAGAGTGAGGAAACAGAGTGGCCTAGAGCACAAAGACCCAGAAGGTAGGAAGGCAAAGGGGAGAAATGATGACTGAAAATTGCAGCAAATATGTGTGTGTGTGTGTGTGTGTGTGCATGAGCATGCACACACGTGTGCACACACACACTATGTGACAGGCACTCTTCTAAGTGCTTTACCTATAAAGGTATTTACAGTTCATAATCCTATGAAGTAGGTAGGTGGTCAGATATTCAGTGGTCAATTATTAATATTTTTGTCATTTTACAAATGAGGAACCCAAAGCACAGACAAGGTAATTAGCTTGTCCAAGGTCACACTGCTTGGCCACACTGCCAGTTAGTAGTGGAGCTTGTACTTGAACCTGTGGAATTTGGGTCCACCCTCTGTGCTCCTCCAGCCTTCCCAATGAGTAAGTCAGCTCTGAGAATACCATGGACATAGAAAGAATACAGACCATCGTGAGATCTAGGTGAAAATGGTCCAGGTGGGACTGGTTGTCAAAGAGGAGCAGTGCAGGCTGAGCTCAGCTGATGGAGCAGAGTGATGCCCCCCTTAACCAAGGCTTGGAGCTAGTGTGTCCGAGTAGGAGTGTGGATTTGGACCCTGCTCTGGCCTCACGTGAGCTCGGTCATCTTGGACAAATCACATAGGATCTTTAGACTTGGATTCTTTTAAGTGAGGAATCCAGTAGAACCCTTATAATATTAGCCAAGTGGTAATTAAACAATATTGCCTTTTTGCTACCCCTAGGGATGTTTAATGCTGTTTCACAGAAAGTGTCTTGGAATTGAGTAACTGGGGATCAAATTTTGGATCCCTGTCCAATCCAGGAAATTCTTCTCCCCAAGAGAGATTTTGAACATTCATTCCATTACCACTATGTGCAGAAAATGCTGGTCCTGCTGAGAGCAAGAGCCAGCAAAGAATACAGAGACCCAAATCATCCATATTAGACAGTCATAGAGCCACTACTTGGTTTATTAATGGAGCAGGCAGCCAGCATCTCCTGGAAGGTACTGGTGGGAACAGTCTTTGTAGAACCATTTGATGAAGTTTAGGTGGAAGTCTACTCACATGTCATGGTGGGAAACTTACTCAGTTCAGTTCAGTTCAGTCCAGTCACTCAGTCGTGTCTGACTCTTTGTGACCCCATGAACTGCAGCACACGAGGCCTCCCTGTCCATCACCAACTCCCGGAGTTTACCCAAACTCATGTCCATTGGGTCGGTGATGCCATCCAACCATCTCATCCTCTGTCTTCCCCTTCTCCTCCCGCCCTCAATCTTTCCCAGCATCAGGGTCTTTTCCAATGAGTCGGCTCTTCTCATCAGGTGGCCAAAGTATTAGAGTTGCAGCTTCAACATCAGTCCTTCCAATGAACACCCAGGACTGATGTCCTTTAGGATGGACTGGTTGGATCTCCTTGCTGTCCAAGGGACTCTCAAGCGTCTTCTCCAACACCACAGTTCAAAAGCATCAATTCTTCAGTGCTCAGCTTTCTTTATAGTCCAACTCTCACATCCATACATGACTACTGGAAAAACCATAGCCTGACTAGATGGACCTTTGTTGGCAAAGCAATGTCTCTGCTTTTTAATATGCTGTCTAGGTAGGTCATAACTTTCCTTCCAAAAAGTAAGTGTCTTTTAATTTCATGGCTGCAATCACCATCTGCAGTGATTTTGGAGCTCCAAAAAATAAAGTCAGCCACTCTTTCCCCTGTTTCCCCATCTATTTGCCATGAAGTGATGGGACCGGATGCCATGATCTTGGGAGCTTTAAGCCAACTTTTTCACTCTTGAAGGCTTAGCCTAAAGCATGAAATAGGCATCTCAATATAGCAGTAGAGCAGACATGCATATATAACAACTGTCTCAGATTGGCCCAACAGGACATGGTCTTGGCTGCGCTGATTAAGGCCTAGCTCTTGTGAGAAAGAGCTACAGAATGGTATCAGGACTCATGGTTCCTTTCATAGTCCTTTTGTATGTAGTCATATAAAAATCTGTATATCAGTTCATCTATAAGTATATGCTCTTCAAGTATATGCTCGTCTATAGTGTATGCTAGTCCCTTTGATGTCAAGCCTCAAGTTAAAGAAACCAGCCTGGAATGTTGAATGTAGCTATCTGGACTTGGTGAACCCTATTACATGCACACTTTTGTGCCTGGAGTTGATAAAGAGGCAAGCGGCACCCTTAGAAAATTCTTTATCAGTAAGATTCATTTATATATACCTATGTGGCACTAGTGGTAAAGAATCCACCTGCCAAGGCAGGAGATGCAAGAGATGTGGTTTTGATCCTTGGGTTGAGAAGATACCCTGGAGTAATGGCCACCCAGTATTCTTGCCTGGAAAATCCCATGGACAGAGGAGCCTGGTGGGCTAGAGTCCATGGGGCCACAAAGAGTCAGACACAACTGAGCACCTGAGCATACACACACACGTATGTATATATGTGTGTATATATATACACATATATATAATTTTAAAATATTATATGAAAAGCTCTTACAGTAGTGTTTTGTCCAAAATAGGTACTTTTTGCCTGTAAGTCTCTAAGACAGCACCATTTCCTAAGAAGCTTAGGTCTGTAGAAGACTGTATTTGACTTCATGGAAATTACAGAGGAAAATCGGACAGACAAATGATAGTTGATCACACATCTGCATCACCATTAATGGCTTGCTACGGTGATCAGAGGGGGAGAGCCCACAGAAAACCTTCAAGGACGTTCTGTCGGTGAAGTGTGGGTGGAAGACTATGAACTGATAAGAGAGGAGGGATTCAGGTTTGGAGAATGGGATACGAATCCATTGAGGTCACATATCCTGAATTCCAGCAGAGGAGGAGATATTGGGTTGGCTCAAAAGTTTCATTCTGGTTTTTCTGTAAACATCTCATGGAAAAACCTGAATGAACTTTTGGAACAACCTAATAGAATAAAACATGAACAGAGTGGCAGCTGGGTAAGAAGAGGAGTCATTGGCCGAAATAGTTAGAACGTGCGGTTGGGCCATGTGGTCAGATAGTATACTGAGAAGGTGCCTCCAGCAGGATCAGGAGTAATCTGTTCCTCAAACAGAGCAGGAAGATAGATTTCCTGCCAGAGCTATGATGTGCAGGAGAGTGACACACATTTCCTGGGTGAAAGGAGGAGAAGACACAAAAGGAGCGGAGAAGAACTCGCAGAAGTTTCTGCAGTAGAATGGAGCTGTCATCTTGGGGCAGATGGTGTGTCCCTGGCTATGGGAATGCATAGAGCTGAGATCAGACGATGTCCCAGAAAAAGACAGCCAAGGGCATGTGTGCCGTGTGCTCCTGTTGGATGCTTCGAATGCGGGACACTGGGTTTTTATCCTGCAGCACCAGCACCCAGCCAGCAAGCCAGATCCTGAGAGCCGAGACGGACATACACATAGATGAGGAAGAAAAGGCAAGACAATGCGGGATCAAATCCAGTGAGTGGTGCTTGGAGGATGAGGCCAAAGGAAGCCCGCAGGACAAGAGACAGGAGGAAGCAGTGCATGCATGACTTCTCTTTTAAAGGAAGGGATGGAAAAAAAATTAAAAAAAAAAAAAAAAAAAGGAAGGGACGGGAAAATGGGCAAAGAAAAGAATGTCATTCTGCTTGACCTTTCAGTTCTCTAAAACCAGTGGGTCTCAAACTTGAACATGCATGAAAATCACCTAGAGGACTTGGATTAACAAGTTGTATTACAACTGTGTTAACACACAGATTCCTGGGCTCCAAACCCAGAAATTCCAATTTAGTAGACTAGGAATGGGACCTGAGAATTTGCATTTCTCACCTTTTCCCAGATGACAATGATGTTGCTGATCTGAGGACCATGCTTTGAAGACCATGGATCTGAAACAGTGGTGAAGAAGTTTGGAGTTTGATTTTGCAAACTAGGTGCATCAGTGCCCTTCAGAAAAACCAGAATTAGGCTTGGTTAGGGTCAGGAACAAGAAAAGCTTACACCAGTGTGGTCCTGGGGAGGAAGATGCCAAGGATGTGAAGTCCCAAGCTGACTCAGTTAGCGGAAAGTGAAGGACAAGATAGGTCCTCTGCTTGGTCAGCCAGGGAGACCAGACAGTCACAGGGTCTGCTTGTGCACTTGAAGTCAAGGGACATTTGAGAAAGGGTCTCTGAGACCAAAGATTTCTTCCATTGCCTTGTCAATAGCTGTCTGAAATATTAGTGTTATGGTTCCATCTAAAGCAACAACAAGACCTCTGGGCATTACCTTCTGAACTTGCAAGGAATTCAACCAGGGTAAAGTCTATAAATCTTTGTCCAACTCCAATTCTGCCTTGCACTGGTGAACTCTGTCCTCCTCCAGCTCACAGTCTCCACTCAGGACCCAGCACTGTTACCATCTGAGCTCCTGACACCTGAGGGCCCTTGAGGCTGAGATTCCATCTACTCCTATTTATTGCACCTCCCACACCTGAGGATCAGTGATTTACACATAATACATTCTTATAAATCAGTTCAGTCCAGTTGCTCAGTCATCTCCATCTTTGTGACCCCATGGACTGCAGCACACCAGGCCTCCCTGTCCATCACCAACTCCCAGAGTTTACTCAAACTCATGTCCATTGAATTGGTGATGCCATTCAACCATCTCATCCTCTGTTGTCCACTTCTCCTCCCACCTTCAGTTTTTCCCAGCATCAGGGTTTTTTCCAGTGAGTCTGTTCTTCGCATCAGGTGGCCAAAGTATTGGAGTTTCAGCTTCAGCATCAGTCCTTCCAATGAATATTCAGGACTGATTTCCTTTGTAATGGAGTTGTTGGATCTCCTTGCTGTCCAAGGGACTCTCAAGAGTCTTCTCCAACACCACAGTTCAAAAGCATCAATTCTTCTGCGCTCAGCTTTCTTTATAGTCCAACTCTCACACCCATACATGACTACTGGAAAAACCATAGCCTTGACTAGACAGACTTTTTTGGCAAAGTTCTTATAAATAGTTAACAGTTATTCAATATGAATAGGGCTTTCCTTGTGCCTCAGACAGTAAAGAATCTGCCTGCCATGCAATAGACTTGGGGTTGATACCTGGATTGGGACGATGCCCTGGAGAAGAGAATGGTTACCCACTCCAGTATTCTTGCCTGGATAATCCCATGGACAGAGGAGCTTGGCGGGCTACAGTCCGTGGGGTCACAGAATTAGACACGACTGAGCAACTAAGCATGAGCAATATGAATAATTAATAGTTTTCAAATTAAATACACAGGGAATGCTTTCATAAGATGATCTGATTTTAAACTGTTATTTATTTTTATTTTTACAGTGTTTTTTGAAGCATAGTTGATTTACAGTGTTGTGTTTTCAGCTATACAGCAAAGTGATTCAGTTATACATATATATATTCTTTTTCAGGTTCTTTTCCATTATAGGTTATTATAAGATATTGAATATAGTTCCCTGTGCTATATAGTAGGTCCTTATTGTTTATCTATTTCATATATAGTAGTGTGTATCTGTTAACCCCAAATTCCTCATTTATCCCTACCCCCCTTCGCCTTTGGTAACCATAAGGTTGTTTTCTATGTCTGTGAGTCTGTTTCTGTTTTGTAAATAAGCTCTGAACTCTTTCTTTTAAGCACACATACCTGCAGCACAGTTTCATGTATAACAAGTTGAATTTGATGTTGCCATTGGCTTCTGTGCCCACTTCTGACAGTGAGAAGCTGGGGAGCCTTTGCCTCCCTCAGGTTATTTGATTCCCGGTCAGTCAGCTGGAGAAACCTATCTGACTTATCTCAGGATTGCACAAGAGGAGGCTCAAGTGAGATGGATGAGAAGTGCTTTGAAGCTTTTAGGAAAGGTACCAATACAAGGGGCCTAATTAGGTGTGGCTTCTCTCTCCATTGTTCCCTCTGGTGTACATGCTTGGTTGGTGAACTCTGATCTATTCACTGGATGACAAATACAAATGCATAAGACAAAGACACTCCTACCCTGTCCTTGAGAAAGGAGATCAACTCACTTTGAAGCTCTGCAGGGAAAAAGTCTGTATGCGAATTGAGAGCAGGTTGCAGATCCCTTGATACCTGATGATAAATGTAATAGACCCTTATCAAAGGGAGAGCAGAGGTCACACAACCTGATGATAAATGTAATAGACCCTTATCAAAGGGGGAGCAGAGGTCATGCAACATTGAGTCCTCATCCAACAGTAGCACTTGCTGTGAGGATCCTTTTGGAGCGAAGCAAATCATCATTAACTCTCAAGAAGTTTAACATGCCACTCTAGCTCAACAACATCTCTCTTGTGTTACAGCTGTGCAGCTGATTTTTCAGACCAAAGTATAGGACCTTATATTCAGTTCAGTTCAGTTCAGTCACTCGGTCATGTCTGACTCTTTGCAACCCTGTGGACTGCCGTACGCCAGGCTTTCCTGTCCATCACCAACTCCTTGAGTTTACTCAAACTCATGTGCATTGAATTGGTGATGCCATCCAACCATCTCATTCTCTGTCATCCCCTTCTCCTCCCACTTTCAATCTTTCCCAGCATCAGGGTCTTTTCCAATGAGTCACTTCTTTGCATCAGGTGGCCAAAGTATTGGAGTTTCAGCTTCAGTATCAGTCCTCCAATGAATGTTCAGGACTGATTTTCTTTAGGATGGGCTGGTTGGATCTCCTTGCTTAATTTTATTCAGTTTTGCCCTTTGGAAAATATAAACAAATATGGGCTCAGTGCAAGGATAGCTAAATTTCATGGTGACAGTTTGGGGACCAGAGCTGGCTGAAGCAAAAGCCCTGAGGAATGTCTCTGGAATTCTTTCTCCAGGTGGGGATGGTGCAGATGCTTTTGCATGGATGCTCTTAGATGTTCAAAGTGTCCAACACTTTGTAGCAACCCAGATCCATCACCAACTGTGTAATCCTATTTCCCAGCCCAGAATCCCTACTAAGGTAGAAAATGAGATTAGGATTTCCATTCAGGTCCTATGGTCACTCCTTCCTTTACACTCAATGTCCACAAACCATACCTTTCATCATCTGAATTGACATCAAACTCAGCCTGTTTCCATTCTTACGGCACCTCGTCCCTCCTTGCACATCCTCAGAAGTTATGGCTGTGGCCGATCCATCTCCTTCATGAGTCCTTTCATTTCCCCAGGAGGCAGCCCACCTAGACTGGGAGGCTTGAGGTGCTTGGCCCAGTTCATCACTTTTCAGATATGCTCTTCACTCATCTCTGATCGCCTGGCCTTACACATATTTGTTCTGCCCTTTGCAGTCTGAGGCTTATTCTCTTTGATGGAGAAAGCTGAAGTGCATAGGGAAGGATTAAGAGTCTATTTGCTCAATGTCACTCTGGCACATCATTTTTAGTTTCAGACAGCTTAGGGAAACCATTCTGCAGTACCGCTCCCTTATACTTGTTTTCTGCAGGGAAGCCAGAATTATGTCAGACTCTCAGAAAACCTGTGACGTTGATGAAGGTTATCTGTAGCCACCCTCCATCTTCTGTATTAGCTCCCACTTCCCCCCCACTGGGGCTGCTCCATCTGGTGCCTAGCCTCTGTGGGTTTTCTCTCCCACCTCTGGGGATCCTGCCTGGCACACACTCAAGCTAAAATAACAGAGGGGTCTTCAGTAACAGAGCTAAAGGTGATGTAGAAAACAGACATTCTCTTTAGCATTATAATGTCCAGGAAATAAGTTGGCAGGGGGCTAACCTTGGCAGAATGGAAGATCTGATTGCTAACCTGTATCTCTCCCTGAGGTTAGATCATGATGCAGGTCTGTCACCTCTCCCCTCCCTTCTTCATCTCTCCCCACTGCTGGACTCTGCTTGGTAGTGATAATGGATGAAACTGAATGATTGACAGCTGACACTGGTAACCTAGCCCAAGAGGACTTGGGGCTCCAGAGTGGACTGGGGATGGATGGGGACTTTGGGAGGAACAAAGGAATTAACAGTGACTCAGAGGCTGAGGGAAACGAGGTACAAGAGAACCAAGGAGGATTCCAGGAACAGATGTTTCTCTGCTCCCAACAAGGGGGTGGCCATTTGGGGAATCTGAGAGTCTAGAGAAAAGACTGAATTGGTTGAACAGTCTGACAGCTCAATTGAACAGAAGGGATACTCCACTCCCTAAATTCCACTGTTTGGGGAAGACTATGGAAATGAAATAAGGAATGAAGGACTGCTCATACATACATTCTTCTAGGATCCTGACTATGCTTGGCTGGCTCAGAATAGGGTTCCTTGCTGATGGACGCCTCATCGTCACTCCCATGGCCCCACATTGCTCCTGAGATAAGTGGTATAGAGCTAGCAACACACCTGGGTTGCATTCTTGCCCTGGCAGGCTGTCAACTCATTTTTACTAAGGTGCCAACTGACTAGTAAGGTGCCATCTGTGAGAACTAATTGCATTTTGTAATATTAAGTTCACAAGCATGAGCCCTGTGCTATACACACTGCACTGTGGTTGGTACTGGGGCTTTAGCATTGAATAAGGCAGTGCCTGTCTTCATGGGTCTCATGTTTAGTTGGGAGTCAGATATTGAGCACTTGATCACAGGAATGATGAGAGTTCAGTTCAGTTCAGTTCAGTCGCTCGGTCGTGTCTGACTCTTTGTGACCCCATGAACTGCAGCACGCCAGGCCTCCCTGTTCATCACCAACTCCCAGAGTTTACTCAAACTCATGTCCATGGAGTTGGTGATGCCATCCAGCCATCTCATCCTCTGTCATCCCCTTCTCCTCCTGCCCCCAATCCCTCCCAGCATCAGGGTCCTTTCCAATGAGTCAACTCTTCGCATGAGGTGGCCAAAGTATTGGAGTTTCAGCTTCAGCATCAGTCCTTCCAATGAACACCCAGGACTGATCTCCTTTAGGATGGACTGGTTGGATCTCCTTGCACTGGAAGTGAGAAGTAAATTTAAGGGACTAGATCTGATGATGAGAGTAAGATGTACTATAGAGGAGAAGCCCTGGGCACTTAGCCTTTTAAGGGGGACTTCCCCTAACCCTGAGGAGCCAGGAAGACTTCCTTCATGAAGTGATCTTTCATTTGAGTTCTGAAAATGGGTAGGACTAGGTAAGTGCAGAGAGGCAAGGACATAAGATGTTCTAGGAAGAAATGAGTGTGTATATGATTACTCTGAGGTAAGGGGAAACAAGCTTCCCAGATGACTCAGTAGTAATGTATCTGCCTGCAATGCAGGGGACCTGGGTTCAATCCCTGGGTTGGGAAGATCCCCTGGAAAATGGAAAGGCTACCCACTCCAGTATTCTGGCCTGGAGAATTCCATGGACAGAGGTGCCTGGCAGGCTACAGTCCATGGGGTCATAAAAGAGTTGGGCACAACTTATCAACTATACAACTATACAACAAAGCGGGAAACAGAAGTTTCCATGAGTGGAGTGCAGTGACTCCATGGGGAGGCTGGGGAGGTGGGCAGGAACCAGGTCACACAGGACTTTGCAGACCATTTCAACGCTTGAGGATTTTATTCTAAGAGCAATGAGGAGCCAATTAAAGGCTTTAAATGGAGGAGTGAAATAATTAGATTTGCATTTTAAAAATGCAAATGAATAGAGTAGGGGAAATAGACTGAAAAGGGTCAAGAGAACATGTGGTGAGGCCAGCTGGGCATCTATTATTAAATAGTATAGATAAGGAATGGGGGCATATTGAACAAAGGTGGTGGCAGTGGTGATGAACAGAAGTAAATTTATTTGAAAGCCATTTAGAAGGTTAAATATCCAGACGTGGGGGTTAATTGGATAAGGTATAAGTGAGCTATCTAAAATGGCATGGAGAAACACCCTTTGCTGATGTAGAGTGATGGAGGGAGACGAATATGGGAAGAAATCAGGGCCAGGTTTTAGATGTGTTGCATGGAGGAGATGTTGGGATAAAACCATGCATCTCATGTGACAGTCTGAAACTGCCATCACGACCCAGGGGCAAATGCCACCCAGAAGTAAGCCTCCAACTACAGATCATTTAAACAGTGATCCTGGCTGACCTGGGATTACTGAGGTGTGTGTCTGAAGACAAAAAAGGGAACGACTGAGGAAATTTACAAAATGACTTCATTAAACTGTATCAAAGCAAAGCCGCAGCATACTGCTTAAAAATCCATTTTGCTGTGTCTTTTTTTTTTTTTTTTGAGGTAAAATTCACATAATAGTCACCATTTTAACCATTTAAAAATGTACAGTACTGTGGTTTCCAATATAATCACAATGTTGTGATTGTGATTCAGCCATTCCCACTATCTAATTCTAGAACATTTCATAATGTTCCCCTAAAAAGCCCTGTACCCTTTTGATACTCACTTCCTATTTCCTCTTACCCATGTTTATTTGCAGGCTTCATCATTTCTTGTTGTTGAAAACTAGACATCTTGAATGCCAACTCTAGAAATCAGATTCTCCTTTCTCAGGGTTTCTTGTTGATGCTTGTGGTTACTGTTTGTTTTTTGTTTTGTGACTTTTTCTGAACCAATTAAAAAAAATCTATTCTTTGTCATGTGTGGCCACTGAAGTCTGCTTGTTTCGCTTAATTGTCAGCTAGCTTCCCAAGTGGCACTAGTGGTAAAGAACCCACCTGCCAGCGCAGGAGACGTAAGAGATTTGGGCTTGATCCCTGGTTTGGGAAGATCCCCTGGAGAAGGAAATGGCAACCCGCTCCAGTGTTCTGCCCTAGAGAATCCCATGGACAAGAGGAGACTGGTAGGCTACAGTCTATAGGGTCATGAAGGGTCAGACACAACTGAAGCGACTTAACAGTGATTCAACAGATTTCCTAAAATGCCCAGAACTAAACACACAAAAAAATCCAGGTCTGTGCAGATGTGTGTGCATGTGTGTGTTGGGGTGTATCTCCCACTCTACACTGGGCAGGTTACAACTCTGCCTTAGCCTTCACTTCCTGCTTCTGCAGAACATGAAGGTCAACCAGAGGTAAACGCGTAAAGCCTTCTCTGGCCTTTTCAAAGCATATGCCCTGCCCTGGGCATGTGTGTGGCCTTCTAGATTCCTAGGAATCTGGGTTTTCAAAGCCCTTATTCCTAAATAATCTCACTCTCCATCCTTTCTTCCCAAGCTCTTGGATATGTATACTGTGTGCCAACTGTTATCCCTTCCTCTGGAAGCAGTGGCTAATACATTTGCCTTTAAGTATTTCTGACAAATGTCCCTTCAGGCAGCTGCCTCTCTACTCTGTGAGAGTTCCAGTCTAAGTAAAATATGAACAAGAGGGAGCCACCGTTCAGGTCAAACTAAACAACCATAATTATTTGAGCACCAGATCTGCTCTATATCCACCAGCACCAGGAGCCCACGCCAGCAATGTAGGCTCCGTCTTTAAGACTGCAGACAATCCAGGGAGGTGGGGATGGAGCCAGAATAAGCTACAATGTCACAGAGATTTCCTACCAATATTCAGCCACCTTTTTCTTGTTTAAACATTCATCTCAAACCTTTGACTCATCTCTAGAGTCCCAATAAAATTGATTTGACATTATTCACTGTTTTTATAAAGGGATGGTCTCTTGGAGTTTCCTACGACACCATTTCATGGGCATCTTAACAGTCTTTGCCTAAAAGAATGACAGGCTTTGAGTGCTGGCAGAGTTTGTGATGGTTGATGAGAAGCACAAGAGGCAGAGAAGCTAAACATTGTCATTAGCTTGCTTAGGACTGGCAGTGTCCATGGAATGTGACCAGGGCACAGGGGATGAGCAGATTTATTGAATACATATATAATGGATGGAGTGACGAAGATAAGCACAGGAAGATCCAACTTTGGTCAAATGTTTCCCCTTACTTCTCCCTCGTATCATCTACCTTCAGTTCAGTTCAGTTCAGTCGCTTAGTCGTGTCCAACTCTTTGCGACCCCATGAACCGCAGCACGCCAGGCCTCCCTGTCCATCACCAACTCCCAGAGTTTACCCAAACTCATGTCCATTGAGTCAGTGATGCCATCCAACCATATCATCCTCTCTCATCCCCTTCTCCTCCCGCCTTCAATCTTTCCCAGCATCAGGGTCTTTTCCAATAAGTCAGCTCTTCACATCAGGTGGCCAAAGTATTGGAGTTTCAGCTTGAACATCAGTCCTTGCAATGAACATCCAGGACTGATCTCCTTTAGGATGGACTGGTTGGGTCTCCTTGCAGTCCAAAGGACTCTCAAGAGTCTTCTCCAACACCACAGTTCAAAAGCATCAATTCTTCGGTGCTCCGCTTTCTTTATAGTCCAACTCTCACATCCATACATGACCACTGGAAAAACTATAGCCTTGACTAGATGGACTTTTGTTGACAAAGTAATGTCTCTGCCTTTTAATAAATGGCGATTGTTAAATATTATGTAGCTTAGTCCAGGTAAGCAGTGTTCAGGAGACCAAAGAAAGAGGAAACTACATCTGGGCTCAGAGGACATGTTTAATTCTGCTGATGAGATATCATTCATTTGCCTTGAATAGTTCTGGAACTGATCTGGGGGGTTGTGGGGCAATTGACAAAGGTTGCTATGATGTGGTTAGGATCTGTAGGGACTTCTTTGGGATTTGAAAGGACTCAACCTGTGCACTCCAATTTGGGAGCCACCAGCTCATGTTGCTTTTTAAATTTAAATTTTGATTAGGTAAAATGAGATAAAATTTAAAATTCAGTTTCTCAGTCCCCCTAGCCACATTTCAGATGTTTAAGTGCCACTTGTGCTTAGTGGTTACTGTATCAATGTACAGCATGGCTATCATTGCAGGAAGTCCTATTGGATAGGGCTGGGCTGGGGTGTGGAAAATGTACTCAGAACATAATTTCCTCCTTTTGAGAAACTTAAAATTCCTTGAACAAAATCATATACTGCTGCCATGGGCAATATAAGGCTAACATTCAGTTTATGCGCTATCAGGTCAAGATTTATATCTTTATGTCTTTGTCACATAATCTCCTTAAAGGTCTTCTCCTTACAATTTGCCTGAGAGATGGAGGTGTCACCTGGGGAAGAACTCCTTTTGAGGGTAAAGGTCGGGCACAAAACTGGCTCAATAACAGTGGCTCGCTATCAAAGAGCAGAGGTGATTCTGGGCTTTCCAAAAGTCTGTCTCTCAGATTTGTCCTCCTAAGTCTCACAAATTCACACCTAAGCTTAGAGAGAAGTGGGTAAAATGGAGATAATCTGCCCACTCACATCTCTGGGAAACATGGCTGTGATAAGGACTAACATCTTGACATTACTGAGTCTTCCAATCACTCTGTCTCTCCATTTTGTTATTCAGTCAGTCATGTCCCACTCTTTGTGACTCCATAGACTGTAGCCCACCAGGCTTCTCTGTCCGTGGGGTTCTCCAGACAAAATACTGGAGTGGGTTGCCATTTCCTTCTCCAGGATCTGTCCTTTTATTTAGCAGTATTTTGTAGTTTTTAGTGTAAAGGTCATGTGCATCCCTTTTTAAGCTTATTCCTAAGTATTTTATGCTTTTTGATGATATAAATAGTAGTTTTTAGCGATTTAATTCTCCATGTTGTTTGTTGCTACTATAGAGAAATACAATTGAATTTTCGTATTGATCTTGTCTTCTGCAACCTTGCTAAATTAACTTTTACTACTTTCCATAGGTTTGATGTCTTTGGATTCTCTGTCTACCCAATCATACATGTTGATTGAAACATGACTCCTTCTGATTGTGTCTTGGCTACTGAAATGGGGAGTTACTGTTTCTATCAGGTCATTCTTGGAAATGGAGACACTGTACCCTGTTTGCACCTAGTTCTTTATTTATTTATCACATCCTGAAAATATTTTTCATATCAGTTGATATAACTTTCTTTCATTCCTTTTTGTAAAGTTACATGTTTCTCCCTTGGGTTGATGAATCCTAATTTATTTACACAGCTTTTTGAATGGACTTGGGTTGTTTTGTCTTTTACTCTCACAGACTAGGCTGCAGTGAGCCCCTTTGATAACCACTCTTTCATATGTGTATAAGATTAACTTTAGATGAATTCCTGAAAGTGGAATTATTAGGGCAAAGCATATATATATGCATTATGTAATTTTGGCAGATTTTGCCTCATTTTCTTCCATAGGTTTATACCACTTTGCCCTCCTTCAGTCATATGGGAATAACTTTCCCCAAAGCTTTGCCAACAAGGGGTTGTCAAATATTTAGGTGTTTTTCACAGTGATAGGTGAGAAATGGTGTCTTGGCATCAACTGCTCCAGAGTCACATGGAAACCGAGTGCACAGTTGCAGATGAGTGGGCGCCCGTTCATGGGTCTCCACTACTGCCTGAGCTAAGGGTGGATATTGTGCCTGACGTTGAGTCACCAAGAGAGGGAAAAAGCATCTACCCCAAACTGACCCGTTCCCACACTCACATTTATATTTGTGTGTGACTTAAAATAGAACCAGCTGAAAATCTCTTTGGACCCAAAAGAATGAGAGAACATTACTGTTATTGCCTAAAAGAGAAGGGATTGAGAGGTAAACCAAGGGTTAGGACCTACATCAACCATAAGCATAGTGAACCATCTCTGAAAAACTAGGAACTCATGACCTTCAATCACCGCCTCCGCTTGCTGGGCGTGGCCATCTCCTCACCACCGGAAGCTGTACTGCAGGACTTCGGGGGCGGCGGGGAGGGAAGACGTACGTTTTCAACAGCTTCCTTTCAACTTGCCATTATTTTCCAGATCTGCTGAGATTGCAAGTCCAGAAACCCTGAGGGAATTTCCTCAAATCTCTGTTTTCAGTGCCCCTCAGCCAGACCTCTCCCAGAAAGCACTGTTGGGTGTTTTGTAAGCCGCCTCCCCTGAAAAATCTCCCTCAGGTTTCCACCTGAGGCACTGGCCGCTCCCACTGACCGGAGGACCTGGGGCTCCCGGGCTCCCCCAGCGGCTGCTTCTCACACGTGGTCTGTAGAGTTGTCCTGAGAGAGGCACGATGTCTGAGTTTCTCCGCGCGAAGGCACAGGATTAGCCTCAGTGACATTTTGAAACCCTTTTCAGGAGGCCATCAAGGTGTCAGTTATTTCTCTGAACTTGCTGGCCGTTGTTTCCCCACTCAGAGGTTACCCCTGAGATTACTGCTGCCTCCGCGTCCTGCGTTCATTCCTGCTTCCTTGTCATTGCTGGTGCTGCTCCCTGCCCCTAGATTATTGCTCTTTTTTTGATTGTTTAATTTCTATGCCTTTTTCAAGTTCAAGGTCAGTTTGCATCCCCTGATCAAAACTTCGCCTGAAAGTGAAAGTTGCTCAGTCGTGTCTGACTCTTTGCGATTCTGTATAGTCCATGGAATTCTCCAGGCCAGAATACTGGAGTGGGTAGCCTTTCCCTTCTCCAGGGGATCTTCCCAACCCCGATCAAACCCAGGTCTCCCACACTGCAGGCAGATTCTTTGCCAGCTGAGCCACAAGGGAAACCCAAGAATACTGGAGTGGGTAGCCTATCCCTTCTCCAGCGGATCTTCCGAACCCAAGAACCAAACTAGGGTCTCCTGCATTGCAGGCAGATTCTTTACCAACTGAGCTATCAGGGAAGCCATCTCCTGAACAAAAGCTTCCCCTGAACTCTAGCCTCAAATCACCTCTCCCTCTTTCAAATTCTAGCACTTTTGTTGAGACCTTACTTGTCACTTGTCTCCTACTGCCTTGTGACCTTATCTTTTTGCTGTGTCAAATCTTTTAGCTTTTCTACTGACTTCCAAGTGCCTGCAGCGTGAAACCAGGAACAAAGATCTCTTTATTTTCACCCCTGTGTCTAGAATTTACTATGTACATAGCAAGTGTCCAGGAAACACCTGCGGGATGAATGAGCAACTAACTCTAGCTCTTTTCAAGATATGGCAGCCATTTTACTATAGAAGATCACTGTCACGTGTTTTGACTCCAGGTAAGTCTTTCATGCTTCGTTTTCTCATCGTGCTGCTTCAGAACATCCCTGATTCATTCATATCTAAGCAGCATTTGGAGCCCATTTGTTCTTTTTTTTACTCACCATCTCCTTTTTGGCGATGGCAGCTTTAGGACAGCACCATTTTTCCTGCACTCAGCCCCTATGGTCCACAGACCAGAATGGCCCACTTTCCTTGCTTCTTTCAGATACCCAGGTTCCAGGATCAGTTCTTTGCTTGAGGAGTTTCTGAATGGCGTGGAGTCAAGAAAAGTAAAATGGGACAGGGTATCCACTTTAGACTTTGGCTTCCCCATCTTGTGGTTCACAAAGACTTTGCATATTAGTAACTTCATGCGACCCCATAACCACACTGTGACGTACACCCAGAAACATTTTGCGTGGGAGGAAGTGGGGAGATCTCTAGGCTGGGTAGTGGATTCCTTCCTTTGCTGTGAGGAATGTCACAACAGGCCTCTGTGTGCCTGGAGAAGAATTAAATTTAAATGTAATAGGATGGCTGACAGCCTAATAATCATGTTCCTCATTTGTTCTTAAGGAAAACCAGAGAATGATCTATAATAAAATCTATCCAGGGGAAAATAACTTTTATCACTCATGCCTTCTTGAGGTCCCGAATAACCTAACCTAAGGCATAAGCACCTGGACTTGGAGGGGGCTGTGATGCTGCTAGGAAGGTGGTTGGGAAACAAAGGCTGCATAGAAAACAAATGCTAATTTAGAAACATATAGAGGAAAGTATAAATTTAAGAAGTTTTCCTGTAACTTGTGATAGTTTAATGTTTTTCTTTCCTGCCTTTCTCTTTGCATATAAATAGTATATTAATATTACACATAAATTTATAATTGTATTTTTACAGCCTGCTCTTTTTTTTTTCTTGATTCATTATGAATATTATTCCACACTGTTAAAAAATTCTTTCAAAATATCACATATATTGGCTGGAACAGTATTCCAGAATGAAGCATATCATAATTTATTTAACAATTTTCCAATTGTGTGATATTTATGTTGTTGCTGATGTTTCTCTATTATAGATAAAACTGCAATTATCCTTATGCTTAAATCTTTGCGGTATCTCTAATCATTTTCTTTGAATAGATCTCTAGAAGTGAAAAATCTAGGTCAAAGCTCAACAACATTTGAAGGCTCTTGGTACATACACAGTCAAAACCTCTTGAAAGAACTGTCTACATTTGATGTATCCATCCTTGTGTTCTTTTCCTCTTGGCCCCCTGAAATCTGGCTTTTGCCCCATCAGCCTTTCTGAAATGGCTCTCATGTAGTTCACCAGTGACTTCTTACTTGATATGCATGTTTTCCAGTCTCATCTTTCTTTTGATTTTTCTGTAGCATTTTTACTGGCAGCCACTCTCTCCTCCTCAAACTGTGCCTTCTGCATCTTTGTCTTTCTGGTTTCTCCATCACATCTTTCTAGGCTCAGGAGTGATTTTTTTTGCCATAACAGAAAACCCTACTAACAGAATCTGAAGTAAATAAGCACACAAAAACGATGAAGTGCAGCTGCTGAAACCAGCTTAGTGGCTCAAAGATGCCAGGACCAACATCCCTGAGATTCTCTTGGCCTTCTTCCCATGCTTGTTGCCTCAAGATCACAGTGCAATTGCTGTAGCACCAGGCATCTATATTCAGGACAGGAAGAATGTGGCAACCTTTGTCTCTTTGCAACCTTTTAATTCAGGAAGGGAGTTCTCTTTAGCAGACTACTTGCTATGTTTCATTAGCCAGAACTGGGTCACATGTTGGTCCTTAAATCAATCATGATTCATCCTCTGGAGGTCTGGGAAAGGATTAAGCTCCTGAGATCAATAGATCTCAACCTTCTATTTGAACAAATCAGTGTTGTTTTAGTAGGAAAAATGTGGACAGAAAGGTGAATGACTTTGCATGGTCAATAGAGAGAGTTGCTGCATTGGTATTTGAGTCTCTCCTCGACCCTCTGTCCATTTGACTTGCTTTCTGGGAAGCTGAAACTCAAATACAGATTCTTTCCTACCCACATTGTGATGACAAGTTCAAATCCTGTCTCTCCAATCCAGAGTCCAGCTACTCTCCTGGTTTTTCTCCTAAGATTCCTTAGGCCGTAGTGTTCCCTGCAGGTGCATTCAGAACCCACCATTAGAAACTCATGTCGCCCCCTGACTTCTCCCAAACTTGCCGCAACATTAAATAGTCCAAGAGCTTTCAAATATGTTTTAATGTCTGAGCTTTAAATGAACTTCACATGCTTGCCTTGCAGTCCTCCTCTGCCTGCACAGAGTGGGTGGGAGTAGGGACTAAACTCCTCTGAAAATCTTCAGGACACTGAGCAATCGTTTATCTTAGTGTCTTAGCTTGGGATCCCCAAAGCAGATTCTAAGAAAAACACTTATTTCACTACTTTATTAGGAGGGGCTTTCCAGGTCGCGCTAGTGGTAAAATATCCACCTGCCAGTACAGGAGACTCAAGAGACTGGAGTTTGATCCCTGAGTGGAGAAGATCCCTTGAAGAAGGAAGTGGCAACCCGCTTCAGTATTCTTGCCTGGAAAATTCCATGGACAGAGGAGCCTGGCGAGCTCCCGTCCATGGGGCTGCATGGAGTCGGACATGACTAAGCAAATGAGCACACTTTATTAGGAAATGCAGTCCTGCCTAGGAAGCTGGAGTTGGGAAAAAGAGAGCAGGGCAGAGAGGGAAGGAGAGAAAATAAACAGGCATCTTCAGGACCCAGCTGCCACTCGTGTTCAAGTGCAACTGATGGCCTAATCTTGTCTTGTCTGAGAGGCCACATGACCTGTTGCATCTTGAATGATCTGTCTTGGGGAGAAAGTGAAGAGAATTTATCTGCTGCTTCCCAGAACCCACTGGAGAAAATTTCACCTGAGCACCTTAACTCCCCTGTCCACTATACGCAAGGGCACCCAGTGCGTCTTGTGGCATCTCACACATCAGAGGAAACAGGTGAGCCTCAGGGCAGGAGGTGAGTGAGGAGCTCTCGGAGTCCCTGAGCAAGGACAGCCCCTGTTGTGGCCAGCCCAAATAAGATGAGACCACAAGGATCTGAGGTGGTGGCCAAGGAGAGTGTGATACAGTGGATGAGCACTCCCATTTTAGAGATGAGAAAGCTATAACCCAGCAAGGGGAGAATCTTTGCCCGATGTATACGGCCAGTGAGCAGCAGAAGCTGTACACCACCCTCTCAAGCCGGTGCTCTTTTACCATGCCCTGGGTCATTGAATGATTTGGGGGGCTCCTCTTCCTCTTGACAACTCAAGAAAGCGTAATCAAAACTCTGATCCTTCTGAATTGAATTTCCCAAGTGACTCTGGCACCAACTCCATCCATTGCAGACCGTGTGCACATTGTAATTGGAACTTCTCTTTTTTTTTGGTCAGCCAGTTGTCTTTATAGTTAAGAGAAAAGCTAAGTGGAAGTCTATTATGATCAGCCACATCTGTCCATATCAGGCAGGAGTTTTGCTCATCTTAGCCAAAATTGAAGAGCAGCTGTCTTTATTTAATAAAATCCTGAGAATAATTGTAAACCGAGACTGGTGTACTAAAACTTAGAAGAGTGCTTTATAGCTTCATATGTTTTTTAATATTGCAAAGTGCCTCCTGTCCGTTTCTGTAATCTATAGGTTACAAACCAGGCATAACTATAATATGATCATAAATAGATTTTCTTCCAGAAGACGAAAACAAACTGAGGAGCAGGCATTAATCATTCATAAACCCACAGTGTGCTTTTTTCAACACCGTCAAGCAGTTCTCCAGCTCTCAGTGGACGCTGACTGAGCGTCCTGCCTGCAACTCAGTGTCCACGCTGTCTACCTGGAGATAGCCTCAGATCCCACATGTTACGGGCTCGGTCCCACAAAACTGCACCCCCTTCAGATGCCAGTCACAAGTCTAGGTTGTTGCCTGTGCTTACGACAGAACAGCTATAGATCAGAAGTCCCCATGACTCCCTCATCAGGTTTGATTTCTTTGCTAGAGCTAGAGTGGCTCACAGAATTTAGAGAAACATTCACTTACATTTACTAGTTTATTAAGGGCTTCCCTTGGAGAAGGAAAAGGCAACCCACTCCAGTATTCTTGCCTGGAAAATCCCATGGACAGAGGAGCCTGGTGGGCTACAGTCCACAGGGTCACAAAGAGTCAGACACAACTGAGCGACCTCACTTCTTCCCTTCACTTAAGGGCTTCCCTGGTGGCTCAGCAGTAAAGAACTTGCCTGCCAACGCAGGAGATGTGGGTTCCTTCCCTGGGTCAGGAAGATCCCCTGGAGAAGGAAATGGCAACCCGCTCCAGTATTCTTGCCTGGAGAATCCCATGGACAGGTGAACCTGATGGGCTACAGTCCATGGAGTCACAAAGAGTCAGACATGACTGAGCAACTGAACAACACTAGTTTATTAGAAAGGAATCAGAGGAACAGCCAGATGAAGAGGTATCCAGGGCGAGGCCGGGAGGCTCCTGAGCTCAGGAATTTCTGTCCAATAGAACTGGGGTGTGCCACCCTCCTAGCATGTGGGAGTGGTCACCTACCGAGCAGCTCGTCTGATCTCATCATTCAGCAGTTTTTTTTTTTAGTTGGGAGATAATTGTTTTACAATGTTCTGTTGGGTTCCATGAGTTTTTATAGAGCTTAATTTATAGCCTTTCCCCCTGTCCATACCCAGAGACTGTGGCTGGGCCTAAAAGTTCCAGTCCTCTAATCACTTGGTCTTTCTGGTGACCGTCCCCATCCTGAGTTTATGTAGTGGCCTCACCCTAAGTCCCCTCATTAGTGTAAACAGGTGTGATGAAAGGGGCTCCCTGTGAAGAACAGAAGATACTCCTGGCACTCAGGAAATTCCTAGGGGTTGAGGAGCTTCTTGCTGGGAACGAGGGACAAAGATCAACCATTTCTTATTATCCCACAATAAATGAGTCATATTTTTAGTTTACAGAGAAAGATGGTCGTTTACTACCTCTTTTGAAATGCTGGGCCTTCCTGAGAACTGTTACTCTGTTGTCCAAGTCTTTTCAGGCTGCTGTAGCAGTCCCCGAGACTGGGTGGCTTACGGACAGCAGAAATGTTTACCTCACATCCTGGAGGTCAGAAGGTCCAAGATCAAGGCGCTGGCAGAGTCAGTGTCTGGTGGGAGATGCTTCCTGATTTAGAGATGGCTGTCTTCTCACCGTGTCTGCATAGGTGAGGGCATGGAATAAATGAAGGGGCTCTCTGGGGATTCTTGTGTAAGGGCACGAATCCCACTCCTGACAGCACCACCCCCATGACCTAAGCACCTCCCAAAGCCCCACGCCTCCCAATACCATCACTTTGGGAGATTAGGCTTCAGTTTACGAATTTGGGGTTGGGGGCAGTACACAAACATTCAGTCTATAGCATCTGTGAAATGATTTCTTGAGGTTGAATGCCTCCTAGGAAATGATGCTTAAGTAATTCACTCACTCTTCAAGAATTCAAGCACAATCCCAGTAACTGACAGGCAACAAGTAACTGACAGATCAGAACTTCTGTGAAAACAAAGGCACTAGTTTACAATGTGCAAGCATACGTTCCTAACACATTCACTAATCTTTGCTTTCCCTCCTGGAGAACATGTATCCTGGCCATGAGATACCCTTTATGTGGACTCAGTTTGGGTACTTCCTGAGAGATTTAGATTGTTATATTCTTGACTTAGTTGAACAGAATGTATATTCTGGTCTTTGATAGTTGACTGATTGCCCTGGAGAAATCACTGGAACTCATTATGCTTTCACTGGAGACTTGTGTGTCTGTGTGTGCTATTTATATTAAAAATATTAAAAACACATTTGTGTGTAATCTACTCAGCTGCAATTTTCTTTCTCTGTGAAAATTATTCACATAAGCTGGGCTGCTTATTGTATCTGTCACTAGTAAAATTCCTGATGCCTAGGACAGAGGCTGGCTTAGACTAGTGCTGGGATCATAGAAACTACAGTCTCTTCTTGCCTATACATTTTATAATGGTATCCATAGAGCCAGAGACAATTTCTGGTGAAGCAAAAATGATTCCAGCACTTAAGAAAAAACTTCCTAAATGTCCCTTGAGATTTTTTCATTCAACTACAAAACCACTGGGGTGCATTTGCAATTGTAGTCGTGTGTGTCTCATTCTGACATTGGGAGATTGGGATCCATGGGCTAGAGATCCAATTCCACATTTACTGAGTGCTTACAGAGGTGGTGTGTGGCTTCCCTTCCCCTGTATTTGTCAAGTCCACATTCAGGTTCAGAAAAACTGTGGTGATGATAATACTAATCTGGAGGTGGGGAGAGGAAGAAGGGCAGGAAGAGAACAAAGAGATGGAGCTTTAAAAGTTAGACAGCTCAGAGTCTTTGTCCTGCAGGTTATAACTATCAGAGTTTAAATATAGAACACTAGTCTAAACATGTCCTAAGCACTCAATAATTGATTGAGGCAAATGTTACATCAGTTGTCTTATAAATTCCTGGGTGCTAGGACCTTACTAGCTTGGCATAATATCTGTTAGGAATCTAGCACAATGGAGTATGCCTAATGAAGACTTCAGGGATCAAAGGTTGAAGTTCATGGGCCATTCTAGGGCTGGCAAGCTCAATCAGGTACCAACGAGGCACCGATGATGAGTTTTCTGTCCTTATGGGTGTGAGCTACTCATCAAACCATGGGTCACTTTGATAAGCACGAGTCACTGTTGATAACGATAAAACTCTAGTTAAGGGGCAAGATTAGGAGATAAATGCCAGTATATTATAATACTGGTGGGTTGTTTGAGAAGAACAGGATGTTTTAACAGGTTAGGAGATGAATAAAAATGACTTGGAGAAATGAAATGAGGTGAAGCAAAAGAGTCAACTCTCAGTGAGTTCAAATTTCTACACAGAGCAGAGGTGGAGGAAGGAAAGTAGTGAATCTCAAACTTTTTTTGATTATGACCCGTAATTAAGAAAACCATTTAATGCTGTGAGTGTGTATGCTCACACTCACATAGTCATCCTCATACAACATATATATCTGAAATTAAAATAGCATCAAGTGATGGTCTTATCACAGTGAACTCTGAAGTTTTCTATTCTATTTCATTGTTTCAAAAATGCTGGCAAGATCTGCTGAATTGATTTCACAGCTCATAATTACTGGGGTTATGGCCTGTAGTTTGAAAAGCACATGACTGGGTGAAGTAAGGACAGAGCAGGGAACGCACAGTTAGAATTTCAGTGAGGTCTTATCGCAGGCTGAAAGAAGAGAATGCTGGGATGGTCCAAGCCAGTGAAGAAACTTCTGGGAAGTTAGCAGGCTGAGAGTTCAGCCCTGCCTGTGGGAATCAGGCCAGCATCAAGTTTTTCCCAAATCATCTGATAGGTCATACCTGGACTGACTTGCCTTGAAGGCACTGCAGGATTTCTGTGAAACCACTAAGATAGGGCGCATGTAGGGGATATTGGTGGCCAGTATCACTGAGTGATGCTCAGTTCAGTTCAGTCACTCAGTCGCTTCTGACTCCTTATGACCCCATGGACTGCAGCATGCCAGCCTTCCCTGTCCATCACCAACTCCTGGAGCTTGCTCAAACTCATATCCATTGAGTCCGTGATGCCATCCAAATATCTCGTTCTCTGTCATCCCCTTCTCCTCCCGCCTTCCATCTTTCCCAGCATCATAGTCTTTTCAAATGAGTCAGCTCTTTGCATCAGGTGGCCACAGTATTGGAGTTTCAGCTTCAACATCAGTCCTTTCAATGAACACTCAGGACTGATCTCCTTAAAGATGGACTGGTTGGATCTCCTTGCAGTCCAAGGGATTCTCAAGAGTCTTCTCCAACACCACAGTTTAAAAGCATCAATTCTTCGGCACTCAGCTTTATTTATAGTCCAACTTTCACATCCATACAGGACCACCGGAAAAACCATAGTCTTAATGAGACGGACCTTTGTTGACAAAATAATGTCTTTGCTTTTTAATATGCTATCTAGGTTGGTCATAACTTTGCTGCCAAGGAGTAAGCGTCGTTTAATTTCATGGCTGCAGTCACCATCTGCAGTGATTTTGGAGCCCCCCAAAATAAAGTCTGTCACTGTTTCCATTGTTTCCCCATCTATTTGCCATGAAGTGATGGGACTGGATGCCATGATCTTCGTTTTTTGAATGTTGAGTTTTAAGCCAGCTCTTTCACTCTTTTCTTTCACTTTCATCAAGAGGCTCTTTAGTTCTTCTTCACTTTCTGCCATAAGGGTGGTTTCATCTGCCTATCTGAGGTTAGTGATATTTTTCCCAGCAATCTTGATCCCAGCTTGTGCTTCTTCCAGTCTGGCATTTCACATGATGTACTCTGCATATAAGTTAAATAGGCAGGGTGACAATATACAGCCTTGATGTACTCCTTTCCCAATTTGGAACCAGTCTGTTGTTCCATGTCCGGTTCGAACTGTTGCTTCTTGACCTGCATACAGATTTCACAGGAGGCAGGTAAGGTGGTCTGGTACTCCCATCACTTGAAGAATTTTCCACAGTTTGTTGTCTGTGGAAACAAACTAACGTCAAAGGCTTTAGTGTAGAAAATGAAGTAGAAGTAGATATTTTTTTTGGAATTCTCTTGCTTTTTCTGTGATCCAGCGGACGTTGAGTGATGCTAGGGACCAGACATTGGTGGGAAGTGCCGCCTTGCTGTGTTGTCATAATCGCTGCAGACCTTACAGATAGGTAATTTACACTGTAGAGACACAACTCTTCCCAGTTTAAAATACCAGCTTTCCATGACATTTATGATTAAGGCCACAATTTTTGCTACGGGCCACAGAGCCCTAATGATTTGTGCTCTGACCCTCTCTGACTGCTCTTCCATCTGCCCACCCTGCTGGGCAGCCTGTGATCACTTCAAATGCTCTTGCTGTTTGCTTGGCCTTCCCTGCACTGTTCCCTCCCCTTAAGCCACTTTTCTTATTCCACATACAACCCAATTTTTGCTGCCCCATGAATCCTTTCTTGATCCCACCTCCCACACATAATGGAATGAAACTAGATCTGCCAGTTAGAACTTCCATACCAGGAAATTCAATTATTTGTGTAAGCATGTATTTAATACATGTCTCCCCACTAGACTATGAGCTCCATGAAAGCAAGAACAGTAACTGATAAAAAAAAAAAAAAAAGACAGTTAAAACAATTAATTTAAATTAAATGTCTTACTAGAGATCGGCACTCAATTTCTTAAAAATATCTCAGGCTTCCCTAGTGGTCTAGTGGTTAGGAGTCATGGATTCCATTCCTGGTCTGAGAGGATCCCACATGCTGCAAGGCACCTAAACCCATTCACCACAACTACTGCGCCTATGCTCTAGAGTCCATGCTCTGCAACAGGAGAAGCCACCACAATGGTAAGCCTGCCCAGGGCAACTAGAGAGTAGCCCCGACTTGCTGCAACTAGAGAAAGCCTGTGAGCAGCAACAATGACCTAGAGCAGCCAAGAATAAATAAATAAAAAAAATATCTCTTAAATTTATGCTTACCTTTCTTTTTTCATTATATTTATTTTTTCTTTTTTTCCCCAAGACTTCTGAAATAATTATCAATTTATTGCTCCTCTCAGATAACCAGGTTTTGATTTTATTTTCTTTTTTTCTACTATTTCTAACCACTGAACCACATACTCTTATTAGCTCTGGTAGTTTTATATAAAAAAATAGCTAGAGGCCTAAGGTTTTTCATTGAACAGTTACAGCATCTACAGTAAAGACTGTTTTGTATCTTTCTTTTGAAAAGTTGTATTTACTATTTCATTTTCATATCTTATTGCTTTATTTTAGCCACTTAAACAATGTTAACAACATTGATGATAGCACACATCTCTCTCTTGTTCCTGAATTTGGTGGAAATGGCTTTAGTATTTTTCTATTTTTTATGCCGTTTGCTGTGCTATTTTGAGTAGTTTGTGTTTACTTTTTCTTGAGAGACCTTACTGGCCCTTACTGGTTGAATGAAAACCAGAAGTGTCCTGGGAGCCATTTCAAGACAGGAGTGATTAACCATGTCAAATGCTGGATGGGTCAAGTAAGACAAAGCCTGAGAATTGGTCTTTAGATTTAAAATCATGGAGGTCACTGATGACCTTGACAAGAGCAGTTTCCATACAGTAGTAACTAGAATTGGTTAAAGAAAGAACAGAAGAGAAGAATTAGAGACACCAAGCAGAGATAAGTTTTGTTTTGCCAAGATTTGTTATAGAAGAAGGAAGAGATTTGGGAGGGCTGCCAAAGGAACAGAATCAAAAGAGTTTTTGTTTTGTATTGTTATTTTCAAGATTCAAGACATTAAATCCTATGGGGAAGCCACTGCTTATGATCTCTTTATGAGGACAAACTAATGATCAAAGAGTATGCTTAGTCTCTGAGTTGTGTCCAACTCTTTGCGACCCCATGGACTCTAATCCACCAGGCTCCTCTGTCCATGGAATTTTCCAGGCAAGAATAATGGAGTGGGTTACCATTTCCTTCTCCAATGATTGCAGATAGAGGGGAGCATGTCCTTAAAGTCATGTCCTAAAGTCATGTCCTTAAGTGAGAGGATGGGTCTTGCATGTAAGTGGGAGGTGACTTCAGATAGAGCAGGGACAGCTTATTTATAATAAAAGGAGAGAAGGCAGAATAGGACAAATGGGGACAGACACTGGTGAGTGGGTCATTGTAGTCTCCTATTACTTCTTTTGCTCAGTGTATTTAAAGATTTTCTGGGTGATTCTAGTGAACATGTAGGTTTGGAGTCACTGGCCTATAGTTAAAACCAAGCAAACCAAAGGGCTTATTGTTCTTCTCCTCCAACTGTATGCTTGTCTCTCATTTTTCTGTTGGTGAGAAAAGAGCATATCTAGAGCATCCTGGGGTGATGGTGAAGAGTGAGTTGCCTCAATTTGTCAACCTTAGGTCCCACACTGTGAGAACAACCCTAGGCCTGTCTTACTTTCCTAACTGTACAAACTGCACATATGAGAATAGAGAGGAGTTAGACAGACACATGGATAGATAGATAGATACATAGACAGACAGACAGACAGACGGGTAGATAGAATGAATATAGGTGAGATCTCTCCCCAAACAGAGCACCCTAAGAGGGAGGAGGACACCTGGCCCAGCACAGGCTTACTTTTATGTCCCTGCTACTGGGACTCCACCTTCTAGAAGTCATAGTCCAGTCGGTTCCTTAAGCATGACCAGTCCATACCACAAGGAGAGAGGCCACAAAGTCATCATCCCTGATGCCAAATTCTCCTTGGAATAGAAGGAGTGGGGTGGGGAAAAATTGTTTAGTAAATCTAAATTGCCTCCCCTCCTCCACCTAGGCCCAAGTCAAAAATGGGTGTCACAAGAGATTGATTTAGCTAGCACAACGGTTGTGGTCCCTTTGGACTGATATAACAAAAATACCATAGACTGAGTGGCTGATGCAAATAATTATTTCTCATATGTCTGGAGCCTGGGAAGTCCAAGATCAATGTGCTAGCAGATTTGGCATCTGGTGAGAGCCAGCTTCCTGATTCTTAGATCATTGTCTTCAACCTGTGCCCTTTTATAAGGGCACTAATCCCATTGTTGAGGGTTCCACCCTCATGACCTAATCACCCCTCAAAGTCCCCAGATACCATCACACTGGGGATTAGGTTTCAACGTATGAATTTTGAGGAGACACAAGCATTCATTCTATAGCCACAATAACTTAAAAAAATTATATCTATCCACCCTAAGCATGGTGGACATGGCATTTTCCTGATTAAGGCAGCAAGTCCCTGTTTGTGTCCTCCAGGACCACGGCAGACATCAGCACCCTGGCCTAGCCACCAAGGTACAACTTGCATATCCAGTCATAGACAGTGGGAAAATGCTGGTGTATTTTTTCCCCCAGGAAAAAAGAAGTCCAAAATAACCTGGTGGCTTTCCCAACCCGGAAGCTCTCTGTGTGGTTATTTTCTGCTGCTTCACCCCTACTTAGGCCAGCTGTTTCTTTAGGTGTCTTCTCTTGAGGGTAAAAATAAGGAACAACCTGTTTCCTGGTAGCAGCATCCACAGGAGGATGACAGCATGTGATATCAATGTGATGGAGGGAGCCTAGTTCCTATTCATTCCCCTGGCATTGTGCACTAATGGACTCCGATATTAAAATGCATATTTCACACCCTTGTCCCCCGATTTGGAGGATGGCCATTCACTATGCATGAGCCATTCACTCATGCTCATCACACAGAGAAAATTACATTTTCCCAGTTGCCAAATGAAAGAGATAAATTATCTCACGTGGATAAGAACACTGCTTCCACAGCAGTTCCACAGACCCAAGACACTGATCTAAAGCACCCAGGAGGGAGATTGAGATTTCCTGGGGTCTTCCTGGTCAGATGAGTTGGGGCATTTGTTTGCCTTTCCAGCTTTTTTGGATAAAATGAGCATCCTTGAACCTCTTATTCTTCCTTCCTAGGAAATATGTTATAAAATGAATAAATCAACACAGAGCATTTCAGATTTATGCCTACCCACTGAATTGATAACACTTATTTGTAATGAAAATTAAAGAAGCAAAATGTTAAAATGTTCTCTTTCGGGAAGATACACTGGAATGTCTCACCACTGATGTACACATCTGTTTCTTGCACACTCTCTCCTTATCCCAGTGTATTCTTTTAGGTTAATGAGGATCCGATCACTGCTGTCTCTAATTTAGAATCTATTCCTAAACCTATTGGTGGCAGCAGTGGTAAAGAATCTGCCTGTTAATGCCTGTTAATGAGACGCAGGAGACACAGGTTCACTCCCTGGGTCAGGAAGACCCTCTGGAGAAGGAAATGACAACCCACTCCAGTATTCTTGCCTGGAAAATTCCATGGACAGAGGAGCCTGGTGGACCACAGTCCATAGGGCTCCTAAGCCCTTGTGTCCTAAGCAGTTGGACACAACTAAGCACACACACTTAAACCTATCACCAACACTCAGATAATTAATAGCAATTGTATCTGCACAGTAATTACAGCTACCATTTATTATCCTTCACATGGACATCACTATTCTAACCACTTAATGCATTTTTCTAATATGATCTCATAATTTAAGTTTTTTGTTTTTGCCCATGTTACAATTAGCACAGTTATATGATTCACACATTAATTCTTTCAACAGTTATCCAGCGCCTATTACACACCTGGAATTGTACGAGGCCCTGGAGGCTGAGGGGGGCGTGAAGCAGAACCAGAGTACATGGCAGACCCTCCAGAGTGTCGAAGTGAGGTTCTCGCACTGATTGCTTTGGAAGTTAGGAGAAGGGAGGGCTCATGGGCAGCTAAAGCCACTAGTGACCTCATTATACAATATTTAGGTTATCATATTTTTCTCTGCCTAGAAAAGCGGCTTCTCAATCACCCCACTGCGGCGCACGCATTAAGCGACGCCCCTAATCAGTGTGGACCACTTTGGATTTACCCGAAGGCACCACCTAAACACTAATTATTACTAGCTTATGGGTCTAGTGGCTTCTGCTTTCCTTTTCTCTGGCTTCCTAAGTGTTGCTTCCCTTCTGTTAGTTTTATCCCTGCCGTGCAAAGGAGCACAGATCCACAGCCCCGGCGCCAGGCTCTGGACTAGTGCACGTGCGCTCGGCGCCCCCTCAACCTTCGGCGAGGTCCCCTCTCCCGCGCCACCCAGTCCGGGCTGGCCCCTTCTCCTCCCGGGCGCCCCCGCCTCCGGTCGCTGCATCAGAGCCGGGCGGACCTGGCAGAGAGGCCAGGGTTTCGGCCGAGCGCAGAAGCACTCCACTTCCCGCCGCCCATCCCTCGCGGGTAGAGCTCAAGGGGGTCCCCTCCCCCGGACAGGAGTGAGGACGAGCTCCAAAGGTGATGGAGGACTCTGGGGAGCGTGCGCCCAGGCAGGAAGGGCAGGCTACCCCGGGGACCTGGGTTCGACTCAGAGAACGCGGGTCCCTGGCCCCCCAGGTGAGGTTGCCTTCGAGAAGGCTGGGTCAGAGAAGACTGGTCTACACTGCGCGCGCTCCGCCCCGGAACAGCGCGGCGGAGCGGCCGCCGGGCTTGCGGGAGGAGGGAGCCGGGAGCGCGGGGGAGGCAGCCGCCCCCTGCCGCCCAAGGCCGGGCTCCCCCGCGCGCCCGCCGCCGCAGCAGGTGGGGGCCCGGAGGGCCGGGGGCGGGGCCCAGCTCGGGGCGGAGCCGCGGCGGAGAGCGGGGCGGCGAGGACCCGGGCCGGGGCCAGAGAGGCAGCCGGAGCCGAGCCGCGCGCCGGGCTGTCCGGGCGCCCGCGGGAGCTCGCCGCGCGCCGGGGCTGGGACCGGCGGGGCAGAGCGCGCCGGCGCCGCGGCCGCAGACAAAGGCGCTGCTCGCTCCCGGGCCGCCGCGCTCTCGGGCTCTGCCTTGGGTAAGTGGCTCCCCCCTGCGCCTTCTTTCTTCTCCCGGCTGCCTGCTCCTCTCGGAGTTCCACGGGCTCCCGAGGAGCCGGAGAGAAAGGAAGAAATGACACTTCCCCGCTCTCTCTGCAGCCCTCAGTACACCTTTTAAAAAATTCCTGAACAAAAACACTAGCCGGTTTCACACTCGCGAGTTTCCGAGCGGTGGGACGTCTCCCGTGGGATCGGCGCTGCCGCCCTCTGTGACCCCTTGCTCCGCCGACTGAGCGCGCGGGTGTAGACCCTGGATCGGCGGTTTGGACGTGGAAGTGGACGCTGGGCTCCCCTGGGGCGGAGGGGCGGGGTGTAGGGGAGGAGGTCGTGGGGACCGGTTGCCGCGAGGGGACCCCCATCGCCAAGGACTGCTCGGCGTGTTCTGGAGCGCCGAGGGGCTGTTCGCACTGCAAGTTCAGATTTGGATCTCGGTTATGGGGTCTGCCCCAGTCCTCTCGCACCCTCCTTTCCAGCCTTCTCCCTGTCTTCTTCAGGGTTAATATAGCGCCCCCTACGCCCCACCCCACCGAGGCTCCCACTCTGCCCCTTCGCGGCCCCAGGGCGGGGGCTTCGGACGCCTGGGAGGGAGGAAGCCCCGCCGAGTTCCCGGCTGGGGGAACCCCAAACGCTAATCTGCGGCGGGAGGGCGGGCGGCTGCCAGTGGAGAAGGAGGTTTGACATCACAGCGTGGTCCCGGGCCGCTCCCCCAGCCTCTTCCCGGGCTGCCCTCGGTCAGAAAAGGAATCCCGGCTGCCTTTTTTTTTTTTTTTTGCTTTTGTTCTGCCGGTAACTCTCCGGAATCCGGGGAGAAGCCGGGGCGTGCCGATACCCCCGGGAGGGGGACCTTGGCGGAAGCTCCAGGTGCAAGCCCAAAGTGACAATTGGAGGCGGCAGCAGTGCTCGGGAGCAGGCAGTGGATCGGCCGCCAGCCTAAGAGTGGGATGTCCGCCGCGGCCGCGCGCCGTCACGCGCCACTCCCGCACTCTCGGAAACGCTTCTTCGAGACGCGCATCGCCATTCACGGATCTGTGTCTGGGTCTTGATCAATGTCACCTCTGCCCGGGTTCTCTGAGGAGCGAGCGTCAGCTTCTGTTCAATTTAATAGCCGTTTATAGGGGCCTACTGTGGGCAAGGCAGCAGCCCTACTATTATCCTCAGAGATACTAATGGAGCACCTACTGTATGCAAAGCAGGTGTGTTATGAACTTTTCAGTTTAGTGGAGTTTATTGAGTACTTGCTGTATTCACGGTACCGATGCTCTGACCGTATCTTAATAGATATTTACTGAGCAACTGCAGCGTACAAGGTCGTTTCTGTTTGTTTTGTTTCTGAAGGGCTGTCCAGTGTATCTTTGGGGGCGGGGGACACGTGGAGGCAAGGAAGTCAAAATATGTCTTCGAACTCTGCAATTCCTTTGGTAACCTGCCTTTAACTTTCCCGGACTGCTTGCTGTGTGGTGTAGGAAGAGCTGGTCCGGTACACTCCAGCTTGAGGGGTTTATCAGACGGGAGCAGGGCAGAATAATGAAAAGGCTACTCTGGGACCTCTTTCCAACTCAGTTTCCTCACTTTAAAAAGAAGGAGGGAGGAGGCAGTTCCCTTTGTGCAAAGCACCGGGCGGTAGTTATTGCAGGGAATCAAAGGTTAATGAGGCAAAGCATTGACACTTAGAGGGGGGGAAGTCTATGGTGGGGACAGAAAGACAAAAGACAAGCCAGGGAGCTTGTGGGGTGGAGCATGAAGATAGGGCCAGGATGGACCCCCCCCCCCCCCAACCGCTGGCTCCAAACCACAACCCTGTTGAGAGTGGCTTTAAAATTCTATCTTTCTGGTGGCTGGGGACATAGAGGCAGAATCAAATGGCCTGAGGGCCCTACCTACTAAGAGATTAGATGAGTCTGTTACTCTGATGGGATCTTGAGACACACTGGAATATCCAGATTGACAAGAAAACCATGGGTCCTCAGCCTCTTGGCATTGTTGTGGTATATAGGCTGTTAGGAAAATGTAGACTAGTAGGTATGATGTAGTCTGGTAGGAGTTCTTGTGATAAACACATAAATGGGCTGCTTGGGCAGCATAGGTGAAAACCTAGGAGCAAAGTCTTCCTAGAATTTAATGTCAAAAACAAAATTCTGTGCTCATGGAATTGTGACTTTCCTTTTATCAGACAGTGAGAAATTGCTCTGTATCTAGTATGGTTGTCTTTTTAACTTCAGTTCAGTTCAGTTGCTCAGTTGTGTCCGACTCCGTGACCCCATGGACTGCAGCATGCCAGGTTTCCCTGTCCGTCAACTCCCGCAGCTTTCTCAAACTCATGTCCATTGAGTCGGAGATGGCATCCAACTATCTCATCCTCTGTCATCCCCTTCTCCTCCTGCCTTCAATCTTTCCCAGTATCAAGGTCTTTTCCAATGAGTCAGTTCTTCACATCAGGTTGCCTAAGTCTTTTTAACTTGGCCTCCAGCAGTTCCTGGTAACTGCTTTCCCCTAGTTTCTTGGTATGATGATCTTTTTCTTCTCAAATCATTTCCAATCGCCCTTGAAAAAAAATTTTTTTTAAAACTACAAGTTATTAATTTTTTGTTATGAACTTGAAAGCCCCCTTCAGATCTTTTCTGGAAGTAGCCCCATTATGAAAGATACCTAGGAAATATAGTATGATATATACCTAGGAAATATAGATGAATGACTTGGAGGCCCTGTACTTATATGAGGAGGGAGGGGAAAAAAGGTCAAAATCAATCTATTTTCAGGGCAGGAATAGAGACATAGACATAGAGCACAGACTTGTGAACATGGGAGCGGGGGAAGGAGAGGGTGGGGTGAACTGAGAGAGCAGCACTGAAACACATACACTACTTTTGTACAACAGATAGTGGGAAGTCGCTGCAGAACACTGGGAGCTCCCACGGTGCTCTGTGACTCCCTAGGGGGTGGGGTGGGGCTGGGAGAGAGGGTCACGAGGGAGGGGACATATGTATACTCAGGACTGATTCATATTGTTGTATGGCAGAAACCAACGCAACATTGTAAAGCAGTTATCCTCTAATTAAAAAAAAAGTCAAAATCAGGAATTACAGGGAAAATATAAACTGGCCTTGAAAGACAGAATGTGATTTAGATAGGCAAAGAAGATGAACAAAGACCTCCCTTCTAAATTGTGGGAAAGGATGTTAGTCTAAGCGTGATGGAAAACAAACCATCTTTCGAGCACTTTAGAAATCTGATAGCTCCTCATCTGGGAGAGTTTCGAAGCTCTGCCCGATCATTTAGCTCTGTGCCCAGTGTTTTGCGAGGTGTCAGGTGGGGGCTTCACCCAGCATGGCCTGGCGTTCACTGTAATTCCCATGGCTGGTGGCTGGTGAGAACCCTTGTCTCCTGTTCCAGCTGCAGGGAGCAGTGCATCCTTACCATTCTTTCAAACATTCCTAGGGTTTTTTTCACCTGAGCTGAACCTGATTGTAATCTTCTTCAAAGCCAAGAATGTGACTTGGTCTTTTCTCTGCATCCTTCCCTCCCTGGAGGCTCGGGCGTAGTCTGCAGGGTAGGTGACTTTTATTCCAGAACCTTGGATTGTCCATTCCTTCCCTCTTTTCCTACTTCCTCAGGGCCTGACCTTTCTCCCTCTTTACCACTTTCAGCTCCTCAGAGCCTTTCACTGTATGAAAACTTAGGACAAAGCCAACCTGTCATCAGCCCCTTTCTCTTGACTAGGAGTGTAGGTCACTGTTCTGTCTTCCAGGGGTCCTTGCACTAGAAGCCTCATTATGGAACAAAAGGCTTTATCCACCATGAGATTTCAGGCTTAGACAAGTGGGTGTTGGAGGTAACTGGGGAGGCGAAGTGCCTTTCTTGGTGCTTCTGAAATGATGCTGCTACCACCTCCTCATGTAGCCAGTCTTGGCAAAGGTCCCTGCGGTCCCACAGTCCACAAAAGTCTGGAGCCTTCATTGCTTGGTGGCCGGCGTGGCGGCTGAGGTCAGAGAGCAGCCCGGTGTGTGCTGTCAACCCGGCCTTCACTCGCTCCGTTCTTTAAAGGTTAATCCTTTTCCAGAGAGGATTCTTCCTTCCTTCCCTACATGTGCCGTTATCCTAAGGCTGGGATCCTCCACCTGGGCACTCCTGGTGTCGTGAGCTGGAACGCCTGTTGTGGGGCCTGCCCTGTGCATTGTAGCACGTTTAGCAGCAGCCCCGGCCTCTACCCGCTGGATGCCAGTCGCACCCCGCGTCCCCTCCCCAAGGTGTGACAATGACAAGTGTCCCCAGTTATTATCAGGTGTCCCCGGGGAGCAGAATCACCCCCTGCTGTGAACAGCTCTTCTGAGGGGTACTGGTTCTCTGTGCAGTGCCGTGTAACCATTCCCGCTTTCCGGGGAGAGGCCCCCTTTATTGTAACTTGGTTTTCAAGACAGATGACTTGGTAAATATAATGCGTGTGTGTGCTAAGTTACTTCAGTCATGTCTCACTCTTTGCGACCCTGTGGACTGTAGCCCACCAGGCTCCTCTGCCCGGGGGATTCTCCAGGCAAGAATACTGGGGTTTGTTGCCATGCCCTCCTCCAGGGGATCTTCCTGATGCAGGAATCGAACCTGCGTCTCTTACATCTCCTGCACCAGCAGACTGGTTCTTTACCACTAGAACCAGCTGGGAGGCCCACAAGTGTGTAGTGTACATTGTGGCATTTTCCAGGTGAATAATTTCCTGAATCAGAATAAACATCCTTTGCAGGTCACATATCCTAATCTGGTCATCAGTCAATCTTTTGAGACAAAGCAACAACTACCCCCCCCCCCCAAAAAAAAAAACAAACCCACTAAACACCTCTCAGCTTCTTCCCCTAGCATGTGTTTGATTTATATAGCAGAAATGCAGGTAGGAGAACCACCGTTGGCAACTACGATTGCCCACAGGGTCATCCCAGCCCACTGCTCGGACAGTGGCTGGTGGGTGGTAGTGGAGGTGGGAAGCGGTGGGCGAGGATCCAGTTCTGGTGGGATAGGATGCTGATATAAACTGAGGAGTCCTGTTTACGAAAGACAGTGACCACGTGAGTGTGTGCTCGGGCCCTTCACTGGCCCTGGGTGGGGCTCTGAGGTGTCAGTTCTATTTGCTTCAGGTGAAGCTGCCTCTGGGCATTGTTGACAGCAGTGGCTGCACAAACAGGAACCCAGAGGCTTGCTGCTACCGGTGACGGTCAAGAACTGAGAGAAGCTTCTCAAAGACTTGACTTCAGGAGAGCACCTGACCAACCTAGAGGTCAAAACAGGATGGTTGAACACAGGGCAGCCAGTACTTCTGTTCCTATCTGCCTTCGAAAGTAAAACTTCCACAGTGTTAGCAGCAACTGCATCTTTGTAGGATGGAAGAAGGGGCATGGCTAGTTCAAGTTTAGCAGCAGGATTCTTGAGTTCTGTCCAGTGGATGGAAGTAACTTAGTGGATCTTGTAAGTGAGATTGGTCTGCTGCCCAAGTTATTGCTTCCGAAAGTGACTGAAACTCTTTTTGAGGTCACTATAATCGTATTTGAAAAGTTTACAGTAAGATTTGGATTCAGACTTCTATTTTGGACCACCCCAGCGTGGGGTGAGACTTTTCCTATCATTGAAACAGGCCAGATAGGAAATACCTTTTGGGGGCAAGGTGGGAAAATAACTCCAGTACTTAAATACTTAATAAAACAAACAAATAAAACCCCTGTATATTTCAGGCTTTTCATTCACCTACAGTCTTTTTCCTTAATCTAAAGTGACATATTTTCAAGGAGGAAGAGAAAGTGCTGTGATTTGTATCTAAATGTGCCTGGCTATGCATGAAAGTGATCTGCCAATATTGCCATTGTCTACATTTAACAAGAATAGAGACTCTTATTAGAAAATCTGATATAGGAGGGATTCTTATAAAAATTAGTAGTTTTTCTATTTCTGTTTGAAGTGATTCAGGTTTTATAAAACTTTTCAAGAATCAAGATCCGTTTGGAGATTTGGGGTCAAATTTACACATTATCTAAGAACGTAGACCTGCAAGGGATCTTGGGGGTCAGTGACCAGCTCTCCTTGCCCCACTGTGTAAATGGGGAAACTGAGGCTGAGAGACGTTAGGTGGTTTGCCAAGGTCACGCAGAGGTCAGAGTCAGGAGTTTGTCCCATTCTCTTGGACACTCAGTACCACTGGGGAAATAACTCGAGTACTTAAAAACATAATAAAACAAGCAAATAAAACCCCTGTATATTTCAGGCTTTCCATCTTTCCAGGTGAATGTTGGTGGAGGAAGAGCCAGGAGGGAAAAGAGCTTGATAACTGGTCTCATTTCCATGTCGCCTAATCCTAATAGAACTAATCACTGACTCAGACTGATTACATCTGTGCCAAAGGTGTGTGCATGTACAGGTTGCACTGAATAAAAACTGAAACAGTTGGATTAGTGGAACGAGATTGTTTTATAAAACTTCCTATGTACAACACAGTGACTATAGTTAGCAATGCTGTATTATATGTTTGAAAGTTGCTAATAGAGTAGATTATTAAAAGACGCTTACTCCTTGGAAGGAAAGTTATGACCAACCTAGATAGCATATTAAAAAGCAGAGACATTACTTTGCCAACAAAGGTACGTATGGTCAAGGCTATGGTTTTTCCAGTGGTCATGTATGGATGTGAGAGTTGGACTGTGAAGAAAGCTGAGCGCCGAAAAATTGATGCTTTTGAACTGTGGTGTTGGAGAAGACTCTTGAGAGTCCCTTGGACTGCAAGGAGATCCAACCAGTCCATCCTGAAGGAGATCAGTCCTGGGTGTTCACTGGAAGGACTGATGCTGAAGCTGAAACTCTAATACTTTGGCCACCTCATGCAAAGAGTTGACGCATTGGAAAAGACCCTGATGCTTGGAGGGATTGGGGGCAGGAGGAGAAGGGGATGACAGAGGTTGAGATGGCTGGATGGCATTACCGACTCGATGGGCATGAGTTTGAGTGGACTCGAGGAGTTTGTGATGGACAGGGAGGCCTGGCGTGCTGCAATTCATGGGGTCGCAAAGAGTCGGACACAACTGAGCAACTGAACTGAACTGAACTGAATAGAGTAGATCTTTAACATTCTCATCACAAGAAAAAAATTGTAGTTTTGCATGGTGATTACTTACTGTGGTGAACATTCCTGGTATAAATACAAATATTGGATCATTGTTTTACATCTGAAACTAATACAATATTACATGTCAATTACATCTCAATAAAATTTTTGAAAAAAAATTTTTAACTTTCTTTAATGTTGTTTTATATTCTCTTTACAGTAAATAGAAAGAAACATTTATTTCCCTATTGGGGAAAGGAATACAGATTCATTATGGAAAATAGCAAGGTGAATCAAAGTGATTCTTCTACCTGTGATAGACTGATCTGATCATATTGTGCTATGTTGATTTTTAGTGTTTTCTCCTCAGCTCGTTTTTAAACACAACTGAGATGACGCTGTGTTGTGTTGTGCTAAGTTGCGTCAGTCGTGTCCTACTCTATGCACTGTAGCCCGCCAGGCTCCTCTGTCCGTGGGATTCTCTAAGCAGGAATGCTGGGATGGGTTGTCATTTCCTCCTCCAGGGAATCTTCCAGACCCAGGGATCCAACCTGCATCTCTTAAGTCTCTTACGTTGGCAGGCGAGTTCTTTACCACTAGTGCCACCTGGGAAGCCCATGCATATAATTTTAATTTTTTATCTTGTTTTTTCTCAGCTTATATTGTAATAAGCAATTTCCATGTTATTACAAATGCTTTGTAAACATATTTTCAGTGGCTATGTAATTCAGTACTTTGGAACCCTGTTAACTTATTACAGTCTTTTGTTATTAGTGGGCATTGTTTTCTCCCAATTCTGATCACTGTGGCATGACAGTGAGTAGCTTTGCACTTATACTTTTCTACAATTAAAGTTGTTTTCTTAGTAAATATTTCCAGATAGTGAAATTCGTCAGCCAGGGGAAAGCACCATGTTAATACCTTGCTTTCCAGAACTGGAAATGATTTTACCACATCATTGACAACATAGGGTCTTTTATTTTTTTCAACTGTTTATTTAAGGTGAAAAATATGTTGCTTTCATTTGCATTTTGGTTACCAACATGGCTAAACATTTCTCTGTAAGAACTGTTACCTGTTTGTATTTTTTGTTAATTATCTACTTTTCTATTTGGGTTTAGTGCTTTAAAAAAAAATTGATCTGCTTGTAGAAAACCCGTTTTTTAAGACGAAAACAATAAACCTCTGATTGCACGGATATTTTATGAAGGGTTCCATCTAACCGTAATGTTCCACAGTTGCAATACTTCAAGGGCTGTATTTCAGGCTGAACTCTTTTTGTCATAGTGAGGGAGCTGCCTGTTCCATTCCTGAAGCAAGCTTACGTGGACAGGGAGCTCCGTCCTTTTGTCTAGCCAGCAGGCAGTGAGGACTTACTCAGTGCTTCCCAGGCATTAATTCTCAATCCTTTGTGAAGTGGGTACCGTTTTACTATATCCATTTAGATATGAGGAGAGTGATGTGCAGAGAAGTAAAATAACCATGGTCCCATATACCTTTTAAAGGGTTCTGACCACCAATTCCAGCATGTGTGGGTTTTCCCCACACATCTGATAAATTCTCTGTGACACCAGTTGGGTGTCCTGCGGTTCCACTTGATTCTGACATGCTCTGCCTGAGACAGCATCAGATCTGATGGGTCATGGTCTCAGTCCCACAAGACTGCCCTCCAGTTCCAGCCTCAAGCCAGGTTGTCACCTGTGTCTCTGACAAAAGTGAAAAGTGTTAGTCGCTTAGTCGTGTCCTACTCTTTGTGACCCCATGGACTGTAGCCCACCAGGCTCCTCTGTCCGTGGAATTCTCCAGGCAAGAATACTGGAGTGGATTGCCATTTCCTTCTCCAGGGGAATCTTTCCAACCCAGGGATTGAACCTGGGTTTCCCACTTTGCAGGCAGACTTATAAACTGTCTGGGCCACCAGGGAAGTTAAATCAAAGGTTCTCATGACTCCCTCCTTGAGTTCAATTAATTTGCTAGAGTGGTCGCAGACTTAGGAAAAGCCATTTACTCTCTAGATTACTGGTTTATTACAAAGGATATTAAAGTATGCAAATCAATAGCCAGATGAAGAGCTAGCCAGGGTGAGGGCCTGAACCTAGCAGGTTCTGTCCTTGTGGAGTTTGGGGCCCAGGATGGTGGCATGTGGAAGCATTCTCGTTCTCCAAGCTGGAAGCTCTCCAAACGTTTTGGATTTTTATGGAGGCTTCATTACAAAGGCATTATTGGTCAAATCACCGGCCACTGGCCGTTGATTCAATCTCCAGCTCCTTGCCCCAACCCGGAAGTCAGGGGGTGGGACTGAAAGTTCCATCTCTTTTTCCATGGTTGGTTTCCTTGACAACCAGCCCCCATTCCCTAGGTACTTTCCAAAACTGCCTCATGAATATAAACCCAGGTGTGCTGGAATGGGGGTGTATTATGAATACGGAGACACCCATTTCACCTGGCTCTGAAGCAATTTCAGGATCTGAGGACAAAGGACAATATTGTAACAAAAGATATTCCCATTGCATATGTGGCTCAGGAAATTCCAAGGCTTTGGGGAGCTATGAGCCAGGAACCATTGATATGAAGACCATATATGTGGAAAACATATTCTGTTCATCTGAACAGGCAGATACATGTTCCTTGTAAATCACAATATTGAATCTATTTATTTTTGGCTGTGCTGGGTCTTTGTTGCTGTGTGTTGACTTTCTCTAGTTGCAGTGCATGGACTTCTTGTTGCTTCTCTTGTTGAAGACCACAGGCTCTAGGGCGTGCGGGTCAATAGTTGTGGCACATGGGCTTAGTTGCCCCATGGCATATGGAATCTTCCTGGACCAGGGATTGAACCTATGTCCCCTGCATTGGCAGGTGGATTCTAAACCACTGTACCACCAGGGAAGTCCACAACATTACAACTTTCAACCACTGTTGTCCAACCTCTGAGTCTTCCCCAAGGGACCTGCCTCCATTAGTCTTTGAGGAAGCTGGGCTTAGGAAAATTAGCAACTTTTTCGAAACTCCACTACCCATTACTGGGAGAACTTTGTGGTGTAAGGTAATTTTGCTACCTTAATCGTCTTCTTACTTTTATGTCTCTTAGTCTCTCTTCTGCTTCTCCATCCTTTTTATATCTCCTAGCTACATCTGGTAGTGCTTCTGACCTGTCTTCTAAGTCTCACCGTGTCTCTTCAGCTGGGTCTAATCTGCAGTTAAATCCATCTGTTGCATTCTTAATTTCAGTTACTGAATTTCAGTTCTAGAATTTTTAGCTCTTTTTCAGATCTTTAATGTTACTTTATATAGTCCTGGTTCCTTGTTCTGAAATTTTTAAGCCCAACTTCTATCACCATGAGCATAGTTAAGTACTGTATCGTTGTCTTACATTCTGTGTCTGGTAATTTTTCCATCTGGGATATGTCTGTTTCTTCTGTTTGGTGTTTGCCCTAATTCTCATGTTGGTTCGTATTTATGTCATCGTATCTCCTCATGTGCCTTGTTATCTTTGAATGTGCGTTAGATGTGGTTTTGAAAAAAAATTTGTATAAATACCATATTTCATCAATTAAGTACATTTTTTTCACATTTTAATCTCTGAAATTCAGATGTAATTTACAGTTGATCAAGATGTACGTTTACAGTTTGTAGCATTTTCCTCTTTTTCATTGGCTCATACCTAAAAAAAAAAATAGTGCATCATATAATTAGCAGTACTGAAGGTTGATGAAATGAAATAATCTGAGGCTTTGAATGATGATAAACATGACAAGAGTTGTAGAGAGCCTTTTAAATAACCTCTGCAGGCTTTCCGGGTACCAGCAATCCCAGATCAGTTTGGGCACTTGAGATTTTCTAGGCCATTCAGATGACTGGAAGTTTACTTTCTGTTTTCTCTTACTTGTAGGGCTTAGTTGTTGAGGTCGCAACCATGGGCGTGAAGTGGCTAATCAGGCTTTAACCTTGTGGGTGCCCTGAGTCCCTGACCCCTGAGGCTGTGAAGGTGATGCTCAGCTTTCCAGCTCTCTCGTCCTGCTTGACAGATTCCCCCCAACTCAGTAAGAGGGGCTTCTAAGACCTAGGGCCACATCTCAGGCTCGTATTCCAGATCTGAAGCCTGAATCCCCCTCTCTCTCATAAGCTCTTTGATACTTTTGTGTGCTGTGTTCAGACACTCAGTCGTGTCCGACTCTTTGCGACCCCATGGACTGTAGTCCAGCAGGCTCCTCCATCCATGGGATTCTCCAGGCAAAGTACTGGAGTGGGCTGCCATGTCTTCCTCCAGGGGATCTTCCTGACCCAGGGATCAAATCTCAAGTCTCTTACATCCCCTGCATTGGCAGGTGGATTCGTTACCACAGCGCCACCTGGGAAGCTTCTAGGAATAACTAAAGCATTTCATCTGGGTTTCTTTGTTGTGGTCGCTGGGAAGGTTGGTTCTAGTTATGCAGTTTATCGCTGTCGGAAGGAGACAGTAGTGAATCTCACCTGTCTTAGAGGCTGACAGAAGAGCGTGGAATACCAGCTGCTCTTTGCTGGCTCATGGTTAGGGAACTTCCTCCATCCACTCCTGGTATGTCATCCGGGTTGTAACTGGAAAGTGGAGGTTGGGATGAATACATTTCCACAAACTGGATATAGCTGAACATAGATATACTTCCCTATATAAAAGAGACGAATTCCGCAAGCTTTTCTTAACAAGGTGGGTGACTTGGCAGAGAAAGCGGTTCTAGGAGTTGCTTCTGGATCCCCACCAGTCATCAGTTTCCGCCCGGCTTCTTCCTTCTCATTCCTACTGTCCTACTGTCCTGCAGAAAGATGGGGATTTAGGACCAAGGACCCCGATGAGGGAGCAAGATGCTTTGTGTTCCAGCAACTGTTAGAAGTAAAACAAAAAACTAGACCATATTTGAGCTAGGTGAGGTTTCGTCCCTTCAGCATGGGCCCCGGCATTTCCATTTGGAGAGTGGAATTTCTCACCCGTGGCCGAGGCTGTTCCTTGTGGAAACTGACCTATCGTGTCCACAAGGCTCAGGGTGGCCTTTCCAGAGGACTCTCCTTAAATCTTATTTTTCAAAAGAAGCTCTGTGTTCCTTTCTGGCTTTTCAAAGGCATATGGTTTCCTATGGTTTCTCAAAATCAGCTGCCAATTGTATTCTCCCCCTGCCTCAATCCAACTCTCAGAGATGTTTTCCCAGCAGCTTTCATGAAGCCAGAGAAATTTACCATGAAAAAAATGTTTGTATTGAGTTTGAAAAAGTTGGGTGAAGGGGCACAGAATGGCAAGAAGCCCTCCCGCCCACCAGATCAGAGCCTCCATTGGCTTTTTTTTGAATGGGGAGGGCTTTTGTGTTTATTTTGGGCTCTTATTTTTTTTTTTCTCCCTGAAAATCTTAGAACTGTCATCTCAGAAAATTGCTTCTGCCCAGGGGACTGCAGGTCAGGAGTGTAGCCATTGGGTGTAGTGATGAAAGGTATGTTATCAGGGACCTGTCTTTCTAGAAAGGCTTGTTTGAGGGGGTAGGGTATCCCCACCACCTGTTTGGAGACCACCTCTTACCTTTTGTGTATTCCATGATGATTTATTCAGCTTATTTGGATTTTCATTTACTTTTACAGTATTTCACATATAGGAAAGATTACATATAACTATTGTAAGATATTGCATATAACTATGCATATTGCTAGAGATGGAAACCCTCCAATTAGCTTTTAATAACTGTCCTTAAGGGACTTCCCTAGTGGTCCAGTGGCTCAGACTCTGCACTCCCAATGCAGGGGGCTTGGGTTTGATCCCTGGTCAGGGAACTAGATCCCACACATTGCAACTAAGAGTTTGCATGCTGCAAATAAGACCCAGAGCAGCCAAACAGATAAACTGATAAATACACAAATATTTTTAAAAAGATAAAAGAATAACTGTCCTTAAGCAACAAGTCTGTCATTCCACTCCTAAGTAATTCTAAATTGTAACTGATACCTTTGGAAGAAATGATAAATGACTTAATTAATTTTGAAGAAGCAAATTTTCTATTCTCCCAGAAAATGTGCCCCCCCCCCCATGATTATTTTTGGAGGCAGAACTACTAGAAAACCCCACCAACCATAAGAACTTATGAACCAAGATGTCTGAAAACTCTTCAGCCTGAAAGGAAGTGAATTAATTCCTCCAGCATGATTCATTTCAGGTACAAGCCAGCTTCCTTTATTTACCAGTAACTTAGACTCTTAAGCTGATTTTTCTAAAGAGGTATAATTATTTTGACATCAAGGCCATAGTCTATATTTCTAACATCAGATTTTCCATTTATTTGAAGCTGAGGTTTTTCCCAGCCATTTTGAGACTGTTTGTCTGCTAATAAGAGATAATATGCTGTGATTTCAATAACATGTGTGAGAACTACAGGAAGTTCAGACAGAGTTAGCTGAGCAAATTTCTGTACTTGTCATAGAGAGCTGGACACTGCCTTCAGAATGTGTCTGTGATAGTGTGAGTGAGTGCTAAGTCGCTTCAGTTGTGTCCAACTCCTTGCGACCCTGTGGACTGTAGCCCACCAGTCTCCTCTGTCCGTGGGATTCTCCAGGCAAGAACACTGGAGTGGTTTGCCCTGCCCTCCTCCAGGGGATCTTCCTGACCCAGGGATCGAACCCGCATCTCTTATGTCTCCAGCATTGGCAGGTTGGTTCTTTACCACTAGCGCCACCTGGGAAGCCCCAGTAGCGATAGTGCCTTTTACCAAACTTTCTACCAAACAGTCAGAACTTTTTAGAAGACTCAGAACAGTAAAGTGTGATAGCTCTTTCAACAGAAATAAAAGGGATAGAGAAATGCAGAAGTCTGCAGTGATTTTATTGGTAAGAAGAGAATAAGGAAGATGATTGCAATAAATCACTTAGAAGAGGAGATGAGAAGTATGTTAACAATAGAGTAACCACAGTGACTGTTTTGAGCTTTCTGGAAAGAAGGAGTGAAAATGAAAAACGTCTTGACCAATTACTCTAACAACCCACCCATCTGCTGTGTAATAAAGCCAGTGAAATACGGGCCATCAAATGGACAGGGAGAACTTTAGGGTGTACAGAGTAAAGAGAGAGAGAGAGAATTTTCTTTTTCTACACTATGAGAATTTGTCTAGTAAATAGTTCTGGGCGTGTCGTGGCCTAAATAACTGTAAAAATTTTCCTATACTTTATCATTTTCTTGAGCTGAATGAAAATTAAAGACAAATAAAAGGCTTAGAGCCTTAACTAATTTTGTTACGTCTCTAGATGAAGGACGATAAGGAGGAGTCCAGCAGGAAAATGCTCATAGTTTATTATTTTAGTTAAAAGCTTGATGTCTTGTTTCTGAATTTTTGTGCATGCTTTCATTCTTCAGGAGTCATTCACTGAATTTGTTAATCCTGAAAGCCCCCTTCTTATGAGCGGTCTTTAAACCTGAAAGGCATTTAAAGAACAAGAGGAGGTTAAAAAAAAATCCTTTGACCTCTCTCTCTGATTTATTCAGAAACAGATCCCCAGAACCAGAGATCTATGTATAGGTCCTTTAGCAGCTGAATTTTATTTCACCAACAAACAATACCGTTTTGCTCTGCACTCCTGAGTTGAGGATTTAGCAACTAAACCACTGCTGCCACCACAATATATTAAATAACCTTCTCGTCTTCTGTTCCACCTTTCCGATTGGTAAGAAATAATAAGAGCATTATTATTTAATTATCACCACTCGAAGCTATGTCAGATTTCAGTAATCTAAAACTATATTGTCTTAAACTGAGATTGTTTGAAATAAGATCTTTCCTGTCCAGTAATGGATACCTAGAAAAGGAGGAGGGAGTAGAATCAGGAATATTTACATACATAGTCGCAATTGGTAACCATAAGCTTTGTTTCTGGAAGGACACATAAGGCATCGTGAGTAGTGGCAAAGTAAGAAGTAACTGGTTACACAGGTGGTGGTGTTCAGTTGCTCAGTCATGTCCGACTCTTTGTGACCCCGTGGACTGCAGCATGCCAGGCTTCCCTGTCCTTCACCATCTCCCAGAGCTTGCCCAAACTTATGTCCATCGAGTAGGTGATGCCATCCAACCATCTCATCCTCTGTCGTCCCCTTCTCCACCTGCCTTCAATCTTTCCCATCATCAGGGTCTTTTCCAGTGAGTTGGCTCTTTGCATCACGTGGCCAAAGCATTGGAACTTCAGCTTCAGCATCAGTCCTTCCAATGAATATTCAGGACTGATCTCCTTTAGAATGGACTGGTTGGGTCTCCTTGCAGTCCCAAGAGACTCTCAAGAGTCTTCTCCAACACCATGGTTCAAAAGCATCAATTCTTCAGCACTTAGCATTCTTTGTAGTCCAACTCTCACATCCATACGTGACTACTGAAAAAACCATAGCTTCAACTAGACAGACTTTTGTCGGCCAAGCAATGTCTCTGCTTTTTAATATGCTGTCTAGGTTGGTCTTAGCTTTTCTTCCAAGGAGTAAGCGTCTTTTAATTTCATGGCTGCAGTCACCATCTGCAGTGATTTTGGAGCCTAAGAAAATAAAGTCTGTCACTGTTTCCCCATTTATTTGCCATGAAGTGATGGGACCGGATGCCATGATCTTTGTTTTTTACATGTTAAGTTTTAGGCCAGCTTTTTCACTCTCCTCTCTCACCTTCATCAAGAGGCTGTTTAGTTCCTCTTCACTTTCTGCCTTAAAGGTGGTGTCATCTACATATCTGAGGTTACTGATATTTCTCCCTGGCAATCTTGATTCTGGCTTGAGCTTCATCCAGCCTGGCATTTCACATAATATACTCTGCAAATAAGTTAAATAAGCAAGGTGACAATATACAGCCTTAACATACTCCTTTCCCAATTTAGAATCAATCTGTTGTTCCATGTCCGGTTCTAACTGTTGCTTCTTGACCTGCATACAGATTTCACAGGAGGCAGGTAAGGTGGTCGGTATTCCCATCTCTTGAAGAATTTTCCATAGTTTGTTGTGATCTACACAGTCAAAGGCTTGAGCATAGTCAGTGAAGCAGAAGTAGAGGTGAGGGAAGGGATTTTTAAATTTTATACTTTTCCATACTATTTAATTTTTAACATGAACCTATATTTTTATTTAATAAGTAAATATGGGGAAAAATTGAGAAAATAGAAAAAAGAAAAGAAGCCACTGTATATGAGATCCTGCAGCTCTGAATTTAACCTCTGGATTCCTTTCTCAGTGGAAATTCTAGCTTTTATGAGTCATCAGACCCAAGTCTGTATCGACTCAGTTATGTCATCCTCCATGGTTTTGTGTAACTTGTCTCATGTAGCATGTTTTCAATCCCTCTCATGCCTGTGTTTCCTTTGAGCCTCAGAGTGGCACTGTCCATTATGTTGGACTGGTATTATATGATTCCCATTTTACAGGTGAAAAGACTGAAGCTTAAGAAAGACAGGTGACTTATCAGAGGTGACATGTTCACTACCCATGAAGTTCAGAACTAGAAGTCAAGTTCAGTGTTCCTTTAACCCTTGTAGAAAGAACGTGGCCATTTATTTTGAACATTAAAAAAATATTCCAAGCTGTCTCCTCTCCAGTTTCATACCATAGCATCTATTTCATTCTGTCTTATATCATGGTTAGATGTGTAATTGTTTTCCTCATTAATTTTTTATCACCCTAGACTGTCTCTCTTCTTTCTCTAGCCTTTCTGTGTCTGGTCCATTTGATGCATATATTAATTCTTAATCTTTGTTTTATGGAATTGGATACTCAAGGTACTTTCTCCTACATAATAATCCATTTTTAGGAAAACAAAATAGTAAAAGCCATTTCCACAAGACTAATATCACATTGTCCACAAGAGAATTCAAGCCACATAATGTTTGAGCTGGAAGAAAACCATCTTTTTGAGTATTTATTTTATTTCATAAATGAGGAAACTGAAGATCAAATAAGTGGCTCAAGATCACACAGGGAGTGAGAGGTGACTTGGTATCAGAGGACGGTTCTCTTTCAGCCCAGCCCGGCTCCTGCTGCAGCAATCATTACAGACACTTATTCTTCTGGTCATCAGGCATTTAGATGAATGGTCAATGTCAGCAAAAGATAGGTCACACTTAAAGCAGTAACCATGAAGTGGTAACCTCAAAAAGAAAATGAGGTATTGAGCTGATTTTTCCATGTTTTAGTGAATGATTTTGCAGTTTACGTCCTTTTAAAGCAAACTTGGTATATACGTGCCAGCATTTCCACAAAAGGATTGGGAGTAGGAATCTTTTATATGATAAGTAATCCCACCTTGAGCATTTGCAGTAGAGTCAAATCACCCTTGCTTGTGGGCAAATCTAGGTGCATAGCATCAAAGTTGTGAACGAGGAATTAATAGTGTTTTCTATCTTACTTGTTGGCTTTTTAAAATGCGAGCCATTCCTGGCTTGGTGAATAAGCCACCTGTTCTCCTCTTAAATGGGGAGTGATGAGTCCTCCAGTTCCTAAATTCACCCCTGGGTACCTGAGTGCGCAAAAGTGATTCCCAGTTTTCAAATATGCTGAGAAGGGAGCTGGAAAGGCTTTTTTTTTTTTTTTTTTTGTCTGAAGCTATGCAGAGGAGAAACAGAAGGATAAATTCCAAATAGGGTGACAGTATCAGAAGTGTGAGGACTGGGGGAGCCCTGGGCGTCGCTATCTGTCTCATCTAATGAGACAGATGCCTTTTTATGAAGTACGTTGTTTTTTGTGCCACCGCCTATTGGATTCATACAGTCCTCAAAGGCACCGGCTCCAGTGGGCATAGTTGTAAAAGACATCAGGGGAACAGACATCTTTAAAAATTCAGTTCAGGTTCAACAAATATTTACGGTAGGTGCTGTAGGAGAGTTACGGTAAAAATAGCAGAAGAGTGGCCCAGCTTTTCTGGAGATTGGAGTCTGTGCTGTGCTCTCCAAACTTGTCTGCATGTTGGAATCATCTAGGGACCCTCAGAAATCACTGAGATCTATGTCTAGTCCACCACCCCCGATTGAGCTCATGGTCCAGCTGGTTTGGGATGTGGCCTAAGGTTTGCAATAGTTGAAAAGAGAATTCTAAAAGTGCAGTCAAATTTGGGAATTAGTGGTCTGTGGAGTGGTTCTCAGCCTTGACTGACTATATTAGAATCACCTGGACTATATATGTATGTCTGTACATATGTGCGTGTATGTGTATATGTATGCATATATATATATATGTGTATGCATGTGTATATAACCATAAGCATATGCACACGTGTGTATACAAATGCATGTGTGTATAAGCATGTATATGCATGTGCATATACCGACATGCATAATATACATGCACGGCTTCCATGGTGGCTCAGATGGTAAAGAATCTGGCTATGAAGCAGGAGACCTGGGTTCGATCCCTGGGCCAGGAAGATCCCCTGGAGACGGGAACGGCTACCCACTCCTGTATTCCTGCCTGGAGAATCCCAGGGACAGAGGAGCCTGGTGGGCTGCAGCCAGTGGGGTTGCAAACAGTCAGACACAACTGAGTGACTAGCACGTTGTTAGCCCTTATACATACTTGCCCAGGCTCCAGCTCTTGAGATTCTGATTTACGTGGTTTCGGATGGAGTCCAGACATCCATATTATTTAAAACCATGGTTCACCAAATTGCTGACACCTGGGTCTGACTCCAGACACTCTAGTTTAATTGGTTTGGGGTCTTGTCTTGGCATCAGAATCTTACCAACCCCCCCTCCCCCTGCCATGCGATTCTAATATGCAGTCAAGGTTGCAATCGACTGGGTTAGTGAGCGAAACCTGGCTACCTTGTGCATAGTAGGTTCTCAAGAAAAATGGTTCACTCTGAAATGAAAACTAGATAGAAGAATTTGTAAGAAAAGTCAGTGCTGAAAAATTGTACATTCCTTGTTCTTCGGGCCTTTCTGCAGGCCTGAATATGTGATGCAGTGATTTGGGGGGAGAGTGGGGCGTCAAAAACCTCATCAATTCAGCTCACAACCATAGCCTTTGTTGTGGCCACCAGTGAAACTTCCAGCTGAAACTGACAGCCAAGATCTTCCTAATTGCTCTCTTCCATTATATCTGCTTGTGATGGGTGGGGCGATCTGCCTGTCACACTCCTGATGTGTCCCACGTTGTGTTTTAAAGAAAAATAACCAGAAGCTGGCTTCTGTGAGATCTCAGTGCTCCAGCCCTGGATTCAGCCTGAGGTGAACTCTGTCCCGGGCAGCCAGCATCTGCGAGGGCCCTCCCAGCCCATCCTGCCCGGGGTTAGGGAGAGCTCTCTGGAGCCCAGAGCACAGAGTTGCCTGGTTTCCTTTGTTCCCTAGGTGATTCTTGATTAGTCCAAGGGGTACTGGGAGGGAAAGTATTTCCGCATCTGGCTGCTTTCAGCCGTGGAGAGGCTCCACCACCCTGGAAAGGGGGAGACTGCCAGGCAAGGAGTTCACCGCAGCTGCTTACAGGGCAAAATCTGAACCCTCCGTCCTGTTGGTCTTTGAAGGCTCTGGGGCACTGATGCCGAAACTCGAGTGGATCAGAATCCCCTGGAGTTGTGTTAAACTACAGATCACTGGGGCAGCTCCCAGATTTTCTGATTCGGTCGGACAGGGGTGTGGCCAAGAACTTGCATGTGTGATATAGGAGGAAGGACCCAGATGGCACCTGGGTGATTTAGCAAAAGGATATTACTTGATTGCTGCAAATTTACCTAATGGTCACAGGATCAATTGAAGTGACCTCCAACTATAAGATTGATAGGTTAATTGATTTTTTAAAATTATGACTACATGCTAGGCATTGTGCAAGCCTTGTTGCTACAAGGAAGAGGAAGATGTGGTTCCTCACTGAGCAGTTTGTCTTGCGGGGTGGGTGACGCAGCAGTAAGGGGACAAGCACAGTACTGACCGCTTAGTGGAGGGAGTGCCCGGGCTCCGCTGGGACACACATGGGCAGGGGGAGTGTAGCTCAGGGTTGGCTTCCAGGAGTAGGTGATTCTGGGGTGGGTCTACCAGGTGAAGAAGGTGGGGCAGAGTTCCAGGGGCAGCGTGAGCAAAGATGAGCACGCCTGGTGTGGGGAGCCCCACGTGGTTTAGGGTGATTGATGGGGGGAGAGAGCTTAGTATGGACAGGCAGGCAGGGGCCGGATCCCAGGGATGCCTGTCTTCCACGTGGAAGAGTCTGGGCTGATCCAAAAGCCAGGACGGTCATTGAGGGGTTTTAAGTAGGTGAGTAACACCATCAGCTTTGCCTGCAAGTTGGAAAATGGGCTGCAGGGAGCAAGTGCCTTCAGGAGGCACGGGAGACTGCATGGGAGTCCCCCTGGGAAGTGACGCGGCCACAGGGGACGTGACCTTTACGTCACCTGTCCTTGCATCACCCTCTGCCTCTGCTCGTGTTTCAGACACTCACAGTCATTCCCAGCGGGTGTATTAGCTGATTTCTTGAGTGTTTGCTGTGTGTGCTTTTAGAGTGAAACCAGGCAATCAGTCTTGTGCTTCCCCTATAGAGATGCTGTGTTTCAAGGAAAATTAAGTTAAAGTGAACGTCAAGGGCAACTTTGGAACAGGTGAGCCCTGCATGAAGGGCCTGTGTGGAAGGGATCGGACATTTCCACCTGTTTGGTCTGGATGAGGTCAGGGAGGGATGGTCTCTGCATGTTGTCTGTCTGGTGTGTGTCTGAGTTTTTCCTTTTTGGTTCTAGCTGGGAGTCACTCTTCCCTCTCTTGCTCCGTACCTTGAGAACAGATTCCAAATCCGTATCTTAGTGCGGCCACCTGCTGGCAGCTGTCTTCCCCCGACCTCCCCTCCCTTCGGTTTGGGGACTTACCCAGGGCAGTTTCCTAAATTCCTAGTACCCTGGAAATGGCTTGAGTGCTGGGCATCATGGAGGAACAGGGACGTTCAAAGTGGATAAGACCCATGCATGCCCACCGCAGTAATTAAGGAATTGTGCATGAAGGACACCTCACAGAGGGCTGCAGTGAGCTAGTGCTTGGGTAGAGAGCAAGCTCTCATCTGTCTCTGACCCATCTTAAAAAAAAAAAATCAACACTGGTGGATTCTGCTTGTGGTCCTTCATACTTCATCTGGTAATGAAAATTTGATTTGTGGTTTCCTCTCATAGGGCTCTTCAGCTCAGCGTAATTGATCCATCTCCAACAAATGGCTCTTGAGGAAATTAATTCCTACAGGTCTCGTCAGGACCCACAGAGCCTTCCAGGGATGTTGGAGGCTCCTTCTCCCCTGTGTACCCCTTCCTCCTGCAGGTTGTGGGGTTTCTCCATCGGCTGAGAGGGGCTCCCTCAGGAGCTGTGAGTGGGCTGCTGCTGGGGGAGGCAGGGGTCCCCTTAGGTAGACTGATGACCTGCGTCAGTGAGCAGTCTGTGCTCTGAGGTAATGGCATCAAGATTTACAGGTTGTCAATGCCGAGCTGGCTTTGCTGCTTCACACCAACACGGTAGATGTGAGACTTGATTGCAGAATGAATTGCTGGCAGCCCGCCTCAGATTGCAAGAGTAAGAGCAGAAAGGACTGGCGTGGTTGGTGTTTGCTCTGGTCAGTGGATGCTGTCCAAAGAGGCACAACCTGAATGCCTCAGTGAGGGCTGCCCCAGGCTTTTTGCTGGTGACATGGCCAACTGGGCTTCTTCTTGCTGGAGGGCTGCTAAAAAGGTTTGCCAAATGTCCAAGCGGATTTTCCTTGACTTTTGGCTAGTTAAGGCAGAGCTGCTTTTATCCTGATTCCATCTGCTGTTTGTCTCTGCAGGAAACTCACCATATAGTGGGCACCATCTTGGAAGTCTGTACTGAGGCCGCCTGAGGGGTCTCTGCTTTCTCTCTCTCTCTTGGTGTTTACTGTCGGCCCTGCTCAATGGACCTGCGTGCATGCCAAGTCTATTCAGTTGTGTCTCTTCGCCACCCTGTGGTCCATAGCCCACCAGGCTCCTCTGTCCGTGGGATTCTCCAGGTGAGAATACTGGAGTGGGTTGCCATGCCTTCCTCCAGGGGATCTTCCCAACCCAGGAATCGAACCCACATCTCTTTTGTTTCCTGCCTTGGCAGATGGGTCCTTTATCACTAGTGCCACCTGGGAAACCCCAGTGGACCAGCACTAGAATACAAATTGTTTAATTCTCTAATGATGTTGAATGTGCTAGTCAGATGCTTAATAAATCTTTTAAGTCAGGAACATAAACATATTACTGAACTTCTTTCCTACCACCCTCTTGCTTTCCATTTTCCATCACACAGCTGCTGTTGTCTAACTGTATGCTTGATCTAGGTGCCCGAGTTCCCTTTGGCTCCGAGTCAACTTGTTATCGGAATGTGTCTGCCTTTATGCTGCTCATGGGGCCTTTTGCCTTACACTGGCCCGGTAGGAATGCTTGAGGCGTTTATTCCTCCTTCACTCTGTGAGTAATAAGGGTCATAGTCTGCATATTCATTCTGGGTCTTCTCAATGTACCAAGATGCACTAGTGTTTTTACTTAAAAAGTGAGGAAACAGGATCTATTAATTGTCTGTTGCTGTGCAACAAATGACTTCACAATTTGAAAGCTTAAAATGGCAAGCATTTGTTATCTTATAGTTGTTATGGGTCTGGAATTTGGAAGTGGCTTGGCTGAGTGTATCTAGTTTAGGGTCTCTGGTGAAGGTGTAGTCAAGATGTTGGCTGGGGTCACAGACATCTGACGCCTTGCCCTGGGCGGGAGAAGGAGGGGTCAAGTTCATGTGTGGCTGTTGGCTAGAGGCCTCAGTTCCTCCCTTTGAACATATGTTAAACCACATGAAGTATGTGGGTTCCTGGGTCTGACCAAAGGGATGAGCAGAGGTGGCTGAGTCCATTCTCTGCTAAGAACTCACTTTTTCAGGTGGGTGACGTGGAGCCTGCTCTAGAGAACTCCCATGAGCTGTTGAGGGTGAAAAATGGTTGGGATACCCAGTTACAGAATTTAGAGTTTCTCCCACAACAGTTATTGACTAGGAGACATATCAGTACAGTCACTGCAGGCAAGTGCTTCTATATATTCCTGGGAATATGAAGCTCATTTTTCATTTAAATCTTTACTTTTGGGATGGGATTGCCACCTGGTGGTGACACCCTTAAATTGCAGGGTTTTTTGAGACATGCACCCTGGTGGCTTAGATGGTAAAGAATCTGCCTGCCCTACAGGAGACCCTGGTTCTATCTCTGGGTTGGGAAGATTCCCTTGGAGAAGGGAATGGCTACTCACTCCAGTATTCTTGCCTGGAGAATTCAATGGACAGAGGAGCCTGGTGGGCTAGTCCATGGGGTTGCAAAGAGTCAAACCCAACTGAGTGACTGACACTTTCACTTTATATCTTTTAAAATGTTTTCAATTTGAAAAGATAGTTGTGAAATGACAGCTGGGAGAAAATTTGCATCATACCTTTCAAAGCTCATTTAATAAACTCTACCTCACTTGGTTACGACAAAAATTCTGTAGAGTAAATAGAACAGGCGTTATCATCTCTACATTATGGACGGGAAACAGGCAGTAGAGACCGAAACATTGCCCAAAGCTCGGAGTAAGTCAGTAGAGCAAGAGTGAGGGCTGGAACTTAGGCCTCCAGGTCTACACCAGCAGAGCTGGTGGCAGATGCTCCTGAAGAGGGTTTATTAAGTAAAGTGGGAAGAGGGGGCACATGAAAGACATTTCACTTCCCAAACTGCTGCTGAATACAAGATTTCAGCTGTTTGCTTCACAGGGCTTGCAATTCTCTGTCCACATGGCTGATGATGTCTTTTGTATAAGTATTGCTGAGTGTTCTTTTTTTGTGGGAGAATGAAGAGACCTTGCTGTTTCTGTTACACTGCAGCCTAACAACCCGACCTTGTAGGCGTCCCTGGTGGCGCAGTGGTAAAGACTCGCTTGCCAATGCAGGAGATGCAAGAGATGCAGGTTCAATCCCTGGGTAGGGAAGATCCCCTGGAGAAGGAATGGCAACCCATAGTAGTGCTCTTGCCTGGAAAATTCCATGGGCAGAGGAGCCTGGTGGGCTACAGTCCATGGGGTTGCAAAGAATTGGACGTGACTGAGCACACAGCACAAGAAACCCACCCCAAAACTTGATGTCTTCACACAACAGTGACTTATTATTTCTCATGATTGTGTGATTTGGGCAGCACTTGGCTGGGTGATGATTCTGCTTCATGCGGCATCAAATGGGACTACTCGTTTAGCTGTTCTCAGCTGCTAACTGGGTTGGGCTGGGCCAGAAGGTCCGAGAAGGCTTCGCTCACACGCCTCACACCTTGTGTTCTTTCTTTGTGATCCGTCTCCGTGTTTGGCTTGGGCTTCCTCACAGCATGCTTGTCTCAGGGTAGCCGGGCTTCTTATGGAGAGGCTGGCTCCCGAGGGAGCAAGCAGCAGTTGACGGTTCTCTTGAGACCCAGGCTCCAGAGCCCCAGAGTGAGCATCATTCCCATCACCCTCTGCTGGTCCGCGTTAGTCACACGGCCGAGCCAGACTCACAGGGAGGAGAAACGGACTCCACTTCTTGGTGTGCAGGGTAGCATGCACACGCAATGATGGGAGGAGATGCTGGTGGCCAAATTAGGACTCTATTTAGTACATTTAGTACAGTAACATTCATGTGTCCACTTGCTAAGCAAAACTCACCGTCCACAGACACGAGGAAAAATTATCTGTTAAATCTACCAGCTGTGCATAAAGCATTTGTGAAAATTCAGGGATAACAAATTCAGCCCAATGTGAAGATTAGGGGGAGGAACAGCCCTGGGACATGGGTCCTCTCTCTGCCTATTGGCAGACCAGACTCTCATAGGGGCGCTTTTCTGGGACTGCAGGTAGCTCCAGGAATCATGGCCTTGGTCTTAAAGATTGCTTTATGTTTCAATGCTATTCTCTCAAGTCATCCCACCGTTGCCTTCTCCCACAGAGTCCAAAAGTCTGTTCTAGCACTAAAACATGTATATTACCATACGTGAAATAGATCGCCGGTTCAGGTTTGGGGCATGAGACAGGGTGTTCTGGGCCGGAGCACTGGGATGTCCCTGAGGGATGGGATGGGGAGGGAGGGGGGTCCAGGATGGGGGACACGTGTATACCCATGGAGGATTCATGTCAATGTATGGCAAAAACCACAATATTGTTAAGTAATTAGCCTCCAATTAAAATAAAGTTAAAAAAAATAATAGAAAAAAAGATTATTTTATGCGTCTAACCCAAACTCAGTTCAGATAGATATTTATAAATAGAGGAAAAAACTTGGAAATATGGCTTAAAAGTTAGCTTGTTAGATGTTAGAAAAATATGAACTCTTCATGTCATGAGAACGGTATGTCCAAAGCCTTTTATTTGAATTTGAATTATGGTTCAAATTTAAGTATGCTCAAATATGTACTTCTCCAATTGTTTATGTCTAGAAAATGGTCCCTCTCTCTCAGTTTCTTTCTGTCCATCCACCCAACCACATTCCTAGTTCCTGAGCAAGCTTTTTTGTTAGCTCTTAACTGCATTGAGAGAATAGGATACAGGAGTTCAAATTGCAATTAACAGAATTCCCAGCTGGAGCTTCTATTGTTCTGTATGGTTGTCCTCTCACCTGCAAATTTGCATTGCCAATGTATTTGTAGAGCTCTTTATTATTTCAGAGAGCTTTCAGATGCATTATTACATTTTAATTTTCATGGCAACATCCTAAGATAACACTGAGGAAGATTGCTCCCTTGCAGAAAGAAGGAAATAGAAGTCCCAATAGAAGATGTTAACACATTATTGATTGGGTGGAGGGGGGGATTTTTGCCGAAACTAATGCCTGTGGCTGATGATTTGTTATATAAGTGCATATTTAAACTCTTCAGTCAATAACATTCAGGTAACAAAAAATGTACTAATATGTCTCTGGTCAATACATTGTTACAAATTTGTGTGGCAAAGAAGTGGCAAAGCCAGACTTATGTCCTTTTTTTCAGTGTTTTCTCCTCTGTTCCACATATCCAGCTTATAATCTGTCTACCCTAATGCCCAGGGCATGGTGACCAGTCATGATGAAAGAATAGTTCTTAGACTACAACATTTGTTAGGAGCTTTACAACAGCCTTGGTCTTGAAGTTAAGATGCAAACATATGCATCTTTAAGTAGAATTTCAGTTAGTGGTGTAAAAACTTGCTTTTCACAGCCAGTGGAGGGGACAGCAGGAACGTGTTAGCCAGCCCTGATGGTGGCTTTCTCTTTGGAGGGGGATTTGAGCTCATTCATTCCTTCACGGACCTGAGCATCACGTAGGACAGGAATAAGGGCAGGGTGCTCATCAGGGGCTGAAGCTCTTCCACGGTGCCCACTCGGATCTTTACTGCCCAGGAGGTGGACAGGTGAGGGCCCATTGGCAACCCTGTGGAGCCACCAGCCGACTCAGAGCCCCACATGCAGATTCAAGAGGAAACTTTGTCAATAGCAGTGAATGGGCTTTTCTGCTGTGCTAAAATTAGAGCTGAAAGATAAACAGAGGTTTATCACTGCAGTGGAATAATAATGTTATGCCATATGCGAAAAGGCTAGTGTGGGTTAGTGATCCTATTGTCCTTGGAGTTCTTCGAGACCATGTTATGAGCTGTGCAGAGATGGGGGGACCGTGCATTCTGGTTGACCAGTGATAGTCTCGTACAGTTTCTCATCCTCTTGTAATTGTCATGTAGTATGTTTCCTTTTACTCTCAGAGCTGTTCTGTTTGGGTGATAATTATATAGCCCCCGAAGCATGAAGCTCACGACGCCCCAGGGAAGGTTAGTCCCTTTCCTTGACAAGCCAGTAACGTATGCAGAGAAGTGACCACACAGTGTATATTTTGTGCTTTTTATTTTATTTTAATTAATTTTTATTGGCGTATAGTTGGTTTACAGTGTTGTGTTAGCTTCTGCCGTACAGCAAGGTGAATCAGCTGTATGTATACATAACATCCCTTCTTTTTGAATTTCCTTCCAGTTTAGGTCCCCGCGGAGCATTGAGTATTCCCCCGGGCTATGCAGTGGGTTCTCTTGTGTTCCCTATTTTATGTGTGCGTGTGCACTCGGTCGTGTCTGACTCCTTGCAACCCCATGGGATATAGCCCGCCAGACTCCTCCGTGCATGGAATTCTCCAGGCAGGAATACTGGAGTGCATTGCCATTGCCTACTTCAGGGGATCTTCCCGACCCAGGGATCGAACCCACGTCTCTCGCGTCTCCTGCGTTGGCAGGTGGATTCTTTACCACTGGCGCCACCTGGGAACAGTATCAGTAGAGTATGTCTGTCAATCCCAACCTCCCAATTCACCCCACGCACCCCCCACCTCCACCCCCACTTTATTTTGTGCTTTAATGAACCTGTTCTCCTTGACCCTAGAAGTTGCAATAAGGGCTTTTCTCTTGATTGGCCTCTTCTTCTTAAAAGTGAAAATGCTTGTTGGCACAGTAACAGGCTTGACCTCTGCCGGCTTTGGATTCGGCTGAGCATATGGGAAAAGGTGTCTCTGGTTCCTCGTGGAGGCATCAGTTACATCCTCATAATAATATCCTCCACTGTGTCGGTAACTTAGTCAATCGTTTCTCACTCTCTCTCACAGCAGCCCTCTTCAGTGGAACTAGAGTTAGAGAGAGAATCCCACAGCTTATTAATAATACCGCAAAAACCGGAACCAAGGCTTTTCCCACCTTTTGATTCTACATCCTTGTCTTCATCCCACCTTTTGTAGAGGCTCCCAACGGCTATATTTGGCCATGTTGGCTTAAGATGTTTCTCTTAAGGCCCGGTAAAACTGAAGACCCAGTGAAAGGGGTGAAGTTGTAGCATGCCGACCTCGGTGACCGCACAGAAGGTGGTTACTCTGGAACACGCATCGTTGCTAGTTTACTCCTCTCGTGTGGCCAAGGGGCACCCTCATTACACAGGCCTTCTATTTGTTTAGCGCTTTTATGGTTTGCAAGGCAATTTCTTGCCCTGTTTGCAGCATCTGTTTGATGCATCAGACGCGTAAGGCACAGGTGAGAGGTCTTATGATCATCATTTTTCCCTAACAGAGGAGGAGGGAGGCTCGGAAAGACCGAGTGGATTGCTCAAGGTGACACAGCAAGCGAAAGGCAGTGCTTGGCTCAGAGCGCGAGTATTTCTGACAGTTGACCTCCTCCTGGCCCTGCATTCCTGATTTCATGGAGATTTCCGAGCATGTGCTTAAACTCGGGAGAGAGGGTTTGACTCCAGAGCCACAGGGCTCCGAATGAGCACCTCGTGAGAGGCTGAGCTGGAGTCTCCTCCACGGAGAAGGACAAGCGTGGCCTCTTGACACCACACTGGTGAGAGGCGAATTAAAGCAGCTCATTTTCAGATGAAGCCAAGTGGACAAAAGGTAAGCAGAGATGGGCAAAGGACTTAGGAAGGAGAGGGTTTTTAAGGCTTGCAGATCCTGCCTGTCATGAGGAAGAAATGGGAAAATGCTAGAGGCCCACAGAGGTTGGAGATGATAAAAAAGAAAGGCCCAGAAAAGGGTTCAAGACAGGCCAGTGGCTCCTTCCACAGGGAAACTGTTCGGTTTTTCATTTGGATCAGGGAGCACTCAAGGGGCAAGGAATTTTAGACAAATATTGTGCAAATCTATGAAGGCCAGAGCTAGAAGAGAAACTGAGGGCCAGAATACTCACTTGCTCTGAGTTAGAATAATGCCTTTCCCCCTCGTCATGGACTTTGAAAGACCTCAGTAAGAGAGTCAAGGCCACACCAGAGAAAGCAACCAGCTCATGTTGGGAGCAAACTCGCTGTAACTCCTTCTCTTGCCTTCTTTTCTTTTCATTTTGTTTTTCTACTTTTCTGTTGTTTTCTTTCTATTTTCTGTCTCCTTTGTGTGATGGAGGGCACAGGCTGATACAGATTTCCTCATACCAGTTATAGAGGCTTTTGTCTCCAAGCAAGCTGGGAATTTATTGATGGAGTGAAGGGAGAAGAGCTGATTGGATGAGAGGAGAGGATTGTCATGCCTTTTGTTCAGTTCCTAACTTTGGAAGGAGCTGACTTAGAATCCCTGGATCTTAGAACTCAAAAAAGGAACCCTAGAAACTGGGTAGTTCAACTTTTCATCAAATGCAGGTGCATTCAAGTTTTCTGCAACTACATAAATTGATGGCAATTCAGAAATTTTGGGAACACTTTTCAGAGAGTCAGAATTTCTAGGCATACCTCATTTTATTACCCTTTATTGCACTTTGCTGATATTGCAGTTTTTACAGATTGAAGGTTTGTGACAATCCTGCATTGTCAAATGATGGATAACATTCTTAGTAGTAAAGTATTTTTTAATTAGGGTGTTTACATTGTCTTTTTTTAGTCATGATACTGCACACTTTGTAGGCTACAGTATAGTGTAAGTGTAACTTTTGTATGCACTGAGAAACCAAAAGAAAAATAGATACTTTATTGCAATGTTCACTTTATTGCTGTGGTCTGGAACTGAACCTGCAATATCTCCAGTGTATGCTTGTACTGTCTCAGGAGACGGCCCCTTCCATCTCATTCTTTTTACCTGTTGATGTTGACATAGCATCTGCCATGTGCCAGACACTGATTGGTGTGTGTCCTTACTTAGTCATGGGGCTAACACAACTTTTATCCCTATTTTATAAATGAAGAAATTGAGACAGAGAGGTTAAGTAACTTACCTAAGGTCACATAGCAAGTAAGTGACAGAGATAGATAGGACTGGAACCCAGGCAGTCTGACTCCATAGTCTGTGCACTTAACCACCAACTTTGCTACCTCTCTGATAAGTAATTGCTTATCAGAGTAATTACTGTTTGTTTCTTATTTTGCATCAAATTGATCCCTTGCATTTTCTGTTCCAGGGTCTTTCATATGATTTGCATGCTCTTGGTACGTCCTCTGGTTGCATGCCGTTTTTTGCATGCAATAGATTGGTGAAAAGCACCTGAGATTTAAGATCAGACTTACTTAAGCTGAAATCTCAGCCTCCTTACTTACTAGCTATATAAACTTGAGCAGATATTTTAGCAGTTTTTCTCGGCAAAGGGCCCTTCATTTGTGAAATTAGACTAAATAAGCTTCCTGGGGTCATTGTAAAGATGAGCAAGGGTAGTACTCACAGTGTGAGCTCCATAAAAGATGTATGTTACTTTGTTGTAACTATCTAACTATAATAATGACATCTGTATTCATTCCTCTCAAATTGATCTGTAGAATAAAACAATCTCAAGCAAAACCTTACCTGACTCATTCAAAGAAACTGATAGGCCAATCTAAATTTATATGAAAATGCTAATCAGTAGTGAAAAAGAAGGACAAAGTTGGAGGACTCCATCTGATTTCAAGATTTACTATAAAGCTATAGTATCAAAGATAGTGTAATTCTGACATAGGAGAAACATAGATCAATGAAGCAGAATAGAGTCTAGAAATAGACTCACATGTCTACAATTAATTGATTTTTTTTTTACAAAGAGGCAAAGTCAAGTCAAAAGGGCTGTTTAACAGATGGCGTTGGAAAAAATGGGTGTTTGTGTGTGCGCTTAGCTGTCAGTTGTGTCTGACTCTTTGTGACCCTTTGGACTGTAGTCTGCCAGGCTCCCCTGTCCATGAGATTTCCCAGGCAAGATTAGTGGAGTGGGCTGCCATTTCCTTCTCCAGGGGATCGACCTGACCAGGGATCAAATCGTGTCCCCTGTGTGTCCTGCCTTGCAGCTGGATCCTTTAGCCACGGAGCCATTGGGGAAGCCCAGAAAACAATGGGTCTCTGTCTCTAAAGAAAAGGAACCTTGAGCCCGACTCCACTGTACACATTGAAACTAATGTTAGATCATAGACGTAACGTGAAAGCGAGACATAAAACTTAAAGAAGGCAATGCAGGAGATTAAGAATTGTGATTAGTCAGAGATTGAGACACAAGAAACATTAACCATAAAAGGAAAAAAAAAGGATACATTGAACTTCATCAAAATTGGATATTTTTGTTCCTGAAGAAATATTAATATTATTATAAGAAATATTATTAGAAATAATATATTATTGTTTATTATAATATACATAATATATAATATATAATAAATATTATTAATTTTGATGAACAGACTATCTTATGACTGGGAAGAACTATTTACAACACATATAAATAAGTGTGTGCTTGCTTATTTGTTGCATCATGTCTGACTGTTTGTGACCTCTGGCCATAGGCTTTTCCAGGTAAGGATACTGTAGAGGGTTGCCATTTCCTTCTCCAGGGAATATTCCTGACCCAGGGGTCAAACCCACGTCTCCTACATCTCCTGCATTGGCAGGCAGATTCTTTTCCACTGTGCCACCTAGGAAGCCCATATAAATAAGACTTAGTTAAGTGTAATAAACAACTCCTACAAATCAATAATGAGACAAATAACCCAATGAAAAACATGCACAACAGATTTGAACAGAATAAGATATGCAAAACCCAGTGAAGAGCTTGCATCATTTGTCATAAGGGAAATGCAAATTAAATGAGATGCTATTCATGATTGCTAGAATAACAAAAATCAGAAAAGCTGGGAATATCAAATGTTGGGAAGAAAATGGAGCAACTGAGATGCTTGTACAATACTGCTGGGTGTGTTAAATGATATAATCAACTTGAAGAACTGTTTGTAAGTTGTTATAAAGTCAAAATACATCTATGGCCCAGCTATTTCACTCTTATCAATAGATCTTTATACAGGAGAAATGAAAACATATGTCCATAAAAAGACTTATATGAGAATGTTTGTAGCAGCTTTATTCATAATAGTCCCAAACTGGAATGAACCCAAGAGCTCATCAACAGGGAATGAATGAATAAATTGTGTTATGATCATGGAAAAGGGAATAATACTCAGCAATAAGAAAGAGTGAAATACTGATATACACAACAGAGTCTCAAAAACAAAATAGTGAGTGGAGGGAAAAACCAGAAAAAAAAGAGTACTTCCTAAATTATTGATGTGAAGTTCAGGAACAGATAAGACTAATAATCTGTGATAGAAATTAGAACAGTGTTTGCCTTTATCAGGAGTGGGTGGGAATTGACTGGAAGGGGCTGAGAGGAAATTTTCTAGGGGGAAGAAACATTCTGTTTCTTGCTTGGGGTGATGGTTATATAGGTGGACATAGTCATGAGGACTTGTTATATACTTAAGCACTGTATAAATTCTACCTAAACACTTAAGAACAATCAAGCTATCTGAAATTGAATATGCTAATGATTTAAAGAGTAGCAAGTGCTTTTATTTCCATGGTTTATACTTTCTACTTCTATTAATGTGGCCTGAGATTGCATTTACTTTTTTCTTTTTAAGCAGCAACTTCATTATACTCTTGCCATTTACGGAATTTGTGGCTAATGAAAACTGCCAAGTCTCTCTTTCTTTTAAGCTTGAATCACTACCAAGCAGTGCTCCTTTCTGAAATGCCTTTTTTTGTTTATCTAAATGGGTCTACAGGTAGCTCTTGAAGGAGTAAGTAGAACTTAGATAAACAAAGGAGATATTTCAGAAGATGGAGTAATGCTGTAAATCATAACAATAACTTAAAATGAGGTCCTGCTGACTGCTGGGCACCTTCTGGGGCTTTACACACATTTGCCAATTTAACTCTCAGAACAACTCTTTGGGAGAAAGTGAAAGTGTTAGTCCCTCAGTCATGTCCAACTCTGTGTGCCCCTGTGGACTGTAGCCCGCCAGGCTCCTCTGTCCGTGGAATTCTCCAGGCAAGAATACTGGAGTGGGTAGCCATTCCCTTCTCCCAACCTGGGGATTGAACCTGAGTCTCCTGCATTGCAGGTGGATTCATTACTGTCTGAGCCTCCAGGGAAGCCCCTCTCTGGGAGAGATGTTACTGTTATGCCCATTTCATGGGATGGGGTGATCTGAGACCCAGTGGGAGTAAACGACTTCTGGTCCAAGGTCACGTGGTCAGTAAGGGATGGAGCTGGAATTCACATCCTGGTAGCTCTGATGCCCCAAACTCTGCTCTTAGCTCCTGGGCTAGGAGCACTCTACCTGACCCTGGGTTTGCTTCTGCTTGATATTCTGACACTTTGACCTGTTCTGTCTCCGGTTAATCTTCTTGGAATAGCTCAATCTAGGTTTACTTCCCTGAGCACTTCATGAATTCCTTACATGACTCTTGTGGGAGAACCTGTCTGTAAAGGGGCAGCTGAACACAGTGAGGGCAAAATGTCCCTTGTGATCTCCAGACCTAGTCTTTCTCCACACACCCAAGTTCAAAGAATTCCTTAAATACCATCAATTAGCCCTGAAGGTGCATGCTGCTTTCTACATATCTAACCAAATAGGCATCAGTTACATAAAGTCAGATTGGGCTACACTGCTGGGTAGCAACTCATGCCTGAAAGGAAGAGAGACTTGGCAGTTATCATTAGCCACAAATTCCATAAATGGCAAGAGTGTGATGACGCTGCTCACAAAAAAATAAAAGTGAAATCAAACTCCAGCTACATTAATAGAAATAGAATGGCAAAGAGTCAGACACAACTGAGTGACTGAGCATGCACACACATTCAGAATATGGAGTAATAGTCCCAAAGCACTCGTCCCAGTTTAGAATAAATCTTAACGTGTTCAATTTCAAATGTTATTATTATTACATTTTAACATTTAGGAAGATTTTACACAGATATCAAGTGTTTAGTTTAATGAATGTGCTAAGTCACTTCAGTTGTGTCCAACTCTTTGTGACCCTATGAACTGTAGCCTGCTAGGCTCCCCTGTCCGTGGGATTTTCCAGGCAAGGATATTGGAATGGGTTGCCATGCCCTTCTCCAGGGGATCTTCCTGACCCAGGGATCATTAAGCCCAGTTTACTGACTATGTCCACCCATATAACCATCACCACAATCAAGATACAGGATATTCCTGTTATCCCCAAAAGTTTCCTCATTTCCCTAAGTCAATTCCCACTCATCCTCACCAAAAACATATTTTGATCCAGAGGGCAGAGGTCTTCTGGACCAGATTGGAATTTTTGTTTACTAACATTTACCAAGCACTTTGTATGGTCACAGACCCAGGGGAAGCATCCCTTGGAAAGGGGTGTCATATACTGGAAGTGGTTTGTTGCAGGGGCAGATTTGATCTTACCAGCTGGGAACACTGCTGTCCACAACTCACAGCCAATCTTGGAGGACACTCACCTGTGCTAAAATCATGACCCTGTCCTGCTCATTTTCCTTCTAGACCAGTGGTCCCAGGGAGTCCTGCTAGATGAAAGCATAGGTTTCTGGTTTTTCATGCCAAAGGATGCATTGAATTGCCTAGAAAGCTCCAGGTGGTGAGATACAAGTCTTATTTAGACCTTTTAATGATCTGCTTTCTTAATAGACTATGTCAAATTGGCCTTAAACTCAGTCAGAAAGAAGACATGAGAATATGTTGGGCCAGGAGGCACCCACAGGACACAGGGTGATGTGTTTGGGAGAGATATGTAGGCAGGGCTCCCCAACGCCTGGGCCACAGCCCAGTGCAGGACCAGTTCAGGCCCATGGTCTGTTAGGAACTGGGCTTCACAGCAGGATGTGAGTGGCTGGTGAGTGAGTGAAGCTTCATCTGTATTTACAGGTGCTCCCCATCACTTGCATTACCACTTGAACTCCATAATTCTGCTGATCAGAATTACCATCTCATCAGCAGTGGCATTAGATTCTCATTTGGGTGCAAGCCTACTGTGAACTGTGAGTGCAAGGGATCATGTAGGTGGCATGCTTCTTATGAGAATCATCCCTAAATCACCACCCACCCCCCGCCCCTGCCGCCCTGATTTGTGGAAAAATTTTCTTCCACGAAACTGATCCCTGGTGCCAAACAGGTTGGGGACTGCTGGCCTAGTGCGTGTGCTTGATAAAGAAGGCATACCTCAGTTTTCCTGGGGAATTCATCATAGGTCAGCTCTGCATATACACTTAGTTTCTCTGGGCTGCAAAGTCCTCAACTGAAAATTGGGATTAATGTGGTGTCTCTATCTCAAGATTATAGGTAAAGGGTAAGTGAGATATGAAGTGGTTAGAGGTCTGAAAATGTATAAAAGCAGTGTGACATTAGGGAACTTGGTCTGTCAAAGCCATCACTATGGCTCCTTGAAGAGGCTGAGCTAGTGGAAAACCAAAACAATACAATAGTTGGGCTTGGGGCTGTAAAACAACTTTTTCAGCCCCTTTGTATTTGAAAATTTATCCTTTGTCATTCATCCTTTAAGACTCCCTCCCCTCACAGCCAAAACCCTGAGAAATGTTAGACTCTGAAACTCGATCTAAATCGAGTCAACTGAATTTAATATTAAATATCTACTGTGTGCCAGGCACTGTGAAGGTTATAAAAATGAGTAAGAAATAGCTCCTGCCTTCCAGCAATTTACAACTTGGTCAGATCCCTTACACGAGGAGAATCTCAAGGAAATCATGCCCCTCGGTTTTACTCACTAACTAACACGGTTACCGGTCTTCTTACTAGTTCATCTTGATTTGTCCGAGTCTCTGCTTTGTCACACATTAAATGATTCCGGAGTTTCCTTTCTACAATGAAGAATGGCCTAGCCAAGAAAAAAAATCCTTTCCTGGACTTCTAAGATAGGCCCAAAATAAATTACTCTTATCTTTTGAAAGAGACATAAATAAACTTGCGGTTATTGTGTTCTCAATTTATGGATGGTTTTTGTTTTAAAAGTTTCCACACACCTTTATCTTCATCATTCATGCCCTGAGCTCTCTTCTTCTTCTTTTATTTATTTATTTTTAACTAAGTGCCACACTTTATTTGCATTTCACCAGCTTTTCCATCCATTAATGTCCTCTCTCGTTCCAGTCTTGAGCCAGTCTAGAGTAAGGCAGCACGCTTAGTTGTTTTGTCTTTCCAGTCTCCCCTGGTCTGTGATAACTTCTCCATCATCCCATGTTTGTTCATGACCTTGGCAGTCTTGAGGAGTACTGGTTCAGTGTCCTGTCCCCCAGTCTGGGTTTATCTGACGTTCTTCTCACGATCAGGTTAGGGTTATAGGTTTTTGGAAAGAACCCTACAGAGGTGAAGTGGCCTTCTTGTCACATCATCTTGAGGTGCAGGGCATTCACAGACAGCACTGATGATGTTAACGGTGATTGAGGAGGTGTTTCCCACGGTTTCTTCTGCCATAGAAAGCTACTCTTTTCCCCTTTGTATACTCTCTTCTTTGGAAGTGGGCCATTCAGTCTAGCACACTGTAAGAGTTACCTCCTGCAGCAGAGTATCTACATATATTATTTGGGTGAATTTTTTGTTTGTTTTTTAAAAATTTTTTTGGCATATAGTTGCTTTGCAATGTCGTGTTAGTCTCTACTGTGCTGCAAAGTGAATCAGCTATATGTTTACACACATCACTTCATGGCAAGTAGATAGGGAGACAATGGAAACAGTGACAGACTTTATATTCTTGGGCTCCAAAATCACTGCAGATGGTGACGGCAGCCATGAAATTAAAAGTCGTTTGCTCCTTGGAAGAAAAGCTATGACCAACCTAGACAGCATATTAAAAAGCAGAGACATTACTTTGCCAACAAAGGTCTAGTCATCCAGTACATCCAGTAGTCATGTATGGATGTGAGAGTTGGGCTGTAAAGAAGACTGAGCGTCGAAGAATTGATGCTTTTGAACTGTGGTGTTGGAGAAGACTCTTGAGAGTTCCTTGGACAGCAAGGAGATCAAACCAGTCCATCCTAAAGGAAATCAATCCTGAATATTCATTGGAAGGACTGATGCTGAAGCTACAATACTTTGGCCACCTGATGCAAAGATCTGACTCATTTGAAAAGACTATGATACTGGAAAAGATTGAGGGCAAGAGGAGAAGGGGACAACAGAGGACGAGATGGTTGGATGGTATCACCGACTCAGTGGACATGAGTTTGAGTAAACCCCGGGAGTTGGTGATGGACAGGGAGGCCTGGCGTGCCGCGGTCCATGGGGTCACAGAGAGTCGGACATGACTGAGCTATTGAACAACGAAAATACATATATCCCCTCTTTTTTGGATTTCCTTCCCATTTTGGTCGCCACAGAACACTGAATAGAGTTCCCTGTGCTATATACCAGGTTCTCATTAGTTATCTATTTTACATAGTTATCAATAATGTATATGTATCAGTCCCAGTCTCCCTATTGGGTGAAGGTTTCTTGAACAGAATTATTATTCAGCCTCTACCACAGCACATTTCAACCTTATACTACGTTTCATCCTTGCTCTGTGCTTTGAGAACATTAGCTAATTAATCCTAATTAGCCATTATAGCAGAATTTCACTAATTCTCATTTCACTGATCTGTACATAGAACAGTTTTTCCAAAAACCCATCTGTCTTCACTTCTCAGCCGAGATGTATGTCAAGGAAGCCTACGTCTATGAGTGTGTTTCTAAAGGGCTTATCTGCAGAGTCTCAGCATGGCTAACTCTCCGCAGATATTTTACTCATTATTTTCTGCTTTCCTGTGAAGCATTATCCTAAGTCATTTCAAAGAATATGTTCATGAAAATAGCCTTGGATTTTAATCTGTTTATTATATTATGAACTCAAAATGGCACACCTTTTTCTAAGGAGTGCAAAGCCGATTATGACATTAATTATGTAATATCTTCACTCTCAAAACAACCCAGTCTCTTTATGACTTGGTTTCTAATAGAACACAGTTTGGTTTAGGATGAATCTGTCTTGGATTCTGTCTAGTAGAAGGTATTGTATTTGGTGCTTAAATATATCGCCTTGTATATTATTATTTTCCATGTATATGCATCTGTGTGTTTCCTCAATCATACCCTAAATGTTTTAAAGGTGTATTTTGTGACGTATAGCTTTGTCTCCTGTAGTGATTGGCTTCTGGTCTTTGTAGTTGGTGTTGCTGATTGTCTACGCAGCACCCATTTATGCCTTGCCTTCTACCCAATAGAATCCCAGTTTATTCAGGTACCCTCTGCCCCTCCTCAGCCAGGCGTCTCAGGAGAAACTGACCAATCCTTAGCTCCAAGAGTGGTCTGATTTGCTTAAGGACATTCATCTTTCTGGCTTATGATCAGCTTAGGATGTACACATGACCCCAAATAGGCCATGAGAGAGCTTGCTGGGAGCTTCTAATAAAAATTTCCTCCAATTAAAAAAAAAAAGAAAAAGCTACAGGGGGATGTGAGTTGGTCCCTTTGCCTATGGACATCCTCGTTTGTAACTGTGAAGATCAGCGCTGCGGGAGCCTCCTCCCCGCTCCAGTGGGAGCACGAAGCTGGAAGAATCTCAGGCAAAGGCTGGGGTCTGCGTCATGCTGTGCCTTTCAGTCTTGTGAAACAACAGATGTGCTTACTGTTTAAGCCACTTTGAGATAAGTTTCTCATTACTTGCAGCCAAAGGCATCCTGAATAATATATAATAATGTATCCTAAATACATTGTGTGTTTATGGATAATGCAGAATTATCCATAAATATTTTTTCCTGATTGATTTTAGTGACACAGGTCCTCTTTGTAAAAGGAGATTATGATTGAACAAGAAACACTAGTTCACTTAGGGAAAGTCATTTCAAACCAGTTAGAAATTTTTAAAGAATATGTAGTATTTGGTCCTAATCAGTGTTTTTTTTCCCCCATAAACTTATTCATTACATGATAGTTCAAACTTGACATTGTTCATGTTTGATGGTATGAAATAAAATATTTGAGGTGGAGTGGACTGATCTGTTCTGTGCTAGTGTGCCTGGAGTGTGGAGCTGGTGTAAGTAATCTTGATTCGTCACCTCCTCCGAAACCCCTGCAGCTCTCTCCTCCAAAAGTTGTTTGCTCTCAATCCCATCTGCCCTTCTACGTGGCATCCCTTCTCTCCCTTTCTTCAGGCCATCCTCTTGTGGGCAGGTGTCCACAGAGCTGTCTTCCTGGAGGCAGGGTTAGTTTCAGCCTCTCTGTCTTGGGAATAGGACACACCCTTCGCTATTGTCCACCCTTGGGCTTCCCCCCTGATTTCCTGGAGATCCTATTTGCTGTTTCATGGCATTAACTTTTATTCATCAAGGCTCTGCAAGCTGACACCTAATAGGAATTCAGTTCAGTTCAGTCCCTCAGTTGTGTCCGATTCTTTGCGACCCCATGGGCTGCAGCACGCCAGACTTCGCTGTCCATCACCAACACCAAGTTGGAGTTTGCTCAAACTCATGTCCATCAAGTCAGTGATGCCATCCAACCATCTCATCCTCTGTCTTCCCCTTCTCCTCCTGCCTTCAGTCTTTCCCAGCATCAGGGTCTTTTCCTGGAATTCAAGCCCAGGACTATTGTTTCTCACCTTTTCCTATAGTTGCTTGGTCATCAGGCACATTCTCCACTCTACTCATCTTCCTTGTTCTTGCCTGCTGCCTCCACAGAAGCTCACTGTGAGGGGTTTACGAGAAAATTTCTCTCCACCTCCACGGACACATCAGTTTGTTTTCCCTCCATCCTCAGGAAAAGAGCCATTAATTTAGTATCTTAAGCCTTAGCCCAGTAAGTAAATTTCTTTTTTCTCTCCAACCAACTGCACGGTATTTCCCAGCTGGTATAATTCACCTCTAGCCCCTGTATTTTTATACCGTGTTTCTTACATTATCTTCCTTGGAATATAGTCCCTTAAGATGCTCTGTAGAAAAATGGTTCCATAGACTGAGTAACTTGAAAAATGCCACAGACCTTCTCAGTGAGTACCCATACATTTTGAAAGAAAGCATTAGTCACTTAGTCGTGTCCAACTCTGCAACCCCATGGACTGTAGCCCACCAGGCTCCTCTGCCCATGGGATTCTCCAGGCAAGAATACTGGAGTGGGTAGCCATTCCCTCCTCCAGGGGATCCTCCCGACCCAAGGAATGAACCCAAGTCTTCTGCACTGCAGGCAGATTCTTGACCATCTGAGCCTCCAGGGAGCCCTGGTCCCATACAGAATAGTTCCCAATGACCCTTATAAAGACTAAAAACAACTGCTGAACTTACATGACCGTAACGCCCCTCAACCCCTTTTTCCCTTGGTACCTCCCCTCCCCAGTTTATTGAGTAGCCTGTGGATACCACTGAGTAGAACTTAGAATTCCCTGAACCTGTTTGAGCTCTGCCACCTCCAAGCCCCGGCTCCGGGGCTTCCTTACCCAGAATAGCTCCCTCCCGATCGCTGCCGTAGGATGGCCAGCCCCCCACCCTACCCCCAGAGCCTGATGCACAGGGGTGTCTGTGTGATAACTTACTCTCAAATATTTCCATATAAAAGTTGCAGCAGGAGTGTGGACACAGTTTAACTCTAGTCCACCTGCCCGTGCTAAGTGCCTAATATTTGAGATACCCTAATCAGGAACCAACATTCTAGAGATACTTACCTAGCATCCCAGGCATACATGGTGTCTATCGCTGGGGGCTAATTAGCATAGGATATTTGAGAAATGATTCTTCATGGGGGTACTGAACGGTGTTCGAGATCGGTGATCAGTTGGAAAGATTGTTGATTCCTCCTGCGTGAGGAAGGGTGAATCCCCGGGCCCAGGAGTTGGGTGCCCTCAGGGTCCTGAGATCCCTGTTTCATGGAGGACCCTGGCTGCCTGGGTTCGAAACAGCCTCCTAGAAAACAAGGTGCTGGCCTCGGTGTCGGGGGGCCAAGCTGGGGCCTTCCTGAGCTGTTGGCACTATTTGTGTGACTATGTTTGCAGGCCAGCCGAGAAATGTTAACCAGTCAGCTGAATTTCACCAAAGACTCGCTTCAGTTGTATCGTACTAGCTGGTAGGGAGGGGGTGGAGATGGGCCCTTCAGCTCAGTCGCTCAGTCGTGTCCGACTCTTTGCGACCCCATGGACTGCAGCTCGCCAGGCTTCCCTGTCCTTCACCATCTCCGGAAGTTTGCTCAAACTCATGCCCATCGAGTCGGTGATGCCATCTGCTGAGTTACCAGAACAGTCTCGCAGACAGTTTGGGCAGTCAGCAGAGGGGTCAGTCCCCACAGGTGACAGCAAGCTCAGAACCACCCCTCACCCCTCTGGTGCTGGAACTAGACTTGATGCCGAGCCAGGCAAGGAGTCATCAGCCACCCCAAGCTTTGCAGTCAATGGGCTGTCGTTTCCTACATCTCCTTTGTCCCCCTTAGTGAATGCATCTGCATCAGGGACCTCTAAGCCTGGACACCGACATCTCTCCTCTATGACCACAAAGAGGGGACCTTTGCACTCGACAACCACTCACTAGTTCTTGCAGGCGCCCTGCCCTCCATGTCTTCTGCTCCACCCCCCAGCACTCTCAGGGTTCTGTAGGAGCCCGTACCAGCAGACGGCACACTGGCATCCCTCCCAGAACCCAGTCCTCCACCCCAGGCTCTTGTGTTCAGTCTTATCTTTGCTGTGCCTCAAGAGTCCATACCGGGGAAATGGGTATAATAACAGGATCCCCTTCATGGGCCTGTTGCAGGGAAACGAGCTCACACACGCACAGGTCCTGGAGCACTCGCTGCCCAGCTCACCGTACACTGTGCCTGTTCATCCTTCCTTTCCTTGCCCGCCCCCCCTTGCTCCCTTCCTTCCCCTCTCTCTCTCTTTTTCTCCCTCTCCCCTTTTCTCCCTCACTCCTCTTGCCTTTCCTTCCTTTATTTTCTTTCTTCCTCCCTCCTTTCCTTCTTTCTTTCTTTATTCTTAATTATTAAAACTTTTTCTTAACACTTGGACTTGTTACACTGGTGAGGAATGAATGAGTTGTATTCCTCCTTGGAAATTTGGATCAGACTTCTATTAAACATCTATCTATGAAACAAGATAGATGTCACCAAGACCTTGTACTAACGTTCAGTTCTTTACTCAGAAAACCGTCCTTTAGGTCGGCCCTTACTTAATCTTATTTGCTCTTGGTTTGCATGGAGTTCTAATAAGCTTGATTTGCTTTGCAACTTGAAGATTAGAAAAGGCACATTGGAAGGAATTTGTGGCTGGCGTCCTCAAAGCAGCAAGAAGCGACTGCTAAAAGTGAAGGAAGAGGCATATAAATATAAATCAGACAAAAGAACTTTTAAATTCTGGAATCTTTGGGGGTAGAAACAAACCCAGAATAGCCCCATACCTCAGTAGTTCTTGAATAGTGTCATTGTTTTAAAAGCCCACTGGAATGGTTGATGCTTGTAATGATGGCCCTGAATGATTGAGATGATTCAATGATTTTTAGCTTGCTTTGTTTAAAGAGGCCGGAAAGAATGTGACAAGCTTTGGAACTTCCAGCAAAGGGGTAAATGTTCGTTTTGATGCTGAGAGTGAGAAATCATCATTTTATTTGTTAAGGCGATTTGTATAACATATCCAGGGCCCCGATCATGCTGGATAAATGAGGTGTCACTTTACACAGTTATGGCTGTTAATGTTTGTTAAAATATCCCCTAATTCATGAGATACAAGCTCGGTTACACTACTAGAGAAACAACCCCCAAATCTGACTCCTGCCAGATCTGCAGGAGTTTTACAGACACACGTGAGGACACAGAGCGTGGAGGATAATAGATCTGAGGAAGAGACTGAAGCCTGTAAATAAAGCAGCCCTTTCCTAATTTCTATTTTTAACTTCTGCTTTCTGTCTTTCCCTAGAAGGCCTTATCCACTGTTATGTTTTGCTAAGTTGGGAACAGATGTATTTTAGAGGTACCAGGGAAAGGCCTGTGGAATATTTTGCTTTGGCTGCAAAGACTTTCCTGGTCACCAAGTTTTGCCTTGGCCTTTTGGGAGCAACTTGTCTCAAGGGTAGAGGGCCCAGAGTGGGGCTTTTGCCCCACCAGTGACTCAGACCTGACCCAGTCTGGGTTAAATACTCGGGTTAAATAGGTAAGGGATTTGAAGGTCTGTGACGGATGATATAGAAAGAGACAGAGCTTGAAATTGCTGAACGCGCTCCCCACTGAAGAGGAGGATGGTAATTACTTTCTGACATCATTGCCATGGCCGTTACCTTACATGGAGCTCTTACTACGTGCCAGGCACCGTGCGCAGATCAACACTTCTGCTCAGCTGCTCTCAACCCCGTAAGGTCAGCCCTTTGTAAAATGAGGAGAGTGAGGCTCAGGGAGGCTTAGTGACTTAGCCAAAGTCACACAGCCCAGAAGAGAAGGAACCGAAGTTGAGATCCAGATCTGTCTGCCTCTGGACAGATGGCAAGGCTGTGCTTTTAATGACGAGGTGAGCACCTGGGGACACCCCTCCCCCAGGACCAGCCCGACCTTGGTCTTGGTGTACAGAGAGGGGCCAGGAGAGGGCTCCTGGGAGGATGCAAGTTCTGCTCTGAGAGAGACATGCCAGGGATGAAGGTACGCAGCCATTTGGATGGGGCCTCAGGCCCACTGCCTGGTCTTAACCCTCCTTGTGGAGTAGGCCCTGTGTTCTAGGACCAGAGCAACACACAGGAACCACTGGGGTGTCCCTCCCACCACCCGGGGAACGCTCTCTGTGCCCTGGCCCGCCCGGCCAATGTGCCCCGACGCAGGGCTTTGTTCAGGGTCACCTCTGACTGGGCAGCTCCATTGCTGATCTCCTTAGGTTTTCAGTTCAGACCTCGCCTTGTTTTTGTGGGGGATGTCTCCCAGGAGGTAGAGAGGAAGAGCGTCAGCCCCGCAAGCTTCCTTCCGGAGGCTGGGCCCCCAGGGCAGGATGCCTGCTTTCCTGGGGGTCCGGCCCTCTGTCCCACTTCTCTCTAGCTGACTTGACTGCTGCCCCACTTCCCCGGGGAACGTGGCAGCTTCTTTCCATGGGCTTAGCCTGAACCCAGTTCCTCAGGATCCTCTTGTCCATTCGTGAGCGGCAGTCAGAGGGGAAGGTCAGGGAAAGGGCCATGACCTCAAAGGGCAGGAGAGGTCTGCGCCAACCATTGCTTCGTCCTGGTGCTCGGCAAGATGTCCCGAAACACAGGGCTTTCTGGGCTGTAGCGGGAAGTGAGGGCCTGGGTTTCTCATGGGGGAAGCTGGGAACAGGTATCCTGGTAACACAAGAGCACTTGAAGAGGACTGGCCTCTGCCCTGGTGTCAGACGGACGTGGGGAGAAGGCCCCGTCCCTGGCTGTGTAGCCGTGGACATTTTCTTAATTTCTGAGGGAGATTAGATAGATTGAGGCAAAGGAATCCTTGTTAAGAATAGTGGAAAATATTACAGGGGGGATAGTATTTTATACACGCACACACACACATATACACATGTTGGCTTCCATAATGGCTCAGTGGTAAAGAATCCGCCTGCAATGTGGAGACGTGAGTAGACACAGGTTCAATCCCTAGGTCGGGAAGATCGCCTGGAGAAGGAAATGGCTACCCACTCTGGCATTCTTGCCTGAAAAATCTATGATCCATAGGGTCGCAAAGAGCCAGACATGACTGAGTGACTGTGTGTGTGTGTGTGTGTGTGTGTGTGTGTGTATGCACCAGATTTTTTAAAGTCTTGAGTGTCAGGCAGAGGGGTTGGAATTTTATGTATTAGGGATCCAGTCGTGTTTCCTGAGCAGGGATGTCACCCGGTGAAACAGTGCTCCAGTGAGATTAGCTCAGCAGTATTAGTTCCCATTCAAATCCATGCCTGCTCTTGGAGAAAGCTTGCGGCCATTTCAGAAATGCTACCCTGTTGGTGGCCTGGTGTGAGTCACTATGATAGACATCAGTGCTGTCCTCCAAGTAGTTCCAGTTCTGTTTTCTGGGACAGTAGCAGGTTTACATTTTCCTGCTTCAAAGTTAGGTGTGTCTGAGTGACTTGCTGAGACCCGTGCTGGGGTCGGTGAGCTTTCTCTTGAAGGACCAGACAGTGAAGACGTATTTTCAGCTCCTGGGTCCTGGCAGTCACTACCGCACCTGCTCAGCTCTGCTGTCGTGGTGTGGAAGCAGAGGGTGTACCTGGGAGCAGGTGTCACCGTGTTCCAGTAACACTTGATGCACAAGAACAGGCAGCTGGCCCAAGGGCTGTAGCTTGCAACCCCTGAACCAATGCATTGTGAGTGAGAAAAGCTCTGATCGGGGCGTGTGATGACCACGGAAGCACGTGTGAAAATGAAGCCTCTGCCAGTCCAGGACCCTACGTGAGCATGTGGCATGAATGAGACGTACACTCGGCAGTGTGGAGCCATGGAGACTCTGGTGGTGTTGCTTATTGTAGCATAACCTGTGTCTGTGATGAGTGACGAGTGATCCGGCATCATCCCTGCGCACACAGTGTCTCCATCATCCATCAACATCCTCCTCCTCCTAGTCCTCACTGTCACAGCTGGTGTCTGCAAGCCCTTCCTGGGGCACGCTACCAGCTTGGTTTCAGTAACTCCTTCCCACGCACCGCCTTTCGCAGAAACAAGAAAGGGAAGTTCAGAGAGGTGAAATAACTTGCCCGCCATCTCACAAACGGTTAAGTGTGGGAACTGGGGTTTGAGCCCAGCTCTTCTAAATTCTTAACTTCTGTGTATCCCGCCTCGGGTTCGGGTCTTTGGATTATGATTTTTTTTTCTTTTATCCCTTCACCTCTTTGATCACTGCTCTTGGCAATGTGTCCTGTTTTGACAGGACCCGCAGTGGTTCTGGCAGCAGGCGGAGAGGGAAGAAAGACCCTTGCTTCCAGAAAAGCGCTGGTCTGGGCAGTGGAGGAGGTAGATGGAAGTAACCAGAGGGATGAATCAGGTTGGCAGCTCAGATGCTCCCAGGAGGAGGACCGCTTTGGGGACTGGCAGATCTGAGCAGTGGCTCTCAGTCCTGTATTTCCCGTATTTCTGTCAGTCATCTCCCAGGCACGCTGTCCTCTTTCCTTGCTCAGCCATGTTCTTGTCTTTCTTTGAAGCAATTAAAAAAAAAATTATATTCCGAAACAGTCTTGAGAAACTGTGTTACTCGCCTTCCTGGCCTGACAAAGCTCTGAACAAGCTATCGAGCTCTGACTGCCATCTTTGATGGTTTGGCAGATAATTTTCCAATCTGGTGTTACAAAGGCCTAGCTCTATTTGATCAAGTAATAGGAAACCATGTAATGAGTTCTTATAACTTCTGAAGAGCTACCACTGAACATACTATCCATTCTGTTATTCAATATTTCTTATTTAAAGTCTCACTTAATTAAATTTCTCTATTTAGTGTCATGGAAAATTTTCTCTCGTTAAAATGATCCCTTGTCCTAATCACCAGTGAGAATTACATAAGCGATTATGTTTCCCTTTTTACCTTGGCTGTTGGGAAGCAGGATTTATTTGATACTTGGGGATAATACCCGCTTGGACTCAGGATCAGAGTAGATTATCTACCCATTCCCCCCTCCTCCTCCACCTCTGGGTTCAGATCTCTGTTTCCGACTTTAAGTTTTAAATCGTGTAACATGCTGTTGTAGGTTACTGAAATTCCTTCTTGGAAGTAGATGAGATTTAAGTTATAGTGAAGACTTCACGTGCCCATATTGGGGCAAGTCAGAGAGTGAAACTGAGAGCCACGGCTGGCCTCATCCTAGGAGGAGGTTCTTGGGTACCATCTAAGACTGTGCTCAATCAGAGCACTTGAGATCGGGCAGGTTCCCTTCCTTTTCCACAACGATAACTCCTGGGCAAAGGGCCTTTGCTGGGGTCCCGCTGCCAGGAACAGCCCTCCTCCCACCTTGCAGTTTAGTTTTAGTTTCCCTCTAGTGCCCACTGTTGGCAGAAACTGACAGGGCTCCCGTTCTCAAAGGAGCCTTGTGAATGGCAGAGAACTGACAGGTAGGTAGTCCAGAGCTGAGATAAGTGCGTCACGACAGGTGCACCCTCTCTGCCCCCACTTCTTTATTTATGACGTGATGAGATCGAGCACATGGTGTGCAGGGTGGTGGATGGCACTCTTGACCCTCTCCTAGGCTTCAGTCACAGCAAAACATAGAGCCAATCAGGTTCCCTCCTCCCCGCTCTGCGCTCAGTGGTAAGTAAGCATTCTGAGGCCTCATATGCCTCCCCCGCTCCCAGTTCTTGCCTAGTGCCAAGGACAGTGCTTACAGGGGACACTCATTGTATGCTTGAGATATTTAATTATTGAATTTTTAATATATGCAAGTCACCAAGTATTCAATAACTACAGACTGTATCCGGCCCAGGGCCAGGGAAGCAGACCATGCATGAGGCATGGCCTGGCTGTGAATGAGCTTGCAGTCTTGTTATAAAGTGATAAACCCAGTAAGCAGAGAGCAGGTTTTTCACCTTTATGATGACAAGAATACTGGAGTGAGTTGCCATTTTCATCTCCAGGGGATCTTCCCGACCTAGGAATTGAACCGAGGTCTTCTGCATGGCAGGTGGATTCTTTGCTGTCTCTGAGCTACCAGGGAAGCCCCAATGAAAAGTCTCAAGTTTTAGTAGATTCAGGTGGAGTTTGAGTCCAGGGAAGGGATAGAGATCCTCATTGCTTGGACTAGGAGGTTTTCAAGAGGATCTGGTTTCTTACCCATCTCTCGTGTACTCACTTGGAGACACAATTACTCCAAAGACATGTGTGTTGGGAGAAGCTATTGATTCTGCTTCCTCTGTCATCTGGTATCGCTTATATTGTGCTTTTCCTCAACATCATCATCCCACAGTGAACCCAATAGTGTGCATCTTGCTACATTAAAAAATGAATGTTTGAGACACCAAGAGAACATTCAACATAGTTACTTGTTCGTGGCTGCAGAAAATCTGCCTCAGAGGAATTCCCTCGGGAGCAGCCCTGGATGCATCCTCACAAAGCTCCACCAAATGAGTGAGCAGAGAGGACCTTTGGCTGGAAGGCATCTCGGAGCTCCTTATCCAGGCCTGGCCCAGAGTGTTACCTTGCGGATGTCACCCCAGGGAGAGCTGACGGCTGGGGCACTGTTCCCTGGCCTCAGAGGAAGGCTTCAGGGACTCATTTAATGAAGCAGCACTTGATCTTCAAGGTCTGCAGAGAAGGATAAAGTGGCCCAGAGGAGAAGGTAGCATTCCTTCAGCGGCCCCTGTCCACGTCAGCACGACATGGGGGCGGGCACTGGATGAAACGACTGAGGAGGACTCTCTCATGCTGGATTCCTTCGAGATGATCACATTGTTGACCCCGCTTTGCCCGAGTTCTTGTGCAGGAATGGGGCTGTGTTCTTCACACAGAGCCCTTGGGCACACTCCCCTCTTTTTCATTTAGATTTTTACATATTGGAGTATGCGGCTCAGGGTAAAGCTTACGAATCTTAAACATACAGCTTGATGGATTTTTTTCCGTGTATACACTATGCAAGCAGATAAGACTATAGTCTACTTCTAGTTCCCTAAAATTCTTCATGCCCCCACTCCCAGTCAGTTCTCTCCACTAAATATTAGCTTTGTCTGGCTTTGACTGGGCTCAGGAAGGAGGAAATTATCATTGTATAGAACAAAATTTCATCTTTATTGTTTTCTTATCAACAGGGCTGCAGAATTTAAGAAGACAGGTAGGGTCGGGGTCATCATCTGTGTATCGCTTATAGGATCTTGCATTCGTGGAGCTAACAGGCATTCATGACCCAAAATCTCCAAACATTACAACATGTCTTCTCTAAGAGCGTGAGTAGCACACCTAGAACTTTCTAACTAGGCAGAGAGCAGAAAGCAACGGGTTACTTCCTTGATTTGATTAGACACCTCGAAAGATCAATGGTAAACAACGACAGTTTCAGCAGAGTTCCTGGAGTGGAACTTTCTAGGTCAGGTAAACACAGGGCCCTGTGTGAATTTCTGGAAATTATGTACATCAGCTTGCTTCTCTAGATAGGTGGGAACTTTTTCAAGCTCTCTCCCTTCTGTCAGAACGTAAGAGTACACACTGTGGCCGATGTCATCACGTGACCCTCAGTGAGTATAACCCCTTCATGACCCGGTATAACCCCCTCCTCCTGAGCATGATGGAACCTGTGACTTGGCTTCTAACCAACAGAATATGGCAAAGGTGACTGGGGTGGGGGTGGGGGTCATTCTCTTAATTAGGCTACATTATATGGGAAAGATGATAGGATGTCAGTCTCATAATTTTTTTTTCTTTTTTTTCATAATTATGCTACATAAGACTCTGCCTTGACAGACTAGAGAGGGAGTCTCCTGTTGGCCTTGAAAAAGTGTACAGCCAGATTGTGAGAAGGTTGGTGCAGAGGGCCACGTGGCAGGCAACTGTAGGTGGCCTCAAGGACCTGAGTGGCCTCCAGCCAACTGCTGGTAAGAAGCTGGGGCTCTAAGGCTTAGAGCTGCAAGGAAGTGAATTCTACTAACAACATGAATGAGCTTGGATTCTTCCCTGGTCAAGCCTCCAGATGAGAATGCAGCCCATTCAATACCTTGAGACCTGAGCAGAGTAGACAGACACCTGACCCACAGAAACTGTGAGATGATAAACATGTGTTACTTTAAGCTGATAACTTTGTGGTAATTTGTTACATGGCAATAGATAACTAATACACATACTTATCTGCAAGCATTTGTTGTGTCAAAATAACCCCTCAGTGACACATGGCTCTGCAGATACTCTGAGTCCTGCATGCTGTAAAGAGGACGTTCAGTTCAGTTCAGTTCAGTTGCTCAGTCGCGTCCAACTCTTTGTGACCCCATGGACTGCAGTATGCCAGGCCTCCCTGTCCATCACCAGTTCCTGGAGTTTACTCAAACTCATGTCCATTGAGTCAGTGGATGTAGAAGTGGCCAATGAATTCCTTTAAGGATTGCTATTTATAATAACATTTTACTTTCATACTGTTTGGACTTGACTTCTATAAGAAGTAAATAAGGGCATTGTATAGGACATAAGTTTAGCTGTTCTGAGAGAGACCCAGTATCAATCAGCCCCTTTTCTAACATTTGTAGGGTCTGGGGCAAGAATGCAAATGGATGACATACCATATGTCTAAAGAATGAAAAGTTATAAATCACTGTTACATGTAATATATTCTGCCATGTTGATGAATATGTATTGTAATAACAATATATGTGTAAAGGTCTTTATATCACTGAAGAATGGCAAAATATTAAAGATAATGAAATGTAATTATTATTTTGCATTCTTGGCTATTCAGCTGATGGAAAATATTTGAACAGAGTAACAAAATGTTTAATTCATATATTATTGTATTTTCCATAAAATATATTTTCTTGCTTCCATTTCAGGAAAAGGTCACTAATTATTTTGTTTAACATAGTGGATGTTAGATTGACAGTAAGACTCTAAAGGATTAAAAAATAGATTCTGTGCCAAATTTGAATGTTATATTTTCATCAAAATATAAATTTAAAGTAGTCAAAAATTTTAAATTTAAGTGAAAGTTTTCAAATAGTTTTTTCCAAAGTATTCACAAATCTATGAAAACTAAATAGCAAACATACCAGTTATAAATTATAAAAAACTTAGCATTTTAAATACAGCTGAATTTTCAGTTTCTTAAACATTTAGTTTAAGATCTTATAAAATATTATTTTAAAAAGAGAACTACTTGTAATTGTAGCTTTTAAAGTTCACCTAGGGGCCAATGTAAAGAATCAGGGTCACATTTCATGTATATTATTTCTAGACCCAGATTATTATTGCAAACTATCCCTCCACTTTCCATATGCAACTCTTGTTGCACATTGATCCAGTGGTACTGATGAAATCAAGAACTAGAAGATGAAGAGAAGCAAAAAAAAAGAAAACAAAACCCACAGATATTCTGGCCTTCTGGGAAACAATACCTCTTCATTATGCAGAAATCTGTTGCACTGATGCTCTGTGAAGAAAGATTTGATGAGTTAATCCCCCCTGTGCTGGCAATGATCAAATTCTCCATCCTCTGCGGCTGCATCTGTCTCCGATCCTGGCGGTGGCGAAGTCCCCAATCTTTCACAGTGTTTGGACACAGTGGCCTTTTGTTTCGAGGACTAAGGCAAGAAATGTGGAGACATGTTTCCCTGGGGCTTGAATGATGTTCGTCATGCAAGCAGATGCTTCGGGTGCTGATCATGCTGTGTCAGCGCTGGGTCCCAAGTGATTGGAGCACCCATGTGTTCTTTAATAAGTGTGTATGTGTGTGTGTGAGAGAGAGTCCCAAGTGATTGGAGCACCCATGTGTTCTTTAATAAGTGTGTATGTGTGTGTGTGAGAGAGAGAGAGATCCATTGCTTTCAGAAGTGTGGGTTCCCATGCATGCATCCTTCTTGTTTGAGTCCAAGGGGGTGTTTGCTGCCCCAAATATTAGCTTTTTAATCAGTATAACCCTTGCCTTCCTTCTCACATTAGTTTGCAAGCGCAACACTCTTGAACCTCTAAGACTTTGGCCACCTGATGTGACGAGCTGACTCACTGGAAACACCTTCATGCTGGGAAAGACTGAAGGCAAAAGCGGGGGCGGGGGGGCTGGCAAAGGATGAGATGGTTAGATAGCATCACCGACTTGATGAACATGAATTTCAGCAAACTCCAGGAGATAGTGAAGAACAGGAAAGCCTGCCATGCTGTAGTCCATGGGGTCGCAATGAGTCGGACACAACTTAGCAAGTCAATGACAACAAATAATAGTCCTTGATGGGATGGCAGCTCAACGGCATCACGGTCTCCAGGACCCAGGCTGTTTCCCTCTGGCTGTTCCCCTTCCCCTAGTTGTTGCCCTCGTCAACATGGCTCAAGATGGTTCCCACCGTATCTCTAATTCAGCCAGAAGGAAGAAGAAGGGACGAGAAGCAGGGCTTGTCCCTCTTGTTAAGAGTCTGACCCTGAAGGTGCACATACCAATTCTGACATATCCCACTGTCCACAGACGACTGAGAAATGTGGTCTTCTACTGGATGTTCTCATGTCCAGCTAAAAATTAGTCTTCTGTGATAGAAGGAGAGAACACAGTTTGGGTGACAGCCAGTAATCTCTGTCACAAGTATGTATTTTTTTATGTAAGTTTGGAAGGATAATTATTTAGAATCATGGATACAAGGTTGCCCAAGTTCAGTTGTATTTCACAAAACAACAGACTTCTAGGAAAGAGCTTTGGATGGTTTTAAGCACATTACAGGTTGGGGCTGCCTGAAATGTTAAGTTGAGTGGGTGGAAAACTGAACTGGGTTCAGATCCACAACCAGCCACAAACAACTAAAGTGACCTTGCTCCAGTTACATCTGTTGGCCCCAGTTTGCTTTTTAGTAAAATGAGGGCTTTTTATTAGACTTACTGGTTAAGAACCGGGTACCATGGAACCTTAGAGATCCTCAGAGTCACTTCAGATGCTAGGGATTGGCTCTGAACCTTTCTTCCTTATGTATTAATTCTAATTAATTTAATTTCCTATGTATTAATTTTTATTGATTGTGTGATAAAGAAAAAAAGGGAAGAGAGCTTCTATTGCCAAAATGAAACTTTGAAAATGCCTGCACACTGGGGTGCCTAGTGGATATAGTAGGATATAGAGGTTGGACTCAATGGATATGAGTTTGAGCAAACTTGCGGAAATAGTGAAGGACAGGGAAGCCTGGTGTGCTGCAGTTCATGGGGTCACAGAGAGTCAGACATGACTTGTCGACTGAACAACTGAGGGGTCAGATTGCCTGCATTTCAACCTCAACTTTGCCACTTACTCTGATACCTTACACTGAGGTCTTCCCCTTTCCTGAGTCTCAAGTATTGCTTCCTCATCTATAAAATGTCATTACTGTTATTTACCTCTTGGGACTGTCTTAAAGCTTAAATGAGGTAATATATCTGAGAGGGCTTACCTTAGAGGATCTGGTGTAACAGATGTGCCTAATAAATGGGAACCATTGTTAATCATTGTCACTATCACCAATCTCATCTCTAAGGCTTCAGCTTTGGGCTCTAAAGCTTTGTGTTTCTGTGAATTGACGTGCATAATGAAGGAGCTTTCTATGAAATAAATGGCTACCCATGGGTTTTTCTCTTTACACCTGGATTTTTGCAGGTTTTCTCTAAATGAGGCACACTCGAGTTAGCCCATCCTAGGTAAAGCAGTTTAGACATAAGTAAGATGTAGAGTTCTGTAATTTCAGAGGCAATATTTAAATAAATTTTTTCAACAGAGGAAAACAATTTCAGTCTTTTAATTCAAGGAGAAAATGAATCAAGTCTGCACATGGCAGGAAATAAAATGCAGAGTTACTAGCACTTTAAATAGTTAACCAGAAGGATAAGCAGGAAAATCCCATGATATGACTTTTTGTCAATCTTGACTTTCTAGGGATTAAAGCTGCTTTTGAGTTTAGACCCCTGCTTATTCCAGTTTGTTAAACCCTTGACAAACTCCAGTGTATTCCACTCAGCAGTTGCACATGAAGGGGTCATATTACAGTCTCCACATTACAGAGCCGATGAAGCAACAGCGTAGAACCGTGTGATCCTGGAACTGAGAGACTTGGAGGTCACTGACTGCAACCATCCTTGTGGGCCAACTGATGTTGTACCCAGAATCAAGTGGAAGAAGTGTAATGGGTCTTTGGCTCCACCCACTCATCTTATGGTGGCTCAGATGGTAAAGAACCCTCCTGCAATGCAGGAGACCAGGGTTCGATCCCTGGGTGGGGTAGATCCCCTGGAGAAGGGAATGGCAACCCACTCTGGTATTGTTGCCTGGAGAATTCCATGGATGGAGAAGATTGGTGGGCTACAGTCCATGAGGTCACAAAGAGTTGGACACAACTAAGCGACGAACACTTCAACTTCAAAAGACTTAACAGGAATGTGCGAGAGAGGATTTTAAATCTTAAGATGAGTGCTGTGTGGTGTTTAGTCGCTCAGTCATGTCCACTCTTTGCGAACCCGTGGACTGTAGCCTGCCAGGGTCCTCTGTCCATGGGGATTCTCCAGGCAAGAATACTGGAGTGGGTTGCCATGCCCTCCTCCAGGGGAATCTTCCCAACCAGGGATCGAACCCAGGTCTCCTGCATTGCAGGCAGATTCTTTACCATCTGACCCACCAAGGAGCCAAGGTTGGGGACTGTTAAATCTTTACTCTGACTTATAATCGTAAGGCCTTTGACTACACCCCATCCATCTTGTTTTCTAGCTCTGTAATGATTCTTGTTTATAGAACCTGAAAATCTGAGCACTGAAGTGATGCTCAGAGTTTATGCAATGCCAGAGTCTTCTTCATATCATCTTTGACAGATTGTTATTGCTCCTTCCTGACTGTGTCCCCATGACGAGGAGCTCATGGCTTTGTTAGGAGGCAGCCACTCCTTTGGAGGAAAGAGCCAACTTATTTGAAAATTTTTTCTTTTGCCCTGAAACTTGCTTTTCTGGTATATGTGTATTGTATATGTATTTATATATCTGACAGCCTTTTTTACCTTCCATATCAACCCTGTTTAAAATTGATCCCTCTTTGCAGGTGGTCTTTGAAATATATGAAGCCAACCCACTTCCATCTTCAGCCTTCATATGCTCTCAGCATCCCTCATATGTTATGATGCCCTTAACCACCTGATCATTCCCTCCGGGCTTCCTTGGTTTTGATGAAAGTGTGTTTGTTAAAGTGAATGAACCAAACCAGTTATCATACCCTTTGCCAGCTCTCACTCTTCTTTTTCCATTTTTCCCCATTTAACTTTATTATTTTTTAATATTAATTTGTTTATTTGGCTGTTCTGGGTCTTAGTTTCAGCATGCAGGATCTTCAGTTGTGGGATGCAAACTCTTCGTTGGGGCATTTGGAGATCTGGTTCCCTGACCAGGGATTGAACCCCAGCTCCTTACATTGGGAGCATGGAGTCTTAGCCCCTGGACTACCAGGGAAGTCCCTCCCCACTTCACTTTAGAAGCTGTGCGTGATACCCCCAATAATGGCTTGATTAATGTTGGGGGAAATAAGAGGAGGAATGTATGTGGGCCCTTAAGTTCTATTTCTCTGCATATATTTCTGTACCAAGATGGGCTCTAAAAATGGTTTTGTCATAATGATTCAGATGGAAATCTGAGGTCTGCCAAGTCTCTCAGACCTTTTCCAGTGGCCATTCCTGTATTTCAGACCTTCATAGTAAACCTGGAGGGTAACGGCTACATCTTTTATTTATTTACTACATTTCCCTTGGCTTTGAGGATACTTGTGCTTGTGTTTTTTAATTACCTCTAAAATGTATTAAGGTACTTTAAAAATCTATCTTTAGAAATGTTAGAGATCACTAGCATTTAAGCACCATATAAAACGCTGATGAGAAAGCATTTACTCTGTGATAACAGTGTCATCATAATGGAGTGAGCCTTCACGTTTGAAGGGATGGATCAAGGTAAACAAGACCATCCCAAACCTGGAGAGGTAATGCACTTTGCTCTGCAGAATACTGTCTGAGTGTCACTGTGTTGGGCATTTGACACTTCCAAGATTCAGGCTCCTGGCTTAAGTAACTGCCTTTCTATAGCATGTCTAAAGACATGTGGGTCAAAGTCATTACATACTATATTTTTAAAAAAAGAAGAAGAAGGTGAATGAAAAGTGAGACATGAAAAATGTATCATTTTAATTATCCTGTCTGAAAAAGTGATGAAATATTCAGCAGAAAAAAATTAAATGATCTGCCATGGTGTGTTTTCCCATGAGTCATTACATATTTACCCAGTCATATGAACTGCCTTATCAAAATTCAGGAGTTTACATTAAACTAGACCTAGAACCCTTGACTTACCCAATGAGACAAGCCAATCTGAATTATCATTGACGACTGCCCCCTCCTGCCGTCATCTTTCCTTCCCCAAGCAGGGAGCACACTTACCCCATGGAAATCTTCTAGGCTTTATTTTTAACCTCTTGGTCCTTTTACCAAACCTGAGTACCATGAACCAAGTTGATGTTGCTTTTCCTTCTTCTCTGCAGGCCTTTCTCTCTGCAGCGCCGGGGAGAGAGGAAGCCCAGCCTCTGGCCAGTCCACAGTCCAGGCAGGGTGCTGGCCTGTGCTGCAGGGTTGCTGGCCACGGAACAGAACCGGGGGCCTGACTCTCTGAGGACATGCAGGTCGTGCAGCCTCTCTGTTTGGGTTGGCAACACAAGTCATGTGCTTCACGTTTGCTGGGGCCCTATCGCTTGCTGAATATTTATTTGTCCCCAAGATTATTTAGTTATCCTCAGGAATCCAGACTCTCTGGCCAGCTTTTCTCCTTTGGCATAGGTTCCCAGAGGGGAATGTGATTGACCCCCTTCTCCCTTCAGAAGGCGCCTTATTGCTCATCGTCTTGGCAGCATTAGAGCAGAAAAGCAAAAAGGGACCCGGGAGGACACAGACTGTGTCTACAGTTAGCAGCAGGGCTAAGATTAGAGCTTGGATCTTCTGATTCCACATCCAGAGTTCTTTCTAGAACCTCTCAAACTTTGGGGCACATGTAAGCACCTGAGGGACTTATTTAATAACATAAGCACCTGCTCTTGTTGTTGTTCAGTGGTTCAGTCGTGTCCAACTCTTCGCAACCCCGTGGACGGCAGCACGCCAGGCTTCCCTGTCCTCCACCATCTCCTGGAGTTTGCTCAAACTCATGTCCATTGAGTCAGTGATGCCATCCAACCATCTCGTCCTCTGTCATCCCCTTCTGATCCAATCCATCAGGGTCTTTTCCAGTAAGCACCTGAGGGACTTATTTAATAAAATTCAGAGTCTTAGTTTTCCCTCTTTAGAAATTCTGATGTGGAATCTGCCTGTTGAATGTGCATCTCTGTGATCTAAGATGTCTTGTGTACACTAGGTCACACTGGCTTATCAACCTTTACCTTCTACTTGCATTCACCTGGTGAAGCTACTCAGTTAAATATGAAGATTGTCATATCCCTTACTCATTAAAAAATTACAGCACAAAGAACATGATCAAATCATTGAAGTAACATAGAAAGTAGAAGAAATCCACCCATAGCCAAGCTCCCTATTAGTCTATCATCTACCTACCCTGTCATCTTTGGAGAGGTTATCTATCAACCTAATAATTCTATTACCTTATTTTCACTTCTTTTGAGTCAAGTAGGCTTTGTTATTTGACTTCCTAAGAAACGAGGCTCTCCAAAGCTATTAAAGTATTAATTAAATTAAATTAATTAATTAAAATAGTATTAATTTTATTGAGCATCTGGTACATTACTGGGCACTGTACTCAGTGTTTTACACACATTCACTCATTTAATCACATTGACCTTATGAAGAAAGTTCTATCATCCCCATTTTCCAGATAAGAAAACTGAGGCTTGGAAAGGTTAAGTGGCTTGTATCAAGTTTTCTGGTTGGGAAGCAAAGCTGAGATTCAAACCCTCCTACTCCAAAGCCCATGCTCTTCCTCACCACCCTGCTTTCCAAACATGCAGACGAAAGACAGAGATGCCTGAACTTCAGGTCCTCATCTCTGTGAAGAAAGGAGACATTCCTAAACAGAAAACAACCGGAGGACAACAAGAACAAGTGTATTTAATTTCTAAAACGTGTGCTAAAGATACATGCTGCTGTAGGGAGGAAGTATAGGGAAATATTTACTGGATTGGAAGCTTTTGAATGCAAGGGAGGAAAAAGACACTTCATCCTGATGGTGGAGGCTGCTATTATAGGTTTGGGGGCAAGGGAGTAACTCCGTCAAATGGAAAATCACAGAGAGCCCCAGTCTGCTAAAAGCCATCCATTTTGGCTGACTCCCCAAGCAGATCCTTTGCCAGAGCCACTACAGATTTGGGATTTGACTCTTTTTTCCTCTTTCCAGAGCTGTTAATCAGCACAGTCAGGACCCCAAATGAGAGGGAAGAGGGATGGCAAGCCAGAGGATTACATTAATAATTCAGGGTATAGGTGCTGCCAGGAGCAGGGTTCTTCCCAGAAATGAAATCTCCATTGTCCCCGGTGAGTTAGTTATTAGAAAAGTTTTCTTGTGATTTCCCTGGAGTTTCTTCAATCTCTCTGTTCCCCAGCTCTCCACGATGCTTTCATTTGACTTTAGCATTAGACATGCTGTTGTTTCATGTACTAGTCATCACTGCCAGTGACATCAACTGGCACTTACTATCTCTTTAAAACTTGAGGTATAATTCACTTACAATATTATATTAGTCTCAGGTGTACAACGTAGTGGTTTGATACGTGTATAAATTACAAAATAATCACCATGATAAATCTGCTTACCATGTCACCACCATTACAGTATTATTGACTCTATTCCTTATGCTGTAGGGTTCATCCCTGTGACTCATTTATTCTGTAACTGCAAGTTTGTAACTCTTGGTTCCCTTTACCTGTTTGATTCCCTCCCACCCTTTCCCTCTGGCAACCTCTGTAGCTCTGAGTCTGTTTCTGTCTTGTTATGTTTGTTTGGTTTTGTTTTTTTAGATTCCACATATAACTGAAATCATACAGTATTTGTCTTTCTCTTCTGACATATTTTACTAAACAGAATACCCTCTAGGTCCATGCATGTTTTCACAAGTGACAAGTTTTCGTTCTTTTATCTGGATGAATAATATTCCCGTGGGCGTGTGTGTGTGTGTGTGTGTGTGTGTGTGTGTGTGTGTGTGTGTGTACATCTTCTTTATCCATTTATTTCTTGATGGACATTTAACTTGCTTCCCTACCTTGGCTGCAGTTATAATGATGCTGCAGTTAACACAGGGGTGCATATATCTATTCAAATTAGTGTTTCTATTTTCTTCAGAAAAATACCCAGAAGTGGAATTGGTGATTTATATGGGCTTCCCTTGTAGCTCGGTCAGTAAAGAATCTGCCTGCAATGCAGGAGACCCGGGTTCAATCCCTGGGTTGGGAAGATCCCATGAAGAAGGAAATGGTCACCCCCTCCTGTATCCTTGCCTGGAGGATCCCAGGGACGCAGGAGCCTGGTGGACCACAGTCTGTGGGGTTGCAAGAGTTGGATACTGCTTAGCGACTAAACCACCACCGTGGTATGTTTAATATTTTGAGGAACCTCCATACTGTTTTCCGCAGCGACTGCACTAATTTACATTCCCGCCAACAGTGTGCAAGGGTTCCGTTTTCTTCACATCCTCACCAACATTTGCTATTTGTTGTCTTTTTGATAATAGCCATTGTGACAGGTGTGAGGTGATAACTCACTGTGGTTTTGACTTGCGCTTGCCTGATGGGTCAGTTACGTTGAGCACCTTTTCACATGTGACAGTTATTCTTGGGCACTGCACTGTGCTAGGTGTGGAAAGAGGGTTAAGGCCCTGCCGTTGGGTGTTTATGGCCTGTCTGGGGAGACAGGACCCGTTCATAATACCAACTCACAGCCCTTAGAGTTCACTGTGATCTCAGTGGACTTCATTATAAAAGGAGGACGATGAAGGCCGCAAGTTAAGAGGACAGACCCAAAGCGAGCCAAAGAATAGGAGGCAGGAGAGGCCACAAGGCCTGGCATGGCCTGGGGTTTATAAGGGGCTCGTCTTCTGAAGAAGGCAGGCCTCAAAAGGGGGCTCTGTGGAAGGACTGGAGTTATGTAGGAGGTTTTAGTGAGGGTCCTCTCAGCCCTATCTTGCTGCCCAGACCATAGCAGCTGTGACGGTGTGGAGTTCCACCACGTCTTCCTTGGGGGAGCTACCCCTTGCATTACACGTCAGAGGCTTTCCTGGGAGGCAGGCTCCGTGACACAGATTTGTGTAAAGGGAGTTTGTTAAGAAGAAAGAAGGAAGCAGAGTTGAGCTCTGCTTAAGTTGGGCCGTGAAACCATCCAGTGACAGCCTTGTCTGACACGCTGGAGACTCGTGCAGCTGAAATGTTCTTCAGAGTTGCCCTGACTCAGGGGTCTTTGTGCTCACCTGTCAGTTTGTCCCTGGACGTGGGCTGCCCCAGGAAGGGAGCATGCCTCAGCTGTATTCTGGAGGAAAACAGAGGAGGCGGTTCTGAGTCCCGGCTGTAGCCCCTGGCGTCGGTGCAGTAAGTCCTCCTTTCCTGAAGGGGGCTCTGAGCCCCAGGGCTGGTCCATGCGCAGTGGACATGGTGACTGAGAGCAGCAGTCTTCACGGCTCTGGGTCCATGACTTGTGGCTGTGACGCAGACGGAGTAAGGTTGGAATTGCAGCATTGGTTTAAAAAATAATAATTTTCCTGACCAAGAAAGACCATTTTGTGAAGGGTTGAGTAGCAGCCACCACAAATGGCCTAGTGTATGGGTTTCAGGCTTTAAAATACCAGCCTCATTTGTAATGAGAGGGAAGGCAGTGTTCCCAAGCCAATTAGTGATGGTTGGGGAGGAATTAGTGACTTGTAGAGTCAGATAAATGGTATTATTTCAGATTCTGTCCCCCAAAGATATTTATTTCAGAGACAGCCCTTGGAGTAAGATAAATATCTCTGTGTACACAACTGTTAGTTAATTCAGGAGCCAGCCTAAGAAACAAAATAATTTATGGTAAGCGTCCTTTGCAGGAGTTGAAATACTTTGGATATAATTTCTCAGCCTTTAAGAGAGCTGTAGGAGTTAGGAAGGGAGCACTTATTCTATTTATTTTGTTAAGATGGGGAATCTCCATAAAGTAAGGAAAATTCCCTGAAGAACCTGGACCACCTGTGTCTCAGTGCTTGAAGCACCAAGTTCCTTGGAGGCAGGGGAATGGATTACAGAAGATTTATAAACATTGTACAGCAGCGTAGTTTTCTACCAACTCATTTAGACTCCTCCCAAATCTGCGTGTCCCCTAGACTTTCTAATCCATGTAAATGGTACCATAAACCCCTGGTCAGTGAAACAAAATCATTAGGAATCTTGCTTTAGTTCTACCTGTCCTCATTCTTTATAGCTCACCTAGTAGCACATATTAGTTCCACTTACAGAATTCACCTTGTATCTCTCTCTAAACCCCTCCTCTTTGACTTTGACATCCAAGTCACCATCATTGCCCACGTGGACCTCCTTACCGGTCTCCCTCTTTTCATACTTACTTCCCCTGAATATATTCTTTGCATTTCAGGAATCAGCCAGAGGGAACTTATAAACATGCAAATTAGATCACATCACTGCCCTACCCGAGCACTTCATGGCTTCCTGGTACAGTGGAATGAAGTTAAAACTGCTTTTTATGACATACAAGACCCTATGGGACCCTCCTCTTCAACCTCTTCCCACACTGCTCTTATTGCTTCAGCCCCACCAGCCTCCTTCCTGCCCCAGGGCGTTTGCACTTGCTGTTTTCCCTGCATTGCTTGCTCTTCCTTCAGCTGTTTACATGGATGACTCCTTCTCTTTCAGGTCTCAACCCAAACAATATCTTTTCAGAAAGGCCTTCTAGCTAAAACAACCCTCTCTCCTGAGATAGTTGTTACATCACCTGTCTTTTTTTTTTTTCATCCATGGCCCTTATCACATCTGTTTTTGATAAAAACCACTCCTTTTTTAAAATAACTGTCTGTCTTCTCTCACTGCAGTGTAAGTTCCATTAGAGCAGGAACCTTTTATTTACTGGTTTACTGTTATATCTCATTGCTAACACAATGATGGGAACGTAGGAGGCACGTAATCAGCATATGGTAAAAGAAAGAATGAACAGGGAAATATATAATTTTTCCAGGGCCTGCTGTACAGATGGAGGCAGAATACAGAGCACCGGCCGAATGCTGATTTCCTAATGGTATTCCTAGAGGTTTGCACATGAAGCTATAATTCACAAATATTTTATTAAAGAAGGATACACTATCTATAGGAAACCAACACAGGAGTGAGTTGTAGTTCTCTGTATGATGACGCCCTGAGCTCTTAGGTGATGCAGTGTCTCCTCTTAGGGTTTTGTTTTTTTTTTTTTCTCTCTTAGGGTTTTTTTTATAGTATGTTGCTTATAAGACAGCCCATACTATATGATCCTTTTTTCCTTTAAAAAATGTTACTATATCTATTTATAACCTAGAGAGGTGGGATGGGGAGGGAGGTTCAAGAGGGAGGGGACATATGTATACCTGTGGCTGATTCATAACGATGTTTGGCAGAAACCAACACAGTACTCCAAAACAATTATCCTTCAATTAAAAGTAAATAAATTTTTAAAAACTGTTACCATAATTATACAGCAAAGGTTAGAAGGGTATTATCGAAGTGTTAGCCAGGATTATCCAGAGTGTTAAAGTTATTCTTTGTTTTTCTTATTTTTATTGTCTGATTTTTGTATGGTGAATTTGTAATCATTTTTGTTTTGTTTTGTTTTCATTGTTGATTTAGTTTTGGTTGCGCTGGGTCTTCATTGCTGCGTGTGGGCTTTCTCTAGTTGCAGTGAGCAGGGTCTACTCTGCTTCGGTGGGGTGCTCAGGCTTCTGCTTGCTGTAGCTTCTCTTGTTGCAAAGCACAGGCTCCAGGGCGCACAGTCTTCAGCAGTTGTGGCACACAGGTTTAGTTGCTCCGAGGCGTGAGGAATCTTCCCAGGTCAGGGATCGAACCTGTGTCCCCTGCATTGGCAGACAGACTCTTATCCGCTGTACCGGCAGGGAAATCCTGTCATCTTTTTAAAAGCAGCAACTGTGTTTGTTGTTTTTCTTCTTAAACATACTAATGGTGAATCCTTTCATGGAATAAAGAATGAGCATCAGCTTTATTTTTTTCTTTAACCTAAATCCAACTTTTCATACCTTGGTTCACTTGCTTGTCATGAATCAGCTGCGACAGGAGTTTTGCGGAGGTGGTGGTAGTGATGTCATTGGTGATAATCTTGTTTTAAGAAAATCCCTTCCTGGAGGGCCTTGTCTGGTACACTCTCCTGGTGCAGCCTCCCGGGAAGTTGTGACTGCCTTGGGGTCTCTAGAGAACCTGTTGTGTTCAGAAAATGACTCTTGAGAGCAGCCGGCATCTTGCTGAAGGAGTACTGAGTCAGCTGTAGGTTTTGTCAGAGCCCACGGCTAAGCCAGAGCCTCATCCTTTGTGGCTCTGAATTCCGTTCTGATTCCCTCCCTAGGGAACCAGCATGAACAGCTGAAGCTCAGGCCGCCCTACACACTCAGCCGGCCTTGTGCTTCCCTGAGCAGACTGGGGTGCGGAGGAAGGCGCGGAGTGGGTGCAGATCAGGGGGAGCTGAGACTGGCCTCAGAAAGGGTCCACTCTGGGGAGGCCTGGGGTCTTGACCTCAGGAAACTGAGCCTCTGGTGACCGGAGTCCTGGGATGCTAAGGGAGAGCAAGGGTGCTGGGCTTGAAATGGTGAGGTTTTTCTCCTTCCTCCCTTCACCCTGCCCCTGATCTTGGTCTGTTTCCTCTCCTGGGCCCCAGCATTCCTCTCTGAGAGCCCCTGTCTGGCCTCTTCCTTCCATAGACCCACCAAAGTCGAGGACCAGCATTCTGTAAATGAACGTGCATCAGGCCCCTAGCAGGCGCCAGGACTGTGACACACAGCAGAGGCCAAGGGGCAGAACTCTCTCCCCGTCGTGGAGCTTCCACCAGGAGGAGAGAGGGTGGACGTGCTCGTGTGGGCAGGACAGAGTGGAGATGTGGACGCCAGGGTGGACGTGAGGAGCAAGTGCCCAGTTCAAAGGCCAGGCTGGATCCAGGCCTGGAGAGGCCAAAAGGTTGTGCCACATTGGAAGCCTTCTCAAAAAGGAGAGAGATGAGTTACTAGGCCCCCTCCCAGGACTCTGAAAGGGGCCCTGCGAGTGAGGAACCCTTGGCTTAAGGTTTGTTAGTTTCCTGGTGTGGTAGAGTTCTCCAGAGAAACAACCAATAGGATGTGTGTGTGTACACACACACACACACACACACACACATATAAAGAGATTTCCTGTATCTTTAGAGAGAGAGAAAAATACATGATTTATTTTAAGGAATTGGCTCACTCGATTGTGGAGACTGGCAAATTCAAAATCTACAGGGCGGGCCGATAGCCTGGGTACCCAGGAAGAGCCGATGTTGGAGCTGAACTCCAAAGGGTGTCTGCTGGCGGAATTCTCTCTCGCTTGGAAGAGGCCAGCATTTTGTTCTGTTGGATGAGACCCACCCATACTATGGAGGGCGATCTGCCTTACTCAGTGTCCTGATTAAAATGTAAATCCTACCCCAAAACACCCCCACTAAAACTTCCTGATTGTATTTGACCTAATATCTCGCACCATGGCCCAGCCAAGTTAGCATATAAAACTACCCATCTCACCTGGTACATCCATCTCTGGATGTGAGGTCAGCAGAGGGAAGGATCGCTGTGGACAGAGCAGCAGAGAAGGCTCCTCAGGAGAGGTGAGGGTGGGCCATCCTTGGGCTTCATGGGGCCCACTGTCCTTGAATATTCAGCCACAGGAGGGGTTTGGGGTGGGGGGTGGTCTGTGTCCCATGACCCTCTACCAAACATCTCACTAGAGGCTGCAAGGATGCTGGTGTGGCTAAAGGGGTTGGTGACCTTTGGCTCAAGGAGTTGTCAAGGCCATTTCTTTTGGCCTACTTGCCCCCATACCGTCCCACCATGAGAACCTGTTTTTCCTTTTACTTGACCTCTTTCTCCTCCATTTTGTCTTCCTATCTTTTCTTGCTGTCCTCTCTCAGCTTAAACCTCAGACAGGACATGGCCCATCTGGCTCACCAGCAGTCACTAGAGGCTCGAGCAAGGGAGCTTCATTCCAAATCCTCAGAATGAGCCACAGCCTCGGTCCATGGTGTCACTCACGCGCCCAGGCTTCTGTGATGTTCAGAGAAAGCCTTTGTTGTTGGTATTCCCACACCTGGTGCCCAAGTGGCTCTTGGTGGGTGTTAATTGGTGTGTGATGTCATTTATCATGTAGGTGTAATTTAAGGGAGCCTCTGTGTGTTCCCTGCACAGATCCTCCTTGCTCTCCCCAGCCCCCCATCAATCTGCAAGACAGATGGGGGTTTTCATTTGGCCCTGTACCTACAGGAGGGTAGAACATTCCAACTTTCCTTTCCAATGCACTTTTGCATTCCCTTCTCAAGTCTTGGCCAAGTGGCTTCTATTTCAGCTCCCTTTGTGTCTCCTCAGTTAGATCCTGCCTGGGCCTCCCTTGGGAGGTGGGGTTCTAGAAGCAAAAAGCTGACAAAAATCATTTAGGAGGGTACAATGGATAGCAGTGAGGAAGCAGAAGACAGCCCCCTCCAGAACATTCCTTCCAGCTCCTTGCCACCTGCTTTGGCGTTGGCCTGGGGTCCGGGGAAAGGAGAGGCTTCAACCACACTTCCTCCTCCTTCCAGAAGTCAGCGTCGAGATCCTTCTGACCTGAAAATGATTTGGAAAGTGGAACCAAAACACCCCACCACCAGGGTGCATTCAAAGCAGATTGGTCTGGTGGTAATGGCCCCTTGGCGGCGTTTGGCACAGAGGCCATTCTGTCCCTCACAGCATCCGGATGAGGAGGACACGGCATGTGATCATCCCTGTTCTGCGAGGTCAGGGGAGGCCCCTGAGTGGCAGGACTTGAACCAGAACCTAAGCCCAGTACTGCCTGCCCAGGAATGGCACAGAGGGCAGGGTCTCCCGTGGCCATGCCTTTGGAGGGTATTTACAGGCCACCCCAGAGACCTGGCTGCACAGTCTGCTCTCTCGTGGTTTCCTGGGGCCTGAAGGAAGCATCTTCGTGAGGTCAGTGAGACAAGTCTGGTGGTGGCCGCGTCCCCCCGCGGTGTTAGGTTCTAAGTGGAGCCATGGGGCCGGGGAGTGGGCGAGCTGACACAGGTTCTTCTCTCCAAGCGGAGGTTTAGTCACCAGGGAATTAACTCCCAGCAGGCCGCCCCCACCCATCTGGGCCCCGTGGTGACTTGTGACTCTCACGCTGAGCTGCAGTTCCCAGGGGGTGGGGTCCAGGGGGTTGCGGGGGGGAGGCTGGTTCCCATTGAAGTGCTCCCCAGATGCCAAGTTGCAGCCAGCTCAGCTAATTGGCAAGAGAAGGAGAAACAAAAATAGTGAAAATCTGTGAATTAATAAAAACAGCCTTGAAGCGACCGCCAAAATGTGTACAAATCATGAAGTAATTAGAAGTGTGAAGAATTCTATCGGGTTGACTGTTTCCAAATCCAGCATCTGATCGCTTTAGGAGGCCAAGGGCTGGCAGGCCAGGGGAGTAAAATTCTTTCCATTGCATTCTCATCTGGCCTCCTTGGAGCCTGAGTTTCTTAAAACCCTTTAGGGGTCCAGGCAGTGGCTCTGGGACCTGCTTGAGTCAAATGGGCACCTTCTGAAGGCCCTTTAGGACGTGCAAGATCTTGTCCCAATAGCATGTCATATTTTAGATAAAACTTCAAGGTTTCACAAAGTGTTTTTCGGATTGATGGTCTTATTTAATTTTACTATCACCAAATATTTTTATGTCAGTATTTTTTAGAGTAGGAAATCAAAGTCCAGAGAGTGAAGTGCTGTCAACCCAACTCCAAGAGCTAACCAGTAGCAGAAACTGGGGCCAGATCCAGGGTCTCCTGGTAACCCCGCCAACCTTTCCGTCCGTGCGCATTCTTCCTCTCGAACCCCCTGTGTCTCCCAGCCCACATGATCCACCAGGGAGGTGGGCTCAGACGAGCTGCTCAGCAGTGCTGGGTATTTCTATCTCATGATTCTCACAGCTGAGAGCTGAATGCAGTTCTGTTTGGCCAAGGTATTACATTTAGATAAGTTGCTTGACCCACTTGTTTGATTAATAAACTTGAGGCTCAGGCACAGTCACCTATTTGTTGATTTAAATTTCATTTTATATCCAGATTAGAGTAGGGAGGAGAAAAGGATCCATTTTTCTTATCTTTTTGGAAACACTTTATGGAGACAGATTTCAGGTCTTAAGTGTCATTTATCCGTGAGCAGAGATGGAAACAGTATGTGGTTAGAGTTTCTTTGTTTGGGCTTGTTCTTTTTGATCTGAGGGGACTTTAAGGGTAGGTGCTCACATTCAGTAATTGAAGGGCAGGCATCTCTGAGGGCTGAAATGCAGCCTGCCCAGGGTTTGAAATTCTGAGAGCAGACATCGGAGCAGAACCCTGGGAGAGTCATGTAACGAGCTTGACGTGTGTTGTTAATTCCCCAAGCGGCAGCGAAAGCTCCTGGGAGGATGGAGTTTACATGGTTTACAGCCAGACTGAGCAAACAACAGTGTGATTAGGTTACACGCATTAGTTGGCTCCATAACCAGAATAGAAATGTACATGTTAATCTGGGATGGAAAGTTTTCAACAAAGCGGAGGCTGCTTGCACTGACTTGTGGGAGAGGAGATGGAGATGGGGGAGTCAGGGGCGGTACGGGCTGTGGAATCTGAGGCGCCCAGTGCAAAAGGAAGATGGGGCCCCTTGCTTGAAAATCAAGAATTTTCAAGACGGCCACAGCAGAGCATTAAACCAAATACAAGGTCCTTCTGAGCGTGGGTGGGACCCTGTGAGGTTGCATAGGCTGGAAGCCCCTGGAGAAGGGAGGTTATAAGCTCTGGGCTAGAGGAGGGGTCTGTGTACCAAGTGGCGCTGCCTGGAAGGTCAGAGATGAAAGGCTTTCAGATTATATTTCTGGAGTCACTTGGATGCCCCAAGTCACTTCTAAGCTGCGGGGGTTCAGCCGTGAGCAAGCAGGAGATGCTGGGTGTGTGGTTACAGCTGCGGGCTCTGGCATCTGCCTGTCAGCTCGGAGAGTTTTAAGAGCTCCACTAACCTTGCACATTTCCCATCTGTAAATGGGCTGAATGATAATAACTCCTACTTCTGATGTGAGGACCATGGCTATCATGAATTATCATGTGCAAGTGTCTGGACGCCTCAAGGGCTTTAACGGATGTCAGCAAAGATGACAGGCAGGTAAACAGCCGTGATGCGTGATGGGGAGCCCTGGGCGCATGCAGGAGGGAGCTGGAGGACGGGGTCGGGGAAGGCCGCCCTCTGGGCGTTTGGCCTGCCTGGATCCTGGCTTGTTCCTTTTGGACGGATACCGAGACTTGGGAGTCTGACACCACAAAGCTATTTCCTCTTCTCACTCACTCTAGACCAGCCTCTCAGCGCCATTCTAAAGGATCCAGGGGTGGCCTGGTGCTGACCTCGCCCGGCCTCTGAGTCCTGAGCATCCTCCCCTGACCCATCCTTCAAGGTCCTAAAATTATGCTCTTTTCCAGTCCTACCCTTGCCAGGTTCTCTGTGATCCGCTGGGTAAAGTTTGATCCCTTGTCCTGATCGTCACGGCCCTCCCAGCATCTGACCACCCCTGCCTCGCTGGCCACGCCCCCTCCCATCACCACATTACCCCAAAACCAGCTTCCCACCCTCACGTCGTCAGCCTCCATCATTTCCCCCAGCTGAGAGCCTCCTTCACCTGGGTTTACAGTCAGATTCAATCCACAGGTGGGGACCGAGTGCCTCTCCTCACAGCCCTTCTGTAACAGAGTACAACTGATCCTTGTTATTCACGGAGTCTGCGTTTGCCAACGTGCCTACCCACCAACGCTGATTTGTAAGCCCCCAGCTCAGGACTTCTGCGGCTTTCACTGCTGTTCATGGTCAGAGCAGAAAGGCAGAATTTCGAGTCGCTCGCGTTCCCAGCTGAGATACAACAAAGGTAACACTGGCTTCTTGTTTCCGCTCTCAGACGCTAGGCAAGCTTCCTTTCTGTGCCTGTTTAGTGCCATCTTTGTGCATTTTGTCGGTGATTTCATTGTTTAAAATGCTCCTGAGTGGAGAGCTGAAGGGCTGTCTAGAGTTCCTAAGGGCAAGAAGACTGTGGTGTGCCCTCAGGAGAGTATGCATGTAGCACACATCTGATACGCATCCTTCAGGTGTGTGTAATGGTGCTGCTGACCCAGAGTTCAATGCTAATGCGTCCACAATATGGTACATCCAGAAAAAGGAAGGGGAAATTCAGCAACATGTATGTCAAGTGGCTCCACTGTTCTAACCAAGGGAGGCTCCAAGGAACCTGACCCTATATTTTCCCTGGGAGCAGTGGTTCCGAGGTAACTAATTCAGTATCTGTAGAGACCAAGGCTCCTCTGTCCATGGAATTCTCCAGGTAAGAATACTGGAGTGGGTTGTCATGCCTGCCTACAGGGGATCTTCCTGACCCAGGGATCGAACCTGCATCTCTTACATCTCCTGCATTGGCAGGCAGGTTCTTTACCACTAGCACCACCTGGGGAGGCCATATAGGACATAACTACCACGAATAATGAGAATCAACCTTGCCCCTGCCCACCACAAAAACCCTGTGTTTCTACTAAGTGTCAGACATCGTTCAAACCCCTCTGGTACTTTGTCGCTTCCTGCTTTATCCAGACCAGTGCTTTCTCTGTCTTGTGAGCTGATTTTGCATCAGGGTCTGTGCATTCTGTTGAGTACTCACCCAAACCCTACCTTCTGGTGCCTCCTCAACATTAACTCTCCAGTTGTGACCCCCAGATGGACACTAAGTCCCTTGAGGGCAGAAGACCATTGGCCCTCACATCATCCTTCCCAGGGAGGTGGATAGTGAAGATGTCCCGAAGCCAAAGGTGGAAAAATTGTTAGAGTGGAATGTGCTTATGGAGAGATGCTAGACCCAGCGGGGAATGGTTCAACAGAACCATGAGCTGCAGGAAAAACCGCAGAGCGCCAGCCCCTCAGGGATGTGGCAGAATCAGAGATCTTTGTAAAAGCACAAAGTGAGCTTTGGAAGTGCCATGTGAGTGTTCTTTGCTGTTGGAATCCGTGGGTGGCCGTAGGGAGGGACCCCGGGGGGTCGGGGGCTGCCTGAACTCCAGGCCAACGGGGCACCAGCCAGGATCCCACCGTGTCCAACCTGCCAAGGATGTCATGCTGCTGAGGGGAGAAAGTGGGGTTTCAGATGGCCCGGGATGGGTGTTCCCAGGCTGCTGCCTCCCGGAAGTGCCGCCTACTCTCTGGAGGTCACATGGCCTGGAGTGGTCACCGCTGGGGCTCGGCTGCCCTGTCCCCGGGCTGCGGGGATTCTCCCAAGCCCGTGGGTGCTGTGGTTGGTGGTGCGTATGCCCGTGTTTCTTCTATTCATTTGAGAGAAGTCAGTTTTTCTTCTTGTTGCTTGCTGCTGCTGCTGCTGTCGCTTCAGTCATGTCTGACTCTGTGTGACCCCATAGACGGCAGCTCCCTGGTCCCTGGGATTTTCCAGGCAAGAACACTGGAGCGGGTTGCCGTTTCCTTCTCCAATGCATGAAAGTGAAAAGTGAAAGTGAAGTCGCTCAGTCGAGTCCGACTCTTAGTGACCCCATGGACTGCAGCCTACCAGGCTCCTCCATCCATGGGATTTTCCAAGCAAGAGTACTGGAGCGGGGTGCCATTGCCTTGATTTCCATATAATTAGATTTGTGGGGTTTTTCTCTGTGGTTTGTCACAATCCACTGTCCTAATCTTTCGATTTCGAAGCATCCGCTCACGGGAGCCCTCTGTCTGTGGTGTTTCCCTCAACTGGTTCTCTTGGATTCTTTCACATTCACGTGCGGTCTCTCTTTGTGGACATTTGTGAGTAATATTAAGCATCTTCTGGTCTTTAATCTTCCTTGAGGACAGAGACTGGATCTGTTTTGTTTTTTTTTTTTAATACGTACTACTGTGCTGACGGACATGAGTTTGGGTAGGCTCCGGGAGTTGGTGATGGACAGGGAAGCCTGGCATGCTGCAGTCCATGGGGTCGCAAAGAGTCTGGACTGAACTGTGCTGAGTACAATGCCGAGAAGGTCATAAATGATCTATTGAACTGATGGAGTCACTTACTGGAAACCTTAACAGAGGTTACAGTTTTACACCAGCGTCCCTGGGGCAATAAGGAAATGGACTAAGTCAGGCTGTCACCTGTCCCAGGTGTCTATGCCTGGGGGGGGAGCGTCAGCTTAGCTCTTCTCTACCTCGTGGTGAGAGAGGTGGGACGGACATAATGAAGTCCTGGTCAAGTCTAGAAGACCCTGAGGGCACTGAGGAGTCCCTTTCACGGGGGATCTTTAGGGAAAAGTGACATCCTTCTTTCTGAAGATGATTGCCTGGAAACAAGGACTTGCCTGGAAAGGGACAGCTATTCCCAGGCAGCCGGGGCCGGGTCCAGTGGCCTGAGCCGGGGTAGCCAGAGGGCCCGGGAGTCCTGCTTCCGAATCAGTGAGCAGGGGCCCTAGTTGATTGAAATACTGTCACACGCACTGGCTCAGAGAATATTCTAGTGCGTCTCTGGGATAGTGAAGGACACGTGAGCTTCTGAGGGTGTGATTCTTGTCGCCTCCACCTTTTGTTTAGTGACTCACCAGGCCAAACCACTTGGGCAGCCAGATCTGTCTCACTTAAACACCGTGATCCTCTCAACCTCACACTGCTGAAGGAATAAAACCTTTAACTCCTTCCGCCTTACTCTGAAATCCCGGAGGTCCGGGCCCCCCTCTGATGCTCCTTACCAATGTCCTCAGGAGAGTGGAGATGGACAGTGATGCTGAGTGTTGGTTTGATTTTATCTGTGGTCACTTCTGGAGAATGGCAGGACTCTAGAAGGTTCTGTCTGTCAGCCGGCTCTCCATCCTAAGGCATTCAGACAAAGCACAGTCCAGCACTGTAGGGTCTCACAGTGGGATGTTACTTTGCTTCTAGTCAGGGGGCATCAGGAAGAATTTGGGGAGCACTGGGCACTGAGCAGACAGTGAGGTCAGGGCAGAGGGTGGGGAACACTAGTTTTGTTGGAGGTTGAAGCTCAGGTTTGTTATTTTTTTGGGTCCTTGCCACTCCCGCATTTTCTTATCTCCCAGGTGCCTCATTTTTCTCCTTTTCAAGCAGGCCTGATGAAACCTGGGCCCTCCCTTCCCATCAGCCCAAAGCAAAGGTGAGTGGGAAGGTTCTGAGCGGTGCTGGGCGCTGTTCCCGGAGGGGGCAGGATGTGAGCTCTGGGCTCTGTGGCTGACGTGGGGTTTGCCTGGCACATGCTACTTCTTTTCAGCCTGGCTGCCCGGTTTTTTTCTTTCCAGGAAAATTGAGGAATGTCTGCTTCGAGAGTGAGTTCAAGGGCAAGGTGAGTTCAGTTCCGGGAGTTAGGAATCTGAGTGGTCCATTGAAGTGACTTGGAAAGAAGTGTACAACACGAGCAGGCTGATGTCCGTTGGCATTTATTTTGTCCTAGATGTTGGCATGGGTCACACCCGCCTCATGTTACACTTGACTTCCATCTTGTATTATAGTATCAGCTCTTTCAGAGAAGGGATCATCTGTCATTCATCTTTGTTTCTCCCGTAACCATGAGAGGTGTTTCTCTGTGTCATGGGAGAAGCTCTATGATCCAAGACAGCCAAGCCCAGTTCTTCATGAGGGAGCCAGGGAACATCTAGGAACCAGAAATTACTAAGGATGAAAATATATTGGTTCAATATCCAAAGAATATTATCCCTATTATACCCATGTGTTTTATATTTCTGTTCTAACTCTCTGAGGCCTAAGAGCTTGAGTCATTTTGCTACTTCTCCCTCCTATGTGACTAGACGCAGGCCGAGCTGGGTCTTGCCTGCTCTGCAGCGGAGTTTCTCAACCCTGACTTCCACCACAGAGTCACCCAGGCCCACTCCTCCACACCCTGATGCCCAAGTAGTTGAGACCCCCTAGGTGGGACCTAAGCATCAGTAGCTGTCAGGCTCGCAGGTGATCCCAGCGTGCGGCCAAGGCTGAGCACGAGGTGTCTGAAGGACGGGAATCTAGTCATTGTTTTGTCTCCAGGGCCTCCTAGAATGCCTGGCACAGAGTGAGTGTTCAGCATGTGTCAATGTCTCCTGTTTCACCATCTCCTCATGGGTGTCACATAACTTCAAACAGTGAGATTCTAGGACCCGCCCGTCCCTCTTCTGGGTCTTCCTCATCTCAGCATTCGCATACCCATCTGTCTAATGGTTCAAGCTGGAGCTGGAGGTTCATCTCTGATGCCCCTCCCCACCCTGCCCAGCTTCCCAGCCCTTCACTATGGAATGTACGTGCTAAGCCTCTTCAGTCGTGTCCGACTCTTTGCAACCCCTTGGACTGTGGCCCACCAGGCTCCTCTGTCCATGGGATTCTCCAAGCAAGAATACTGGAATGGGTTGCCATTTCCTTCTCCAGGGGCTCTTCAGGACCCAGGGATTGAACCCATGTCTCTTATGTTGCCTACATTGGCAGGCGGTTTCTTTACCACTAGCTCCACTATGTGGATTTTACACTAAATCTGCCTCACAATTACACGTTTGTTTCCATCCTCACCCACATCATCAATCCATGGTCCCACCCTCAGTCCCCTGAACTACCTCAGAACTGCCCAGCCAGATGCCTGCACGCAGCCCAGCCTCACCAGTCCACTGCCCACACCAGTCAGAATCATCTTTACTAAGTGCAAGTGTGATCGTGTGGCCTGTTGATTGAAGCCCTTCGGTGACGTGCCACTGCAGTTGGGGACCAAAGTCTTTAATCCTGTTGACAAGACGCCATGGTCTGGTCCTCCTGTCCCGGTGGCCTGCCCACTAGACCCCAGGGTCTGACCCGCTTTCTCAGTCTCGGTTCAGTCCACGCTCTGCCACATCTTTGCTCTCCAGCCACTCTCGCTTTCTGTCCCTTCTTGAATCTTCCGCTCCTTCCAGTCTTGGGGCCTCTCCCCAGGTGCTCTCCCCACACGCCCCTCCCTCTTTGCCTTGTTAATTGCTGCTGCTCCTTCAGTTCTCAGCTTAAGCGCCCTTATCCCAGTAAAGCCTTCTTAGACTTAACAACCCCTTTGTCGTGTGGTCCTGTGGCCTCAGGCTGTCTTCCCCACGAGTGTTTTTACCTCAGTATAGCTCACCTTCCATCTGAGTGATTTTCTGCCCTGCCTGACTGCAGCCACAGGAAGGCAGGGCTGTGTCTGATTGTGCTCATTCTCTCCCCCGTGCTGAGCACAGGGCAGAACACCTAGAATGTGCGCAGGAAACCCTTGCGGACTGAATGCCTGGCCTTTTTGGTCCCGGGCCTCTGTGCCTGGGAGTTGCTGTGGCTTCTCTTGCCTCCTCTTCTGTTAGGCAGCGGCTTCCTCTCCTGCCTGAGACGCGGTGCTGGTTCCTAGCTGCACAGTTGTATGAAAGATTCCACGTGACGCATCTGCTTTGCCCTATTTTCAGCAGCCTCCTAAAGATCTATTAATATCCACGTCCATCAATTGCTTTTCTATGGGAATCTTTTGATGTTTCTGAATCTCCTTAGAACTTCCCCAAATCTTAATTTTTCGGGCTTAAGGTGTATTCTGTCCTGCCCTTTGGCCTGCAAGGGATTTCAGGAGTTGCTCTTTTATTTTGCTTTAGAGCCCATGCCAGTGCCTTATGTCATCCGTGTTCTTTTACATATAAGTGTTTGTGGCCTCATAGTGATGCTTGGAGGGCTGAGTGGGGTGTGTGAGAGGATCTGTGTTTATAGACGAGAAACACAGGGTCCAGGACTGCAGTCTCCCTGTTCCCATCACAGCCTCCTGGTTGCCTTTAATCCACCGCACACCCTCCCCTCACTTTAAAAACCACTAGAAACTAAAGCCTACGTCCAAACAGTTGTTTCTTTGAACATCAGTGGATAGAACATTAGCCTTGATCCTGATTACTGGCTTTTGTGACCTTCTAAGACATTTCCCATTTCTGGAGCTCACTTTACTGATTTCATAAAATGAAAAGTTTAGACCAGATTATTAAGGATCCTTCAATCATAATAATGGTAATAGTAATACTAATGGTGAAAATTGTAGTAATAATAATATTAGCTAGTATTTACTGGGCACCGTGTGTCAAGCACTATGTGTCAGTATTTTACATTGTCTTGGGAAAATGCTGTGTTTTTTCTTTGTCCTTTCTTAAAACACTTCTGACACCAGATTGTGTGGGCTTTTCTCTGACACTGACCAGTTCTGTGACACCAGCTTGGTGTCCTGCAATTCCGTTCCGACACTGTCTGCCTGGAGTTAACGTCAGATTCTATAGGTGAAGGGCTGGTCCTCAAGACTGTCTCCACTGCAGACACCAATCGCAAGTCCACATTGTCACCTGTGCTTCTGACCAGTTGGCTGTCCATCAGAAGTGCTCATGACTGCCTACTTAGATTCAGTTAATTTGCTAGGATGGCTCACAGAATCCAGGAAAACAGTTTATGTACTAGGTGTCTGGTGTATTACAAAGGATATTAAAGGATACATAAGGTGAGGTCCAGAAGGGTCCTGAACACAGGAGCTTCTGTCCCTGTTGAGTTTGGGGTGTACCACCTCCCAACACCTGGATGCATTCTTATTCACCAACTTGGAAGCTTTCCAGACCCATGTTTTAAGGATTTATGGAGGCTTCACCACGTAGGCGTAATCAATTATTAACTTCTAGCCCCTGTCTCCTCTCTGGAAAATGAGAAGTGGAGCTGAAAGTTCCAAGCTTCTTATCATGGCTTAGTCTTGCTGGTCATCAGCCTCCATCCAGGAGCCCATCAAGAGTCATCTCAATAGAACAAGAGATGCTCTGATCACTCAAGAAATTCCAAAGAATATAAGAGCTCTGTGTCAGGAAGCAAGATCAAAGACTAAATAGTAGCAAGTAACAGAGCAGAGACATATATATATCTTTTTATTTCACACCAATTTTAAGTTCTTTAATCCCCTCTACAAGCAACCAAGTAGGGCTCTTTCTGTGGCTCAGTTTTACAGATGTTGAAACTCAGATACAGTGAAGTTAAGTAACTTGCTCAACGCCACAGAGCCAGGAAATGGCAGGGCTAGGATTCAAACCACCCAGGATCACTGGCTGCAAAGCCCTCACTCTTCACCAGCTGAAGTAGAAGTCACTAAAGTAAAGTAGACCAGGCCTTGGGTCAAACTGATCTGGTTTGAGGACTGACTGCCAGCTGTCAGCCGTCTGATTCCAACGTGGGCACTTTGTCCACCTGTTTTCCCATATGTGAGAAATGGGAAGAGTACCTGTAGCAGGTGTATCAGGTCTCTTGGGCTGCTGTAACAAAATAACTCTAGACATTTATTTTCTCACAGTCTGGAAGCTAGAAGTCGGAGATCAAGGTGTCAGCAACTTTGGTTTCTTCTGAGGCCTCTCCCCTTGGCTTGCAGGTGGCACTTCTCACTGTGTCCTCACATGGTCTTACCTCTGTATTTCTGCACATCTGTATCCTAATCTCCTCTTCTAATAAGGACACCAGTCTTATTGGTGTCCATTAGGACCCACCTATGTGATCTCGGTTTACTTGATACAGTCACATTCTGTGATTCTGGCAGTTAGGGTTTCAACATGTGAATTTAGGAGGTACACAATCCAGCCCAAAACAGCCCCAAAGAGAGTTTTGTGCAGCTTCAAGGACATTGTGTCGGATAGAGTACCTGAGTTAAGCACTCAGTTAATGCCAGACCTTCTCTCTCTGCCGGTTCTGACTCCATGTCCATCTTTTTATCCCAGGGTAATGATGAGACTTGACGCTCTGTTGGCAGCATGTGAGTGAGCATTGGGTGGAATCTGTCTCTTTGGCAGCTATTTCTAGAGTGGAAAAAAAAAATCTCTCCCTCATTTTAGATCACTTATGGCAGAGTTTACAGCCCTCGAATTAACACTGGAGGCCTTGAAGTCTTAGAAAAATATTATGATAAGTCACAAGCCTTCCAACTTGCATGACATACTTCATCCAAGGGTGGTAGCTGGCCTTTCATTTGTCAGTTTCTCCTTCTGCCTCCACTAAGGCAGTGCCTCCCTCCTCTTGCAGCTGAATAACTGAGGCATTAACACTTTCCATACAAACGACAAGAGGAATCTTGCAGCTCCCCACTGCTGTACCCTGGCCCTTCCTGTGTTTGCTTCTGGCCTCCCTTTCCTCCTGGGAGCCCACCTTTCTGAAGTCACAGAAGGTAGGAGGTGAGCTGGCCAAGAGGAGGAGCCAGGAGAACAGAAACATGAATTTAGTGCTGCTGAGTTACTGAAGATGTGCTAGCATGGTGACGTGGGCATGAAAGACATCCCTTCCATGCGGAATCTAAGAGGAAATGATACAAATGGACTTGTCTACAAAACAGAAACAGACTCACAGACTTAGAGAAAGAATTATGGTTGCGGGGAGGTGGGGTGGGGGGGAATGGTGGAGGGAAGGGATAGTTGGGGTGTTTGGGATGGACATGTACACACTGCTGTATGTGAAATTAATAGCCAACAAGGACCTACTGTATTGCATGGAGAACCCTGCTCAATGTTTATGTGGCAGCCTGGATGGGAGGGGTGTTTAAGCGAGAATGGATCCATGTGTATGTATGGCTGAGTCTCTTCGCTGTCCCTGAAATTATCACAGTGATGTATAAGCTATACTCCAATATAAAATTAAAAGAAAAGTCTTTTTTGAAATGCCTAATTGAAAGTGTCTTTAATTAGCATTTCTGTTAAAAGTTTAATATGGATTTTTAATAAAGAGATGTGGAAGCCTTTAGAGACAGACCAGATTCTTCCGTGGAAGGAAGAACCGAGAAGCAGCAACAGCAGCATCATTAAAAAAATAGCAACTGCTGTTGATGGAGTGAGAGCCTGTTACGTGCCAAGCACCAAGCAGAACTCCATAGGTGTGTGATCTTAGCCCTCAGAGCAGGTTTGAGGATCCCCTTCCTTCAGACAAGGCACTGAGGCTCGGGGAGGCTTAACAACTCACCCAAGGAGTCTTAGCTCCTCAGCAGCAGAGCCAGTGTCCAAAGCCAGAGAAGGGAGCCTGCCCAGGGGCTCCCAGGGCACAGCCCGGGAACATCACGTGGGTGACCAGATGGATGGGGCAGAAGAGCTGCCTCTGAAATCACAAAGGAGCACCTGGTGCCCAGAGCTGAAATGAACTCGCCCCTTCAGATATCCAGGGGATGGAGAAAAACAGCAAAATTACAGCTCAACCTCTGCCTATGGGGAGAGTAAACAAGCTGCCTTGAAGAAACGAAAGTAATTCCTTCAGGGCTGATGCCAAGCTTGATGACTGGAAAGGGAGTGAACCTGGAAAGCAGAAATTCTTACAGTCGAGCCAAATTAGCTCAATTCCAAGACAGCAGCTTGTCATCTGTCTTTTCTCTGTGTCTGTGGGAGATTGTTTCCAGGACCTCAGCAGATACCAAAATCCCTGGGTGCTTAAGTCCTGTAGTCGGTTCTTGGTATCTATGGAGGTAGGACCTGTGGAGATGGAGAGGTGACTGTAATTTGCACACCAAAAGGACTTTATTCCTGCTGCTGATTTGAGTGATCTCTGAAAGTTTTGTATTCTATTAGGAGAGTTTGGGAAGAATGGGAAAGAACTGTAATCTCAATGTCAAACCACCTTTCCTTTACCGATTTTTTTCTGGTTGTAAAATTATGGTTATTGCAGGAAATTATTGTGACTAACACAGGAAATTATAAAGAGGAAAAATTTCTATAATCTACTGCTTGCAGATAGCAATCAAAAATTTTAAAGACCACCTTTCTGATCTCTTTTCTATATAATTTTAAAACCAAAAAAAGGATCATACTTTGTAACCCTTTATCACTTAGTGCTATATCCTGCACATTTTCTAATCTCTTTAAATGTTGTTCTTTTTGAATGGAAGTTGTTCTCCCTAATGGGTGATGTACCATAATCTAATTAAGTCCTTTTGTTGGTTGAGAGTTTCTTCCCTTGATTAGCTCACCTGGTAGATGACCATTAGGGACCTCCCAATAGCAGGGCAAGGTGTCTATTTTGGGAAATCAGTGCTATTTATATACAATTTTCTCTAGTAATTATCTCTAACATCAACTAACAGAGGTCTGAACTAGTGTCAGTATCTGCTATTTTTAGCCACTTCACATTCTTTTGTCCTCCTAATAGAAACAGTTCAAATATGTCGCAAACCTGTAATTCTGAAAGATGATTCATCTTGGGAAGTGTGGGCACAACCCAATGTTCTTTATATACATCCACTCACATATGTGATCTTTATACATGCTCCGTCATTTCAGTCGTGTCCAACTCTTTGCAACTCCATGGACTGGAGCCCGCCAGGCTCCTCTGTCCATGGGAGTTTTCAGGCAAGAATACTGGAGTGGGTTGCCATGCCCTCCTCCAGGGGATCTTCCCAACCCAGGGATTGAATCTGCATCTCCTGCATTGCAGGGAATTCTTTACCCCTGAGCCACTGGGTAAGCCTGATCTTTATATATACACATACATAAAAGCAAAGGGCAAGTGGCAAAGACCACCATATTGGGAATAGAAAAATTCCTATTACAATGAGGTATGCGATGTTTTGAAGGAGACTGACAATCAAAGACTTACTACAAAGTGGACTTTTTGCCCTCTTGGGTTCCCGTCAGCAGCATGGCACCCCAATCTCAAATTAGGAATGATCTACACACACACACACACACACACACACACACACACACACACACACACACACACACACACACACACACACACACACACACACACACACACACACACACACACACACACACACACACACACACACACACACACACACACACCCCCCCTGTGTATTTGGGATGATCTTCACACACACACACCTGTGTATTTGTAGCTGAGCAGCCAGGGGAGGAGAAGAGGGAACATCTTACAGACCTACAGATGGAGCTGGCTTCTATGAGTGTATCTAGAAAAGGAGAAAGTGAATGTCTGATAGCAAACAAAAATTATTTACAAATTCACAAATTGGTGTTGTTTTTTCACTTCGTTATTGCCCACGATTATTATTTGTCAATTTCAGGAGAATCATCTGAGCTGCCACCTGTAAAAATGGTTGAATAAGTCTAGTTGGTGACACAAAATCAGCCTCCATTCTTTGTCTTTTCACTAGTCACCTAGGACCCTGGAGGAGTCACTTTCTACAAATAATCTGTTTCAAGTGTTCTCTCTCTGAAACATGGAACACCAAAAGTGGCCTGGCCGTATTGTCAGGAGAAGTTGGTTCAAAGCTTACCCTGTCACTAATCCCTCTGTGGGGTTTGGGCAAGTCTCCCTGTCTGCCTTCCCCCTGATTGCCTCATCTGTAAAAAAAGAAAATTCATAAAGATTTTATCTTTTGTATTTGAAGGTACTTTGATGTTGCATAGATATTTGCATTGAACTTCTTTTAAAATATATTTTAAATTTCTTTTAAGAATTATGACCCCCAGTCACATTCAGATGAGTTGTGTATAGCACACTCAAAGTGTTAATTTGATTTTAGCTCACCTGAAAGTTTATTCTGCCATCTCTTTTTTTTTTTTTTTTTTTAGTTGGAGGCTAATTACTTCACAACATTTCAGTGGGTTTTGTCATACATTGATATGAATCAGCCATAGAGTTACACGTATTCCCCATCCCGATCCCCCCTCCCACCTCCCTCTCCACCCGATTCCTCTGGGTCTTCCCAGTGCACCAGGCCCGAGCACTTGTCTCATTGCCATCTCTTTTTAACTTAAAAAATAATTTAACATTGTCAGAGTGAACTATATCTTTTTCAAAAAGCTATTTACACAATTACTATAACTTATCTCTGTGAATCAGGATTTTTTCAATAATATAAATTTAATAAAATTTAGACATAAACTGGACAAGTATTACATAAGAATCAGGTTCAGTGTTCTCACTGTCTTTATAATGATTAGAATTTATACTGAAAATGGAATCAATTAAATAGCATAGTTCAGAGTCTGTCTTGTAGATATTGTTAGAAGTTATTTAGAATGTTAGTGTTTTTCCATCATTTGTATTTGGTTTTCTGTGAGATCTTTTTTTAAAAAAATGTTCTGCAACATTACCTCTGAGAACCCCTCAGACTTGACATTCTATATAAATTACATTTTTATATGTAAAACAAAATGTATTTGTGGCCTTCCAAACATTATAGTATACATTAATGACCTTTAACGGTTTTAGTGAAAGGCAGGGGATTTAAATAATTAAGTAAATGATAACCATTATAAAAGAACTGTAAGCAGAATCATAATTAGTGAATTTGCTAATTATTTTCCCCACTGCTTGGCTGCTGTTGGTTGTCAGCTGAAATGCATTATTGTGTTTTGGGGAAGAGGAAATTTACTTGGAGATTGCAAAGACTAGCCTATGCACCAGTGCTAAAGAATTCCATCCCAGGGGACTTTAAGGAATGGGTTTTGGACAACTGTTCAATTGATTATTCTAAATTAAATTACTAAGTACTGACTCCAAATTTGGTTTAGAGAAACCTTGCTGGTATATGCATTTCGTTTTCCTTCCCTTGTTTCATAAGTAGAGTCCAAGAAATTGCCTAAACTTGAGTAGGCAGGACTGCTGCTGTTGCTGCTAAGTCACTTCAGTCGTGTCCGACTCTGTGCGACCCCACAGACGGCAGCCCACCAGGCTCCTCCGTCCATGGGATTTTCCAGGCAAAAGTACTGGAGGGGGTTGCTATTGCCTTCTCTGGTAGGCAGGACTGTTGGAAAGTTATTTTCAGGGGCAGCTTTGTCCTATAATATAAATTCAGGGAAGTATTGAATAGAACTCCTTTTTACAGCTGATATCCCTGGAAAGAACGGATGCCCCTCATTTGATTACTATTGATGTTTTAAGGGGTTAAATAGTGCTGGGTATGAGATCTATCATGGCATATGTGAGCAGAGAATAGCATAGCCAGGTGCATCACTTGTTCAAAGCTCAAATGCTCCTCTGTGATTAGCACCCTGCAGGGGATGGTTGGTAACAAATCAGCGTCAGTCTTGAGCCTTCAAAGTGAGACCAGATCAGCTACAGTGCCATCATTTTCTTGATGGCTTCGTATTGCCTTGGGAAAGGCATTTCTGCCCCTACCCTCCATCTTCCAAGTCTCTCCTTTGCCAGTGGTTCTCAAAGGCTGGTCTTGAGACCAGTAACATCAGTATCACCTGGGAACTTGCTAGAAACTTAGATTCTCCAGTCTCACCCCATCCCAGACCTCCTGAATGAGACACTCTAGGGTGGGGCCAGTCATCTGTGTTTGAAGGATCCTTCCAGGTGTTTCTGATTCTCATTCAAGTTTAAGCACCGCTGCTCTAGGTCATGGCTCACCGGGGCAGGGGGGACATTCTGGAGTCAGTTCTAGGGACCTCTGTTGACATCATACCAACTGACCTGAGGAGAAGCTTGGGCTTATGCCCTAAGTATTCATTTGGCTTTGGTTCCGGACATTCCTCTTCTTGCTGACAGAAAATGGTATGGATGGTTTTGCCGAAGCAGCAGGAATGGTGGCTGCTTTCACACACGTGGGCACACACGCATCTACCCTACAGCACTCTACAATTGTCTGTAGCAATGAAAAACTAGCTCCTCTTGGCTGTATGCTGATGTGAAATATATTTTCTTATCCTTATTTGCCATCTGTGTATCTTCTTTGGTGAGATGTCCATTTAAATCTTTGGTCCATTTTTTAATCGGGTTATTTGTTTTCTTATTGTTGAGCTTTATGAGTTCTTTGAGTATTTTAGATAAGAGTTGTTTATCAGATATGTCTTTTGCAAAAATATTTTCCCAGCCTTTGGCTTATCTTCTCATTCTCTTGAGGCATCAGGAGCTTAAAAAGTTC